>NW_020897723.1:2391779-2621219 GCF_003984885.1 Neopelma chrysocephalum
TTCATCCTGTCCCTGCTGCTCCCGCCTGAACATCTGCCTGTAAAACTAAGTTTTTCTTTTCCTTTTCCCCCCTAACCTTGATGAGTGGCTTATATCTCAACACAGAAGCTCACCTTTCTCTGTAAGGCACCTACCCAGGCTTTGGGAAGAAACATGACACAAATGCAGCCTCGGACTGAAGCTGCTGGAAGGGTCGGTCGGTACCTGGCTGCTGGAGCTCATTTGGCAGCTGACAAGCTGCAGGCGCTCACCAAGTTTTCCAAACCGCAAACAAAAGATCTACAAACTTGTCCTGCAGCAAATAGTGCCTTAGTAATTCCTCCCAGCGTGATTCCCTTTCCATGGCATTACAGGATTGCTGATGGGGACACCCACGGTGAGGGGATAATGGTGACAGGGCACTCGCTGCTCGGAGATGCTACAAGGGGACAGGGAAGGTATTTTTCCTGAGTTAAGTTTAATAAACTGAATTTACACATTGCTGTAAGGAAACTACCTCCCACGGCACCAGATTCAACAGCACCTCTTTTTCATCAGGAGATCTGTGAGTTTCTCAGCAATAAGGACACCCTGTTTTCTGAGAAACATTAAAGGCAGAGCTGCACAGAGACTTCACTCATTCATGGTCTGCTTGAGGGACAGACAGAAAGGAAACAGGACTTGAAAAGAGCCAGTATTCAAGACCTCTAAAACTAAATGTACAATTCTGTTTTCATTTTCTCCGCTGAAGGAATATTAACTTGCCTCTATTAACTTGTATTTTAGAAGATGCTATGAGCTCATTTTGATATTAAAGGTTCTTTAGGACACTTTCTATACTCCAGCTCTTATTTTAGTTTTAACTTAATTAAAATCTTTTTGAGATTTTCTTCGTGAGACACACTTAGCCTTTCAGTAACAGAATACAGATAATTATATCACTCCTTTCTATAACATTTGCAGATGGACTGAATAAAGTAAAGCTGTGTTAAAATAGTGTCTGCCTTATTATTTGATACACTGGACAGGCTTGGTGCCTCTAGATAAGATCCTGGTGGTGTTTCAGAATAATACTGTTTCTCACTGAAGCCAATGTGTCAGGACAGCAGGACTGTAATTATTCCTGAGAGAAACACCTCCCCAGGCCTTGGGTGCAGTTGACACCCCATACTTTTAAAGAAAATGAATATTGCAACATCAGAAGGTACAGGCTCATAGAGGCCACAGTAGGTAAAAAGTTTATCCAGTCCTCTTTAAATCATATCTGTTTAATGACTTCCTAGCATCCTGTCCATACAGCTTGCTTTTAACCTCTGCAAGGTGGCTTCTAAATTTGATACAAAGATACTTATTTTTCTGAAATGAAGAATAAGTAATTAAAATTATATATATGCACAGCCAGATATTTTTATTAACAGCATGCATTTAAAAATGCATAGAAATGTAACTTGCAGTTAAGACACTGTGTAAGACAAAGTGTTCATTTTATTAAAGAACCTCAAATCTAAATAGTTTTACTGTGTGAGTAAACAAGAGTTTTAGAGATTAAAATATATGACCCTGGACTGCCAGTAACTTTACACATATAAAAACTAGCATAGATTCAGGAGTTTAGAATGGGAAAATCCTGTTGCATACAAATAACCTGACACATTAAAATGTATGTTCCATCCACAGCCATCCAAAGGGAATCAGATCGAAGGACTGAATATGTGTTTTCTAAATTAAAAATTCAAATCAGAACATGTAAAGTGGTTTAAAATAATAATTACATGAATCCCAATTAAGTATTACACAGTAATTACAATGAGTGCTATTAGCAAATTCAAAATATGAATTTGGTTAAAGGTATTGCTATGGAACACAACTCCAGGCAGGTGCACCCAAACACCAACAAGTGGAGGAGGAATCACAGGTGCTTGTGTGTCAGGGAGGAACGAAATTAGCTCAGTATTCTGTGGTTTGTGCTACCTCAGCCAACTAGAACCTTGCTCTTCCTGTGCTTTTATAGGCTAAAATGTTCTTAAAGGATAAACACAGGGTACAATTAAAAAAATTAGAACTAGAGAAGTCTGTATGCACTTTTGGATAACAGAAAATTAGAGTTACTTCTCTATCAAGTTCAGCTTTTGTTTTATAATATCTGCACCAGGTGCTTCAGAGAACAATCCAAGTGATATCTTATTTCAGTGTGTGAAAGCTGGTTTAGGAACCAAAGTTTTACCTTTAATAAAAAGTAGAACAAATAGAGCAGGCTTTAGATTTAGATTTTTAGATTGCGCTTGAAAAATTAGCAGTGTGATTATATGTCATGAAAACTGTCTTTGAAAACTTATTATCAATGAAAATATTTATCTTGAAATAGTTGCAGTTTGGGAGGTAACATTTAGTTTGTTCTGTATATGGCAAAACCACAATGTGTAATAAAGAAATACACACAAAACCCAATATTCTATGTGCACCCTTCATTTTTATGCAGCAAGAGCATGTGTGCAATCCAGACACTCCAAGTTTCCAGCTGTATTGGGAATAAAGGATTACACATCATCTATCTGCTGTAAACCCAGTTACACCTCTGGCTAAATGCTCCTTCCCAGTATTTTTCCCTAGAATTCCTATACTGGTGGACCCAAAATCTGTGTTCTGAAGCTTTTCTATTTGACATCACCTTTTCCCTTAAAGCATTCCACTAAAGTCAGCTGAAACTTCCTTTAATTTTGATCTGGATAGGCTGACTCTACCCACACACAGCAGATTTCATTCAGTGTCTCAAAATAGATTTTCCCTACAAATTCAGTGGAAGCCACATTGTCTTGTGATGTAACCACAAACACTGAATCATCTCCACAGAACAGAACAGATAAGATGAGTTTCCTTGAAAGATTTCCAACGGGGTGACACTTTATTTTGTATAGAAAACATTCCATTCTATATTCTGAAGTCATGTTTGTAAATAATCTCTTCCCTTCACAATGTTTTCCAGATATCTGATTCCAAAGTGTTCTTTCACTAAAGGCCTGAGACTACAAATGTGCCACAAATGTGGGGTCCAAGTGACAAATCTGCTGGGAGAACCAGAGCCAGATTCAAATGTGAACAAAGCCCTGGAAGAGGCTTTGCCTGTGTGGTGGAATGTGCATCCATTCAGCCTCACATTTGTGTTCTCTCTCTCTTTTAGAGAGCCAGAAATCTTTTTTTGAAACAATTTTTCCTTTCTTTTTCCTTCCAAATTGGAATGATTTTCCCCACTAAAGATCTGGTGGGAACTTAAAATGCCATTGTTCTAAGTTTCAAGGGATGCCTAATTAGAATAATGATAGTAGAATAAAAAGTGAGAATTTTCACCCCAACTTCTGATAGGTTTGGATTGCAAATATCTGCTGCCAGTCTCCAAGCACATACCCAAATAAACAAGTAACAAGTCCCAGAATGACTTTAAGATGTGCTAAACATTCAATTCCTGTGCTAGTTTGCAGGACAAACAGTCAGAAAATCAGGCCACAGTCACTGAAAGCCAGATTTTTGACAGCTTGGAGGAATGGAAGGTTTCAAACATGGCATGATTGGCTTCAGGGATGTATCAAACTGGATAGATTTTTTTTTTTTCCAAATCCTGGTTCTCCTTTTGTTTTCTCCTTGTAAGAAAATCTCCCCACTGAGTGAGAGTAACCCAAAGCCCTGTCCACATCTTATCAGTGTCTGTCAGGGGCTGGAATTGCAATGCAGCACAGATATTGCACAAGGCATGGGCCAAACACGTAACAATTCCTTGACTACATGGTCCAAATCACTGTCTGTTAACATTAATTTAATACCTTCACAGATTTTCAATAGCAGCTCAAAGCACACTGCAGAAAAACGTTTCAAGACTGAAAAAAAAGCCAAACATACTTGATTTCCATTTCAACTATTAACACACATTCTAAAAGTCAGAGTCTCCACAGCCACCCAGCCCTGAAAAGCTGAAGGGTCTGTGGTTCCACTGAATCATCTGACTTTCAAGCAGAGGACATCTATTTTAGTTCATCAGACTTGCTAAAATTAACCAAGGTTCACAGCTTTGTGAAAAATACATGCTAAAAGAACTCCTCTAAATCGAGATTGCGTACTAATAATTAAAGTTCCACATTCTGAAGGCTTTTCTCATGGTTTTTGCCTCTTTCCAGTAAAATCGTAGGAAATGGAAAATTAGCATTAAGAACAAGCTGAAAGGAACAAGCTGACTGCCACAGATCTCAGACATCCCAAAGAATTGAACAAAACACACAATGTCACGGTCAAAAAGGTGCAGCAGGATCTATTTTTGTCTTAACCTCAGTCCTGTGCAAAGGTAAAGAAAAATAAGCACTCTGTTAACAACACAAATACATTTAGCCTTACAAAACAAGCACCAGTTTGCCACGCTATTATTAATATCTCTAATATTTACTGAGACCAGGGAGGGCTATCAAGAGATTATTTTAATATAAAAAACTCATTACTCCACGTGAGACTTGGCAGCGTGGAGCCAGAGCTGCCTTCCTTGATCCTGTCAGGATGACACAAATCCACCTGCTTGCATCTAACTGGTAACTCCCAAGGAGTGTTTTTATTCTTCTGGTGCTTTTTTTTTCTTCCTTCTTCTCCCTTTCCTCTGTGTCTGCCCGATGTGGCATCTCTGTGAGTGTGGGGATCTGTTAAGACTTCAGACTTCACAATTACGTTATGATGCAAACTAATTTCTGTTGACACACACAGTCTCTGTTGTCCTTAAAAGCCTTTAAGTGGTTTATACCTTGTTACTTCTCTCTCAGGTATGTGCAATGGGAGAGGCTCAACCAGAGCACAGTTTCACCTCATATTTCTTGCTCTACAGGCTGAGGACGGAACTTTGAGCAGCCTCGATGCTGCTCCTGTGGTGAGGGAGACATGGGGAGACTCAGCAGCAATGACTGTGGCAGTGTCATGTAGCTGTTAACACCTCTTCCCCAGAGTCCTAACTTAAGCCAGACCTGGGATCTTAGCACAAAACAGCAAGTCTGTAGAGGTTTTTTGTCTTCTTTCCACCATAATGGCATTTATACAGGCCCTCTGATGCCCTCCTCCATTAAAAGAATTCCCACCAGTGGCAGCTTATCTTGTCCTACCTACACATCCTGCTAAAGAAATCCTTCCTCCTCACCACGACTGCAGCTCCTGCAGTTCTCATTCAGGCTGCTCAGGTGGTGCCCAGGCTCAGTTTTGCCCTCTCAGTGCCCAGGATCTCTGGTCAGTCCCCTGATCCACCTCTGACTGCTCTGGCATCTGTCTCAGGTACCAGCAATCCAACACATCCAGTCTTACCACTCCACTACAGGCAAAAATTTGGTTTCATCCAGAAACAATAATATTTTCCAGGTAAGGGGGAGGTCACTGTCCTACAGAGGAATAGTGTCAGCTGGTTTATTTTAACTTCATCACTAAGCTGTAGATTTTCAGTACCCTCTTTAATTTTTCAGTGAAGTCATAAACAGCATAAATGCCAAAGACTTTCCCACAATAAAGGAATACAGCTCAATTCTATTTTTGCCCATGGCTTCCTGAGGGTTGAGTTATCGCTTTTTCCAGATCTTTGCTTCTTTACAACAACATGGCTTAAGTGGCTTTACAACAGTGGCTTAAGATGGTCTTGTCAAGGCATTTTCCACTTATTTCAAAAATTTGACTAATAGGGACTTGGTTTACAGTAAAGGCCTTTACAGAGCTATATAAACTTTATAACTAGAGTTAATAAAGGTAAATGATTGTGAAGTTCGGTGAGCCTGGAAAATGGAAAAGGAGAATGCTAAAACAGGCACAGAGAGGACCGAAAAATAACATTCAAGGGATTGCTTTCCAAATTTCATATTTCAAGAACTTCACAAATTTACCCATCCACTATGTGGTCAGTGTTATGTCTATCTCTTGCAATTGTAAAATTAGATAATTACTGGCTCAAGAAACTTAAGCTGCAGATCCTTATCTGTGCTAAAGAAATTAATCTTATGGATCTTTTATATCTTCCTGAAAAATCCTGAAGTATGTATTTATGTTGAGGCCTGATTTGTTTTGGTCTTTGATTTTATGTTGTATTGCACGTTGTAACACAATAAAATTTATTGATTTTATCTACACAATTTGTGTACAGTGGAATATGAAAAAAATGTATATAATTTACAAATTTATTCAGGTAGAAGGTTCAGACAAAAAGTTGCAAACACAGTAAAATTGTTCTATTAGTCTACACTATTGAATTTAGAAGTTTTATGAGAATTTTTGTGGGGTGAGTGGAAGTAACATTTACCTGCAGTATTATAAGCCACAGTCACTTCAAATCCTGTATTTCCACACTCATTAAACCACTGCTCAGAGGAGTCCTGCTGCTAAAATATGATGTAGTTCTTTTATAGTAGTATCATTACCTAATGATTTTGAAAGAGCCTTATTTTTCAAAGGGAAAGGGAAAGTGAGATGAATTACCTGGGATTGCACAAGGCAGCTCAGGGAAGGCTGGCCCAGCTCCTGTGTGCACATTTACGGTGGGAAAAGGGAATGGACACACTCAGGAGAGGTCATGGATAGAAATACTGAATTACACAGCTGCAATCCTGATGGGGAATTTTCACATGCTTATTGGAAAAAAAAAAACAACCAACTTAAAAGCATAACTTTTGATCCCTATTTCAGGAGATATTTATGACTTCACAGCCCACAGAAACTGCACCCACTGAGGAACATGGACAGCAATGCCCTTGATGGTCAGTCCCAAGGAGTCATCATGACATTCTTGTGCTCCAGTTGCTCTGGCCTGTTTCTAAACAAGCAATTTAAATGCACTTTCCAATATTTTTCCAAATACAATGAGACTTCTGCTTTTCCTACTGCTGTTAATTTCATAGGAGCTGGAAAACAGGAGCTCAATATCTATCACACTATTCCTGGAATTCATATAGGATAATCCCCAGAGCTGTTTCAGGTCTGTCAGAAGCTAAACCAAAAACATGCACAGAAAAGTAGAATTTCCTACCTTTTTGCACAAAAAAACCTGTTGGTGCTGCTGTAATTTGTATTTATAGCACTTTGTCACACAGTGCCATAGCCCAACACAGCACTGCTTCTGTATTTCATTTTTGAGGAATGACTCACAGAGGTTTGGTGCCTTATTATGGCTTCATTAGAGAGGAACAAAAAGAAGACATATAACTGTCTAACAGCCTATGGGGCTTTCATAGCATGGAGATTGCTGGAACACAGAAATGCTTGAAAGTACTCCTAAACTGGCCATATGCAACTCCAAATTCCCTTTATGGAGAATAAACTCCAGATACTTTTTTCACTAATTCCATCCTAGAGGAATAATGCAAACCAGGTGCAACAGAATCAGGAGGTTGGACTCTGATTAATAAAGTCACAAATCTAAGTTTAAAATAAATACACGTTTTCGTTTGAGCACTGTTAAATCCCAATGCTTGTTGCAGTGTAATTATCCTCATTTGCTTTTGCCCCCTGTATGTAGGGACACATGTACATCTTTTCCTGGAGTGCCAGAAGCACCCTGAGTGGGCACTCAGGAGTGATGTGCACATTTATGGCATGATTTCCATATGCATTGAAAGGTGCTGAGAATCGCAAAATATCTTCCCTTGCACGGGAATATAAAGATGTTTATACATCTATCATTCTAATGACTCCTGCCTAGGCTAATGAGCTATGTACTGCTCATAAGTCATGTTTTAGGGATCAAAACTTGATCTGCAAAGGCAATAACAGTATGTTGGTGCTCTGAGTCCTTCTCAGTGATCCGTGTGCTGCTCCTTCCCCACTGTGCTGGTTCTATGACCAACACCCTCCCTGGATCCTCCTTTTCACGTGTCACTCGTGGGATTCTCCAAGGCACTGTGATGTTTTAGATGAAACAAGCAGTGTAGCTGCTTGGGCAGCAGCCTCTGTGAAGGTGATACACCAGTGTGCATTTGGCCAGCCTCACAAATATAGATATGAATTCCACAGACTACTTTGGAAAATGATGAACCTCTTGCCTCTTCAGGCTCCAGAAAGTAGCAGATGGCAGCCACGTCAAACATTCAGAGTTCCTGGAAACTTCTGATGCTTCTAAATCATTCTTGTATGAAAAGTGTTAAACATGGACCTTCCCAAAGAATGTTCCATCACATAAACATAATACTTAAGCAGCAAAACCATCAGGTAGCTCAAATGTCCTAGTTGTCTCCAACATCAGTACAGGAAGAAAATCAAAGAAATACATAAAGTGGCACATAAAATATACTGAAAGAATCTGAGCCACAACAGTCTAGGGAAGTTCATTACACTTAAATGCATATTTACAAGGTTTATGAGTTTCTAAGCCTGAGTAAATAAGCCAGCACTAAATAAAAGGAAGCACTCAGAAAGCTGCCATTATGATCTACTACAAAATTCCACCTCATTTAGATTTACCCACTCCTCAGACCTTGATTCAATTCAAAAGAGTTGAAATCCTTTTATAACCTTGTCCTGCATAATGGAATAAATCAACATGCAGCATTTAACTGAGGGAGAAGAAAAATAAGACTGAACATGATATAAGGATATAGGAAGAAATGAGGCAGAAAAGATCTGGTTACACTTTTATATGTACAGTCACCAAAGCATAAAGATAATTTTGCAATAATAAACAAAATATTATTAAGTCCAGCAACATCTGATACTGGGGCAGGCACAGTATTGGCCATAGCTAGAGGGGGGCTTAATTGTATCCAAGATCTGAGTCGTAATTCCACATAATTCACATCAGAGATTTTCTACTGCTGGGTTTTCTCAAGTTAAACTATCAACCTTCTCTTTAATGAATATGTAGAGCCCATCCAGAGAATATCCTTGTGCCTGAAAATGAGTTTTGATTTTCCTTTTTTTTCCCCTAAAGGTATTTTAAAGTATTTTAAAGTATTATTGTTCAAGTTGCACATCAAAGTGATCTACTGGTATTGTAGAAAGGGCACCTCTGTGTAATTGCATCAAATTGGCTCATGACACATTTATTGATAAGATGGATGTAGATAATGTTTGTGTGTTCAATAACCTTCTTTGGCCATTACTGCCATGGAGCTCTGGTTAAACGAGCAGGTTCAGTCCTCAGTTCTGGATGAAAATGACAGGGAGAGGATGAAACAATGAAGAATTTTACCCTTCTTAATTTGTAAATACTACCCTGACGTTTCTTAGTCCTCTTGAATTTTGTGTAAAATAATAATTAATAATCAGAAAAAATAATCATGGACTGAAAAGTCTGAGAGTCTGTAGGTAATACAGAAATGTTTACTGATAATTCACCAGCTGGATGTGAGTTTGGACCAATACAGACCTCCCAGCCTCCACTCAGCTGAGGGTTGATCATTGTGCATAATGTTTATTTTCGCACTGGTTTGATGAGAACTGTTCCTCTCAGCCACAGCTGCTCTTATTTGGAGTATAATATTTTCATATTTCAGCCATAGGGTC
This sequence comes from Neopelma chrysocephalum, assembly GCF_003984885.1. Lineage (NCBI taxonomy): Eukaryota > Metazoa > Chordata > Aves > Passeriformes > Pipridae > Neopelma > Neopelma chrysocephalum. The sequence continues at coordinate 2,401,254 of NW_020897723.1, forward strand.
TTAGAAATGCAGTGTTGTCCTTTCTACATATGCCAGGTTTGAAGTTGTCACCAACCATCCACATGGGCCTGGGTGAGAGTTGTAGTGTGAGGTCACATGCTTGCTTAGAATTTGCAAAGGAACTGTCTTTACTTTAATAGATTATCTTGAAAGTCACAGCTGGATGAGCTTTTTCATTTACTATTAGAAGGCAAACAGGTTTGGGTTTGGGTTTTTTTGTTTGGTTTGGTGGGTTGTTTTTTAATTAAAAACATTGTTTCACTCTATTTCACAAATATGATATGATTTGGCAAATATTTGCTTGTCAATCAAAACAGGTTTTTTACTTAGGAAACAACAAAAAAGAAGCAAGAGGGATGAGGCAGTGGTGCCAGCCATAATGAATGGGGCACTGAAGAACTGGGAAAGCAGGATTAAAATCCCTCTGCTATTAAAAGTCAAAGCATCTCCTATCTCAACTGTTGTCTGAATTGTTAGTTGGTGGAATGAAAGGTTCTCTGCTTTCTAATAAAATAATTACTTGGAGAGGAAGTAATCAGAGCAAAGATCAAAGAGCCAAAAATCACAGTGCTTCCAGAACCCCCTGGATTCTTACAGTGAAGATGCTCCAATTTGTGACCTCTTTGGCACTAAATGGATCAACTCCAATACTGGACTTTGCTTTCTGGACAGCACAGGGTGCTGCTTCCCACCAGGATCGATTTGAGCCTTCTCTGCTGTGAGAGAGTTTCCTGAAAATCCCAAAGAAAAGCTCCAGCTGCCACAGGGCTCAGGGTCAGCTGGCCCAAAGGCTTTGCTGGGAGCACCTCTGGCTGCTCCTCAGCTCTGAGGGCAGTGAACCTGCTGTGCAACCACGAGTCCTCAGGGAGGGCAGGAGCCTTCCTCTTGGGAAGGCAGCAGCATCCTCTCCTGGCATTCCCAGAGGCTGGAATTGCTGTTCCACTGGCTCTGGCTGTGTGTCCTCCCTGGCTCTGCTTCTGAGGTCTCAAGGTCTGTGTCTCCCTTCTCTCTTAGTCTTGCTTTGGCAAACAGGGTTATATAGACCTGTGTTAATCAGAGACTACAAACAAGCCAAAGGAAAGCTGTGTAAATAAGCCAGGGCAAGAGAAAGCCTTTCTGCTTGCCTTGGCCAAGATAAATTACAAGTACACAGGTAAGTATACTGTTTAAAAAAACACAGCAGGCTCCTGAACCCACAGTCATCACCATATACAATGATAGAAAAAAAATCCTCAGCTGAAGGCAGAAATCACACAGCAGACACAACAGAACAAGAAGCCCTTCCTAAAATGCATTAAAAAATTAAGTTTCTGAGAGAGTACGTTGGCAGCAGCCATTTACTTTATCTGTACATTTGGGAGCACATTTAGAAGCAGCTTTTCAATCTGAAGGATCAAATCTGACACAATTCATCAGACAATAAGAGTGAAATCAAAAAGACAGTAACTGGAAAATGTAATCCTCCCCTGAAATTTTCCTCGGCTCACCATCTGCTTCCGTTCCATTACATCCCACCGGGGACTCACTGTCTTGCAACATCTCCTCTGGGTGGGATTGCCACAGACGGAGCAGGCAGGAGGGAGAGCTGCACTGCAGGACCCAGCCACGGGCTCTGGGGGACACAGAAGGTGGCTGGATGTTCCCTTCTGACAAGGGACACAACCGGAACACACGAGGCACTGAACACCAACACATCACAGCGGGGCAAAGATGTGCTCCCAGAAACCGGGGGGGTTTTCCTCCAGTGAAAACAGTGGGATTGAGCCACCCCCATGGGACCTTTACAGGCATTTCCCAGCAGAGGTTATTTCCTCGGAATACCCTCAAATAGCAGCGTTCCCTGCAGTTGCCAGAACTGTTTTGCTGACACAGAAATGCATGTTGGTGTGTGTATGGAACCACTGGGACATGAATTTCCTTGAAGGAAGGAGCTCCGAGCCATCCGGGGACAGGAACAGCCAAGCAGGGCTGAGTGAAATGTTATTTTCTGCCTTCTGAAACTCCAGTAAACTAAAATGGTGGAAATTCTATTTTAATAATACAGGCAATCCCTACAGCATAGAGACAACAAGAGGATGCCATGTTCTATCAATCATCCACTGAGAGTTTAGGACATTTCTAGCAATACAAAGTTGTTCTTTAGAGATTAACTTTACCCCCACCTATACTTTACCTTTTGCAATGTATCCCATATAACTCAGAGCTGGGAGAGCTTGGGGGGGGGGAAAAAGTCTTTTTTCCTATTAGTTTGTTCTTCATTCTTTAAAATTCAAAGTGCATGTTGTTTAAAGGATACATTTAAGTGAATATTTCTGCTCCCAAAGAGAGTCTCCCCAGCATTAGAGGAGCAAGGACAGAGCTGTTTGACTTGTTCAGCTGATTTCCAACCACAGTTGAGTTCAGTGTGCCCAAAACACGAATCCTGAATGTCCCAACCATCTTAATACACTTGAAATGAGTTCAGCTATGAGCAGGTAATCTGAACCACACCCGGGTGAAGAACAAATAAAAACTCTTATTACTTAGTGTATACAACATTTGTTCAAATAACTATCAGACAAGCTGTTCTACCTAGAAACAGCAGCATTGTTGGCCCTGTGTAGGTGAACTCCTTTGCTCTACAACCCCCATTTGCTAGAACTCATCCTCACTAAACTCCAGCCCAGTGATGCACACAGGTATGTCCTCACCTTTACTCAGCTCAGCAGCTATTTGGGTACCACATGGTCAAGTCACATTGCTAAAGTCAAATTTGTGTGCAACAGTTTCTCCTGTTAAGCCACAAATCCTTTGGGACCCAACGATTCCTGCTGCTGTTGTGATACTGTTTACTAGAGGTTTATACACTAAGAGCCATCTGCAATGGCTTTCCCAAGCTGCAGCATGGAAGCAACATATATTAAGCAGGATCTGTAATGACCCTGCCCATCACATCAGCTCCAAATCCAAAAATTTTTCAAACAGTCCATGACATACTTCAAATTCTGCTGGAAGAAACACTTCTTCATACCTTGCAAACACCAAATAAAAATATCAACAGCAATCATATTTTATATATATATTATTTTATATATATATACATATATTATATACCATAGAGGAGTCTTCAAGGAATTAACTAAAAGGAATTTACCTAAAATGTCCTGGGTTTTTTCCCTAGACAAATTTTTTTTATGATTACTTAGATGAACTCTTATGATCACTTCAAAGCACATGAATAAGCATCAAGCCAGGTTAGGGAAAGCAATTCATGTCACCGTTCATATTTTAGGATATATTATGTGTTAAAATTCATTTGGTCTCTTGCTGAAATGCCAGAACATCCAAATGCTGAAATGCTTTCACCTCATTTTTGCAAAAGGTCATGTTGATTTTTCATGATGAAAAGTTCATACCTTCCTACTTAGCAAAAATGGGAAATACAGCGAAAACAAAGTATGTTTAATGAGAAACTTCTGCTGTACTGAATTCCTGTTGTCTCACACTGGGCAAACTAAACCAGAAAACAAATAATTCTTTACAACAGCTGGCAAGGATCGCAACATGAGCAACAGGAAACTCCTGAAACCTTTACAAATCCATTTGAAAACCCCTCCATCAGATTCATTTCGGTTTCTTGAAGTCTGGAAGCCTCCAGGGATTTTGGACCCATTAAAAGCCTATGACAATGCATCAGTTTAGACAGATCAGGAATGAACATAGATTCTTTTTTTTAAATTATTTATTCTACTCTAAGGTCTGTCTTTAATTTCTTATGAGTGATGAACACACATTTATTGAGCCTTTCAATGTGTGATATGATATTACCTTTCTTATACCACAGTGCAAACTTTAAAACATCAAGAATAACCCCACCCAGACTGTTCTAAATATGAGAATGTTTCTTTTTACTGTTATTTTTCTGACAACATTATTATTCTGCTTGTGTAATGCAAAGCATGATTGTATTAAAATAATGGGAAAAATGTGTTTCTCATTTTGCACATTTTCAGTAGGTATTTTATTTTCTTCAAAAATTCTTGAAAACTGTGATGCTTTGGGAGAACATTTAAGCATTAGAGTACCTCATGAAGAGCAGCTTTTCCCATTCACACTCAGAAGCATTTCTTTCAGGAAGACCATTACCAGGATGACTTGTCTTGGTTTTAGAATATCCATTTTAACCTTAAAGCAAGCTCACTACTTGGAATTTTAAAATATCCTGGCACAACGCTATATTTTGTCTCAAAATACAATATACTGTGGTTTTACCCCCTCTTCCAGCTGTTGCTGTGCAGTAAATCAGTTGGATGTTTGGCTCCCAGCACCAGTCCTTCAAACAGGTTTGAGCAGACAATGGCCACTCTCCTGAAAATTCATGTTTTCAGGGCCAGAAATGAGGAAAAATCAGGAAAGTGGAACATGTGGAATATCAAATATTAACATCAGTGGAGCCTACCCGGGAAAGATCACAGGCCTGTGGAAGCAGAGACCATGTGAACCCTGTGACAAACACAGGAATGTGCCTTGAAAATCCACCCCCTGAGGACAGGAAGGTTACTGGATCTATCACAGCACTGCATGTTGGCAGGGGCTTGAAATGTAACTGCTTATAACACTGCTTTATAATCTTATTTCTGGGACCACACCATTAGTTTATGTAAATTCCATGTGAGGGAGCCCCACCTTTGCTGGGAAGGACTCCCAGGTCAGGCCAGTCACCACCCCTATTACCCAGCTTTGTTTTGTAGGTCACTTGTACATTGTGTGTTCCATTAAAGCTGACAACAGCCCTGAAGATATTGGGCAGTTATGGGATATGATGACGTTCCCCAGCCTCACTGTTCAGATGTGGTACCAGACACATCCCCTGCCGTGGTTGCCAATAACTGGCTTTTAATGAGCTGTTTGTGCCAGTCAGCAGAAAGGTCCCTGCAGATCTGAGAGCTCAAGAACTCTCCTGTTGTTCAGAAATGACAGGTGACCTCCCCCAGATCAGTGCATGTATCAATGCCCACCGGCCCAGGGCTTGATTTTCGAAAAGACCCTTTTACATCTTCTTCCCCACTTGTAATAATAATAAAAAAAAAAAAGCCCATCAATCCTCACTCATTTTTCCCTTATAATTCACCTTGGCTGCAATGCCCTTCCCAGTTAATAAAAGTGAGGCTGGAGATGTGTTATGACTGCAGCCACATCTTATTGTCATCTCTTATCTTATATTTAGATCATAAGCTTTATGAGGCAACGTCTGTGTTTTTGCACCGATTTTATATGGTGGCTGGTGCACAGGCTTAATGCAAAATTGTGGCTCCCAGGAATTGTCACTGATGATAAAAGCAGTTTTAATGAGTCTGCATTATCAATAACATCATTAGTGTTATTCCCTGATAAATTTTATCGCTTCCAAATCAATGTCAGGCAATTATTTTAAAATAGACAGTGGATGCATTATTTTCTAATAACCCTACAAATGTGTGTCTTGCTTAAACAAAGAGACAAATTCAGCTCCAGCTAAGCATGAAATACTCTGTAATGTTTTCATTATGAGGTTACATATGAGGTTGTTCATTAGATAGACTAAACGAGCAGACGATAAATAAAAATTGAAAGAGAGAAATGTTCAGGGCACCAGTATAAACTCAGCAGAGCTTCTGATTTTCCTCTGATCATCCTGCTTTGCAACTCCTCTGGATTCTTGCACTCAGGACACACAGCCTGAGCTGCCCCAGCAGTCCCCTGGTCAGCCAGGAGCCTCCTGGCTTTGTCCTCCCCAGGGCAGTGTCAGGGTCTTCCCTGCCAAGCCTGGCTTTGGTTTGTGGTTTTAATGAAAACCACTTCATCTATTACAGAATAAATTATTGTCGTTCTCTCTTGGATTATTGGTTTAAGTGCAATTAATTGGAGACTGAAGAAGGGAAAGCTGGTATGAAATACATTCTCCCTTTTGCCCTGTCTGCCCTCTCTCCCATGTAAGCAAGCTGGGCTTGCCACCAATTTCTTGCAGCTCAGAAATGATCATTTTGAAAGAGCATTTACCAGTGTTCCCAGGATATATATAGAGATATATATGTAGCTGTACATCAGGCACCATCAGTGTGCTTCTTCCTTTGCTTACTGAAAGAAAAAACATGGGGATAATATATACAGAGCATTTAAGAGTGTTTGTTTCCCCTGAATGCACTCATTTTGGTGATATTCATCATCATTAGGCACAAGGTTTGCTTCCATTTCTTTTTTTTTTTTTGGTGAAGAAAGCTTCCTCACCAGCAGCATTTGCACTTGCACAGATTTGGATCCTCCCACTGGTGGAAGCTATACGTCCTGGATTCAATGAGGGAATTTAAATTACAGAAATATGGGCATAAATATTCATGTCTTTAGGCTGTTTTCACCTCCCTCCCCCTCCAAAAAAGACGGAGTACTACAGCCAGTGGATTAAGGCACACTGAGCAAGGATGGGGAGGCACCAGGTATCAACTCCTCAGTCACTCAGCCTTGTGTGACCTTGTGTCTGTCACGGGAAAGGACTCAGGACCCGTTAATGCTTCAATCAGCTGCTTCTTTGTAACGTCCCGGGGACATAATGTCTCGTTGTATAAATGATGTGCAGCCCGTGCCCTGCTCTGGTGCTGATGGCATTTTGCTTTCTCTGCTTTTATAGGAATTAAGAGCATAGAGAAGCAGCCCTGCTAGAAATTAAGGCATCTGGCAGCTTGGGTGTTTCGTGTTTTTAAGAAGTGTGGCACGAGTGAAACCAAATATCCCTTTTTTTACTTAACTAACAGCTATTATTTCTATATCTTTGGAAATAGGAAAGATCACAGAGACTGTTCTCTCACTGCTCTACCAGAAACAGGCATCAGCAGACCAGTTCAAAAAAGTAGGGTACAAAATTATTGTGTTTCTACATATAAAGATTTTGGTATTAAAGTTACATTTACCATCCATTGTGCAACACTGTACATTATAGCATCTCTGGAGGTCATCCTTGCAAGCTGGTGACAGCACTCTGCATCTAGAAGTTATTAGTCTAAGAATAAGCCCATTTTTATGCAGTTCTTCAGAATAACTCTCTCAAGTGGGCAGAGGGGATAAAGTACAAATGTAGGGCAGCTCTGAGCATCACGTGTCACAGAGGACACGCTCAGTGTCCTGGTTTTGGAGGAAGAGCGATGGGCTTCCCTTGCCCTTTCTTTGCAGCGTTAAATCCATTTGTTACAACTGTAGATTGTCCTTTCAGATATACACCTGCACCTCTAAATTAAACCTGACTTCACGAAAGAACCAGTTTCCTCGGAGAAGTCAGCACTAATTTTTTTAGTTGATTGATTTAATGGGCAATAAATGAAAGTATAGTGACTGCTACAGTGGATCTCTTTCAAAAAGTCTTTATGTTGACATGAACTATATCCGTGACCTCAAAGTTTCCCGAATGCTGACTGGAAAATTAAAATTCCCATTAAAAAAAAATAAAACTCTTATAAGTTCTTCTGGAAGTAACTGATGCACAGTGAGATTAAATGACTTCACCAAAAAGAGACAATGTTTCCTTTAGACCCTTAATATTACATGTGAGATACACATTTCAGAGTCATCAGTTCCCAAGGCAGTGGTTCCCAAGGACATATGACAAGATAATTCAAGGAATTTGATGGAAAATTTTCATGGAATAAGGAACCTCAACATGTTTTTAAAATGAAGGAGAGTTGGATGCCTAACACATCCTTGATCTGTATTTCCCCTACAAGGAGTGGAAAAATTAGAGGGCACAAAAACATCATTAACAGCCGTTCACTGTCGATGTGGGCTAGAAATCAAAATGCCTTTGAAAATGAAGACAGCTCAGGTAGTCTCTCTGTATTGTTCCTCTAATTTTTGACAGGAAGATGCCTATTATTATCCAGCAACATTGGAAAAAAAGCTTTTTCCTCAACTAGCTCTATCAGATTACACTTCTCCATCACTTTCTCTCTTCCCTCCACTTAGTGATAGCTGGGTTTGGCAAATGTCTGCAATAAAATGGCTTCTCTTTTACAAAGCAAAATAAACAACACATGGTAGATTTAATATAACCAATCATCTCCCTGTCCAAATGACTTTCATTGCATTATCTCCTGATAGTAAGTGACAGCTGTGTTTAATGAGCTGGAAGAACAGGTCAATAAAATATATATATGCATGTTCCTTAAGTATCTATTACATATGTGTAGACATTAAGGCAGCTCATGGCATTTATCCTACTGCAGGATTTTATAATGACAAAGCCCCGTGGGTTCCAGCAAACAAGATTAAAGATTATTTCCTCACAGAGTACTGCCAGTAATTCCTGAGCATTTTAAACTTATTTTTAAAATCTGTAGATTAGTACAGATGATCAGAGACCACACCAAGGATCTCTTTGCCTGGCTCTGTCGAGCTCATTCCTGAAACAGAAGCTCCTTTTCTCTTCCAATACTGGTTTTCTGCAAGTTCACGATGGAGAGTTATCTCTCAGAATCAGCTGCTCTGCACATTTTACTAATGCAAATGAACATTTCCAAATTACAAAACAAGAGGGGTGAGAAGCTGCCAAACCCAAATACTTTAGAGAGTCATTCCTAGAGAATACTCTAGCATTTGCCTCCTGAACCCACTACCAAGCCTGACACTACCCAGCCCTACCAAACACTGACATTCCTAATTGTATATTTATTCTCAGGTCTTTTCTTAGCCCCAGAAATTGGGGTTTTCTTAAACCAATACGCTCAAAAAAGTCTTCAATAAAGGCACAAGGTTATAATTTCTCTTTTTAAAGGGCATTTGAACATCATTAGCTCAATCAAGGATATTCTCACAACTGAGAGAATGTAAAATGCTCTCAACCAAGAATAGAGAGCAGAGCACAGCTTACACCAACAGCTCAGAGTTTCTAATTGCACTCTTAGAAAAATCCTGGCAATAAGGTGCTTAAATTACTACAGCAGGATAATGATCCTCAAACTAGTGTGGAGGCATCTGGGATTGGGACTTGAAAGAATCAAACTTCTTGGCTCTGTTCTTTCATGTTCACATACACAGCTGGAAAAAGCTGAGCTGATCCTTTCAAAAGTGAAGTTAATGAATTAAAGTGTAACAGCGAAGAATTTATTAAACATTAAGAAAAGGGATCAGAGCAAATGATCCAAATGCTGTGTCTGTGAGAGCAAAGGGAGCATCTGATTAGCTGTGGCTCTGCACCATAACACAGAATCCACCAGCACACCTTTGGGTTTGCTTTCAGATGAAAACTGTCCCTGAAACTGTTCATAAGGAAGTAACATTTGTCACGTGCTGAATGAAATGACTGAGTCCTCAAAGCCTGGTGGTCTGTCACCTAACAGAGACCACTGCCCCAGATTCCACAGTAAGAGAGCAATTTTGGCAGTACATTAAGTACAGCATAATGCTTCAGGTGAAGAATATGCAGAAGAATATGTCTCTATAAGATAAGTATTACCAAAAGAGCTGAGAAGGTGCAGGCAGTAAGTACATTATCAGTCACCTACTCCAGTCCCCAGCTCTATTGCAGAAATTAAAATAACAATAATGATTTCATTATATATGGAGTAAATCCCACCAGAACTGGGGGTTCACCTAAAGTTCAGACACTGGATAACAAGAGGAAAAGATGGGAAATGACCTCCTTTACATGTCCCAGAGAGCACAGAGGGCTGGAGAGACTGCACTGAGTTACACACGACTCAATTCTGCTCTCGTTGCTTCCAGCTCTGCCTAAGACTTACACCAAGAAATTGAAAATTCTTATTAACTCATTTCTGGAAGAGAGCAAAATCTCCCAGAGATGGCCTTAAATTTAATTGTTTGTGAAGAACATCAGGACCCAAACACATCAGTTTAAAGAGAAGTGAACAGCTTTCAATTTACCTTGCAGCCTATTTTGATCCCAGGCTGCTGATGCAGAAACTTCTGCACTCCAGCATCTCTGTGGAATCACTGTGGCAAGATAGAGTTGTGCTTATTTATGCAGCACATTCATAGTGAGCAGTGGGAGTGCAGGGAGTGAGGGCAAAGTCACCCCAGCCCCCCTGAACAGAACAGCTCCAGAGTCCTGAGCTCGTGTCTCCAAACATTATTTGACACCCTTGATATTGATTAAACACAGGACATTGAGAAGGTGGCAAACATAGCCCAAAGAGCAAAAATATTTTAGATTAATTCAGCTTCTATTTCACAAACTAACCAGGTTAAAGAAAACCCAAACAACCCCCTTGAATACTGAACAGCTTCCAATGAGGCTTCAGCAGAGAGCGGGCAGATTTCCATCTCTCTCAGAGAAACAGTGGGGAGCTGAGCAATCTGAAAAGCCAGTTTCTTACCTAGAAAAATGAGCTGATTTACCTTGCTCCTTGAAATATCTTAAGGTAGACTACAAACAGTCTGTTCAGATACACCACAATTTTCTTGTGTGTATGTATTTATGCATGTGCAATTTGAGTTTGGGACGACACAGGTCAGAATTTTGAAGCTGCCACAGGAACTCTGGATTCTTGTTTTAACAGATTTTCTGTTTTTTTAAATTCCACATCCCAGGGAAAGTCATTTGCATTGATCTTGGGTTCTGCTGTCAAAGGAAGTTTTCAAACTTCACTGTTTGTCCTTATAACAGGTCTAATAAGTTAGTAACAAGCTGGTGGCATTTGCTGTGTTGTTTTACTTGTCACAGCTCTAATAACCCCGTGTCTCCATTTCAATCTGATTCTACAGAGCTTAATGCTCAATAGTTATGATTTCAACTTCTATCTCAGCAAAAGTTAGAGCAGGGACTCTCTATTTTGAATGCTATTCAGTATCTACACAGAACTTTCAAGTGGATTTTGAGCCACTTCTCTAGAAGCAATTCAACTTAATCACAATTATGGTTCAGGTACCTGAACTCTGTGCACAGCCAAGGCATCCTTCAGCAATGTAAACTCTGCTCTATTTAAGACTCCCTTGAAGAATTCGGTGCATCCTGTGGTATACCAGTGTGGTAAATAATATTGTCTGGCAGGGGGAAGATGACAGAACTGCCAGACAATATTTATTTTTGATTATCTACATGAATATTTTTTGGTTATCAGTCAGTAATTCTTGGTAAATTTGAAAACTGAGATTTATCACTTTAAAGGACTGAAATGGAAGTATTTGATACAGAATTTTAAACTAGGCAGTAAAGTTAACAAACCAGTTTTCATGAAATAGCAGGGGGGATTATGATGTGAAAGAGCAGCTAGAGTCCTGTTCAGGCCTTATTAATGCAAGGAATTTTCTCAATAACATTCTGAATTGCAAGCTCAAAAGCACTGATAGGTCAGTCAATATTCTCAACCTGAATTTTGTCCTCATTCACAATGCTTTGAAAATCAAAAGTGTGCTAAAACCTACAGTTTTTCAGTGAATATAGAAACACAGATCTGTGGTTTCTGTGTTACTCAGCCAGGCACTGTTTCCTGTGAAAGCCTCTTTGTCCTTATATTTTAAAACAGAAGAAGAGAGCACGACATTTGACTAGCAAACAGTTAAAAATTAAAATCTCATCTGCTGCAGTATCCTAGAAAATATTTAAGATAATCTACATAACAACAAAATAATATCATTTCTAAGCAGAATTCCCTAATGTATTCAGTTTATTCAATGATAATATTGTTGAGAAAGTAACAATATTATGTTGTAGCCCTGATTTGCCAATGCACTTCAGTTCTGCACACGTGTACTTTGAACATTTCTGCAGCCAGAGGTGTGAACAGGTATTTAACTACTTTACTCAGTGACTTTTAATGCATGACTATCACAGACAGAATAAAATGTGCCTGATTAAGAAAACTCTGGAGGGAATCTCAAAATTAGTCTCTTAATGACTCTTATAATTTTAAAAATGAGATTAAAAAAGTTAAAGAAATTATAAAAAATGAACCACCTTACAATGTGTGCTTTTATTGGGTCTTTGATTAACTGAAATCTGGAAAGGCATGACCCGTGAATAATTGTCAGTTCATTTTCAAACTTCTGCTTTTCCCATCTCTGCTATTCAGTCTCACTGAACTTCTAAAGTGCTTAATTAAAAAAAATGATTGGACCAAATCTTCAGAATAATTCTGTAGGCCTTGAACGCTGAAAGAAAGTTATCAGGCACCTTATTCCACTAGCAAAAGAGTAGGAAAAAAATCACTCAAACATTTTTTTCCCCTAAAAAAGCCCTTTCTTGCTGGGAATCAGCACTTGTGTTTGCACAGGGAGCCAGCCCCAGCTCCAGGGACTTTACTGGGATACACTGGAATGTGTAGATGAAGAGGAACATGGAACAGTTGCATTTATTTTCCCACTGCTTTTTCTTCCCTTAGGTGTGTTTATTCTACTCTCTGATCAAAACTATCTTAATTCCTCAGCCCTCTGCTCGATTCCCTTGAGTGTCTGATTTCTTCCCAGAGTAGGGGTTTGTCCCTGTCTTTGCTCTCAGAAACCAGGACAACTCTTGTCTTTTCCTATCACAGCCACGTCTCCTGACCAGAATCTGCCCGATTTCAGCCAGAAACTTAGGAATTCCTTGTGCCTTTCAGGATATAACTGTGTCTCCAGAAATTATCTTCACACTGTAACCTATGCTAAAATCAACATTTATTGAGATGAGACTGAGGCATCACTTTGGCATGATACAAACTATCAAAGAAGAGCATCTCGTGTGATTACTACAAAGACTTGTTCTATTTTCTGTTAAAAAGTTTTTGAACTAATGGTAATAAATTACTAGAGCTGACTAGATAATTTGCAAAGAGTAACTCCTCTGTTGAAGATATCTGCACTTCTGTGGTTTGTCAGTGAGCAAATTCTGACTGCCACGAACACATTTTTTACATCAAAAATGATTTAGTTTTACCCATTTCTCTGCCCTGACAGGGTGAACAGAACTGCTTTCAGCACTGCTCAGTGGATGACAAGGTGGTGACAAGGTGCTGTGTGACCAAAGGTTGGACTCGATGACCTCCAAGGTCTTTTCCAACCTAAATGATTCCATGAACACTGTGATCAGGAGCTGTGATCAGTCACAAACTATCTCAGGCTACACTGAGCGTCCCCTGACACCAAGAAAAATGTTTTCCCACATTAGTCTGCCATTGGATCAATCCAGCAGGACACAGTTCTAGGAGCTCTTGTCCTTGCTCAGTGTCAGTGACCAGGCAGGAGACTGAGGGTTCATTTCTCACTAACACTCCTAACCCAACTATATAAATAACTTCCTGAAACACAGAAAGAGTTCTAGCTGAGCAAGATGGTATTACTCCTCTAATATCACACTGATAATTATCTCTAATTATTATTATTATTTTTATTTCCTATTTTAGGGCATTGGGACTTAAAAGTTGGCTTCAGGTCTCAGGTATTCAGTGGCTGGAGAGAATGACAAGTGTCAAGCTACCAGTACAGCTGAAGTTCTAGATTAGACTGTGCTAAATTGCTAGGGCATGTCCTTAAGTTCATGAGTTGTCCATTAAAATCAACTGCTTTCATAAAATACTTTTAAAAAGACAACTTGTGCAGTTTTTCCCAGTGCTCAGGGATGGCCAGTTTTAATCAGTGTCACTGTCAGAGCCCAAGCTCCACTGTTTATTGAAATATTTCAAGTCTTTCCCTTTCAGATAGCAGTACATGATGTTTTGCTTATTTTCTTTGTTTACCACTTCTCTTTCTGATTCAGGGTTTCAAGACCAGTAAAACTGAATATATTATCTACACAGAAGACTCTCTTTTGTTGCCTCTCTCTCTCTCTCCACTCTGTGAGAATGTTAATTCTGTTGCCAGGTCAGCTCTGGAGATCTGATGCCAACTCCCCAATCTCTTTATATTTCCTGATAATAAATTTTTAAATAATAAAGGTAAAACCAATCATAACACCTTTTTGTAAGTACCCAGAAAAAGAAAAAAAAACCAAACCCACATTTAAATTGCTGCACTGACTTAAAAGTCCAAGCAAGCAGAAAGGAAGTGATTATGCTCCTAGATTTTCAGATTTTGATATCCTGGCAGGCACACTCACACTGCAAACATGCTCTGCCTCATAATGTAGCATTTGTTGATGAAATTTAAGGACATTTTAAAAGTTATATAAGGAAATTCATGGACAAGGAACTCAAAACACGGTCTTTGTAGACTTTATTTTATTGCTAAGCTTAATTAATATTTCCTTCAACCTTGATCTAGATAATTCTATCCCTTGGGAGGAGGGTGAGGGGAAATTGTTCACAGAAAAAAAAATATCTAAAGCTCTGAAAAATAACCTTTTAATTAAGACCAAGAAAACCCAACCAATCACAAAATCTAAACTCGAGACAAAATGGAGTCATTTGTATTTTCTAGAGTAACTTCAAACTATCTGCAATCAATGATCTGTGAATGCCAAATTTCTGCAAACTGTGCACTAAGGCCAACAGTGACTTTTAGATAACACTTATCCACCTCAAATGTCTATTCTTGTGAGAACTAGAGACCGAAATCTACATCAGTCTATGCAGAGATGAAAAATCTCGAAGGTCTAAATGATCAGGAAGCTTTCAGTCAGAACTACAGTGGGCTCAGAAAAATTCCAAAGGCTGGAATTTCAGGCCCCATTGGATGTCTGTGTAGCTCCTTGTCACACAGGCAGCAGAAGATGCCAAGGAAAAAGTGCAAGAGCAGGGCTAATGTTTCGTGGTAATTCCTTGTTATTTGTCACCCGAGGGCTTCCTCACATTTCAGTGTCTTGACATTTAAGTGACCTTGACAGATTTCTCTTGCATGAATTTGTCCAGCCTCATTTTTAATCTGTGTAAACTTTATCAACCATAAAATCTGACAGGAAGAAATTCCATGGCTTAATTATGGGTCCTGTTAATAAGCGGCTCCTTTTGTTTTGAAGCCATTGCAATGCAGTTTATTTGGGGTGTCCTCATTCTTGCAGGGACAATGAACTATCATGGTCTATTAATGCTCACAGTTCCACTCAGGTTTTATAGATCTTTGTCATAAGCTCCCTCAGTCACCTTTTCATTTTCTAGGCTGGAGAGTCTGTCTTTGTCATCCCTCACGTTCGTTCACACGATGAACAATTGTGGGATTGTTTACAATCTTCATGTAAACTCCACTTACACCTCCTAAGTTTAATTAAAGTCAAATGAAGGAGAAAAGTAGAGCAGGAGGTTGAAGAGCACCCCAGAGAACACGGTGTGATTAAGGGCAGCCAGCACAGATTTAGGCAGGGCAGGTTGTGCTCAACCAACCTCCTCGAGTTCTTTGAAGGTATTACTGTGGTGACAGATAAGAGAAATACTGTGGTTGTACTGCATTTAGTTTTTTCCAAAAGCATTTGAAAGCAATCCATATCAGAGATTAATGGCTGGGAGTCCTAGGCTAGAGTTAAAAATAGGACTGGGAGCAGAGCAGGAGGAAGGAGCAGGAATTTCACCTCGCACTCCCCCAGCACTGCCCGTGGAAGGCAGGTCCCTCTCCAGGGGTATCACCAGAGCCCTCCCTGGAACAACCCTTTGGGGAACACAACACAACAGACCTTCTGCACTTGCAGAATCAGCAGAGAACAGTTTTTTACAGGAAACTGCTGATTAATTTTATCTGATTGAAACGAGAGGAAGAACAGCAGCAAGGTGAGCAAACTGTAATTACTGTGGCAAAGCAAGGGAGAGGTGTTTACCTGAATGGGGCTCAGCAAGGGCACGAACAATGCACTTCTATCCTTCATGTAAGTCATCAAATGTGGGTCAAAAATGTATTTCAAGAAATTATCCCCCCATTTCCAGTACCCAGGGCTGTGAGCACTACTTTAGACAGTGCTCTGATCAACATTTCCTCTAAAGGGTCTCAAAGCAGCCAGTAAAAATATGAAAAATACACCAGATTTTTTCCTGGTGATTTTCTATTGTAATCAACATAACATGTGAGAAATACATGTGTATTCCTCGCACACGCTGCCATCCTGATATGAAACTATCCAGGCAACCACACTTTTACCTCTTTTTTGCACAAATGAGGAAAATCCAGCAGAATGACTTTGTTTATGTAACAGTTTGGGATTTTTGTTATGGCAAGACTGTGTCACATTACACAAATGTATGGGGTTTTAATGTACCATCCTCAAAGCACTTGGATACTGATGTGCAGCAATGGAGGGATAATTACAACTTTTAAGAGAAGGAGCAAAGAAATATTCCCCTACCGAGTAGTATAAATTCAAGACTAATAAGTAGTGATTAGTATCACACAAGTAGAACTGTGTAAATTATGCAGAAAAAAAGTATTTACAGATCCATTTGGGTTTCCAAGTGAATTCCTTTCAGCCATATTATACTGTGCTGGATGCTCAGTTTCATAAAAAATTAAAGCTGTTGTGTTTTATTACAGAAACACAGTTCGTGAAGGGAAGTTTTTAAGTTTCATTAGGCAGAGATGTTATTGAAAACAAGTTTTGAATCTTCACCAAATATATTCACAAAGGTGCTTGTGTACCCAACCAATTAAGGTCTGGGAAGTCCATACAATGTTCTAAATCATTCATGGCAAGAATCAAGCTCAAATTTCCAATATTTACAATAAAGTTTAAGAAAAACATTTCTCAGAAACATTTGAATAATTAATACACAGTTGAGAGAATCTCAAGCCATTCTGCAAGCTGAAAAAAAATTACTTGCCATGAATTATTCATTTAGCTCTGCAAACAACTCTTTTCCTTAACCCAGGAGGATTTACTCTTTTTAGGTGATTATCTTGCACAGTGGCTCTGCTACACTGTAGTTTAAGTGATGCTGTGTTTGTAACTCTAGGTTGGCTTCAGGAGTAGATGTACTAGAGACAGCAAGGGCTTAAAGCCACAAAAATAAACAAACAAACAAACAAACCAGAGCAAAGGAGGCAGATGTTTGGACTATTCTATTCCACTACAACCAAGCTGCTGCCATTAGCTGGGATGAGATGAACTGCACTCTACATCCTCCTGCTGCAAAGGTATTTGGCTGAAACACGGGCTCCAAAGTGTGAGTTCATTTTGTCAGGAAAGTATAGAAAGGACCTTGTTATTGCCCTTCAGAGCACTTCTGTATGGGGACGAAATGTGCGTTGCAAACCTGCTGGGAAGCTTATAAGCCTTCTATTTTTGTTGTTTTTTTTAAAGTCTGCTGGGCAGCCCAGGAACCCTACACTGTGATACCGGTTGTTCCTTATTAACACAGATCAGCGTCGCCCGTTTTTAAAACAAAAATCAGATGACACGATAAATTTGGTTCACTGATGCAGCAGAAACCAATTACTGCACAGCAACAGGAAGATTGAAAAGCAACAACTTGTAACTATTTGTTCCAGCTTTTTTGGTAACACAACAACTGAAATGTGTTGTCATGTTTCAATCGCGGCTCTTTTTTCACAGCCCGCCTTTCCCCTCCTTCCCCTCTCTTTAAATGAGCTGCTGCTCTATCATGGGCTGGAGATGCAACTCTCCCCAGAAACCCACGTAAGAAAGAGAGGCTGGAATTTCTGCTGAATGCAGAGAAATAACAAAACAATGCTATAAAAGCGGGCCGTGAAGTGCATACATCAAAGTCAAAGGAAATCTTTGTATTCTGCCGGTAATGCTTACGAGGTAAAGTGGCATGCAGATTTCTTATTTAATAAATTCCCACAGAAAATTAGTTTTTCACAGTGGGAAGAATTTCAAGGCTTGCTGCGATGAACAGGCAGGATCTAATCACTGCTCAGGCTTTGTAGATACACCAGGGTTTGCAGATATTTGAATGATCCAATTATTCTGTTGAGGCACAATCACCTTACCTGCATACTAATCAAGTCATATGCCAACATGAAACAACTCTGGCTTTTCTGGAAGCTCTAGACATATACTGCTCCCTGGTTGACCTTCTGCCAATTACATTCATTTCAATTCTATTAGCTCATCTTTTGCCCAAAGGTGACATATGCACAAATCTATAGGGAAAATTGCCTAAATCAACTTTCCACTACAGAGTAGTTGCTCAGCGATGTGAGTACAAGGCATTAATTCCAAAGCTGGATGCAATTGGATACGAAATAGCAGGGAATTTTTCAGACACAAAACCTCTTCAGAAACTGTAAAGTTACATTCCATAAAAATGAGAGGATTCTGTTTATTAGGGGAAACAAAATCAGTTACTCAGTTTTATACCTTGTGAACGAGAAGACAAAATGAGAAGGAGCAGAGCCCAGATCATCTCTGCAGTATCAGTATTTAGACACTGTTGGGGTTCCCTTTTGGGGGGTTTCTTTCACACTTGGCAGCTTTATTATCTATTCTAATTCCTTGTGACTGCAGACTGAGATACTGGTAAACTCATAGAATATGGTACTGGTAGAATTTTGGAGCACAGCCAGCAGAAATATTTTTAGCACTACATTTTCCAACTATGGTTCATTACAAAAATAGTTATTGCCTATATTTTCTAAGATCTTTCTCCTCAAAATAACAATGGCAACCTTTCAAATGTTTATGGGTATATCTTCCAGAGACTCATCTCAATTTCTCAAAGTCACCAACATTTTGTCAGAACATTTCTGACTATTAAACCCAGGGAATTTAGCAAACACCACAGCATTTTTCATGCCTAGTACATCCATGTTACTAGCAGTAACACTAGCTGTTCTTTATCTCTGGCTTATAGATATAATATTAGATTATGGTGTTTTTTATTCCAGCTGCAGTGGTATTTACACCAAGTGCCTGCTCTTTTAAGAAATATATGACCTTATGCAGTGCTGCACATAAACAGTGAAAGGAGAATAGCAGAGGACTTGCAGAGGATCAAAAGGCATCCCCGTGTCAAGCCATTAACCCTGGGGCTCATCGTTACCCAACGTGACAGCATCAGGAGCTGGAGATGATGTGCTGCAAACACCCACCCAAGGAACAGCCACAAGGATGAAATATTGCTGGTGACTAATGGCACTTACTGTGTGTTTGTGCCTTTACAGAGAATCCTCTGCTTTCTCTTCAGTGTCTCTTTTAAACTGTCATTACCCTTTTCCCCTCTTCTAAAAGGCAAGGGCAGGTGCACAGGCCAGCACGCTCCCAAACTCCTCCCAAGCCTCTGCCCTTCCCCACTTCTGGCAACATGAATTTGGGGAAACTCCCCTTTCTGACTACTGCACAGCTTCACCTGGAGCACCAGGCAAGGCAGCTTCTGTAATTACTCTATCAGTAGCAGGTTTAAACACTGCAAGGAGCTCTTCAGGAGAACTGAGCTCCATTAAATAAGAGGGACAAAAGGCAGATGGTTTTCTGTTTTCCTTCTATTTCATTTTTCGTACAAGGAGCCCGTTCAAGGTAGTGAGGGAAAATAGTTCCTCAAAAACAATATTGAGGTGAATTTCTATTGCTTTTTGTCCTGTAAGCTTCTTACAAGGGGGAAAAAAAAAGAAACAAATAGATTCTCTGGAAGAATTGACTTTGTAGAATAATAACACAGAAGAAACACAGGAGGAGGACAGATGGAGAAGATGCACATACTCTTAACAACAAAAGGATACACTATTTATTTTTCAAGGCCATTTGTAATATGTGAGTGTCCCCATGAAAAGCTTTTGCAAGGGGAATGAAAAATGCTCACAATTGGGGAAAAATGCTCAAGTACTGCATATTTTACCAATATAAGTGTCTTGTCTGACAAGAAAAAGGTCTGAAAAAACCTATACACTTGTTTCTGTAGCTGCAGATGACCATTTAAATCAATAAATAAAATCAGATATAACTCTGCCGCCTCCTTACAGAACTGCTACTTATTACAGCAGACAAGGAAATCCATTAATTACAGAACTCGTGTCATTCCCAAATTTATAACCATTATTATGAAACAAAAAATGAGTTTGTCTCCTGGATAGAATTCACTGATACATCCTGACAGTTGTAGCTGTGATAGTTTTGAACTCAAGACCAGCTGTATTCTGAAAGAATCTGATCTCTGTCAGAGTAATCTACGCAAATCCGGCTGATATGTGACTAAGAGTCACTTTTATACATTTTGTCAGTTTGTCTGAATGACCTCTTCTTTAAAATATCTACTTAACCCTCTGTCCTGCTATTTTATAGAATGGCTTTTCTTTTTATTGTGGAAGAAAAGCTATTCACCTGCTGCACCCACAACTACATTATTGTGAATACTTTCCTTTTTTTGCCAAGTCTCCATTTAAATTTCAAAGCAGAAGAGAGATTGCCAGGTGATCTTGAAACAATTAGAAATTTCGTGAACTTCCTAAAGGTATTTCGTTATTATTAAAACAGGACAGCTCATAGAATTTCAAAGTGGACTTGTTCTTTGCTATGTAAAGGAATTCAAACCAGAATATTCTTCTGCACAGATTCCTGGCTGAACTGAGCAGCTGAGACGTGGCAGAGAGCGATGACCTTGTGTGAGCATCCGCCAGGATCTGCACATCAAAGGCACATCTGAGATTAAGTACGACTGGAACAAGCTATCCCATATATTCTTTCTGATGGGATGCTTTTTATAAAAGCAACTTGTAGAATAATTAAGCATTCAGAAGTTGAAAAAGTAGGTCTGTATAAGCTCAAAGTGTCCACAGGTTCGATTTGAGAGAGATGAACCTGAACACAGCACAGCCCAGAGATGGGGCTGGCACACAGGGATCCTCACAGGGATCACACATTTGGGGATGCTTTGAAGGGCTGAATTAGTGCAATGAACTCAGAAGGGAAGAATTTTGTGAGGGAGAACAATTATATAACTCATTGCTCTATAAGCAACTCAGTAAAACACACTTTTTAGTCCCCTCTAGAAAGTAATGTTGCCTTGCCATTGTTGTGTGTAGTGCAGTGTGTGGTGATGATGCAGAGTTCTACAGGCAGCCCTCTCCTGCTCACAGGGTGCTCCTCTCTCAGTTCTAGGTTTAGAAACTGAAGAGAAGCTTAAGGACTTAATTATTCCCAAAAGATTTCACTGGGTATTTTGTAGTAGTTAAAAATAACTTTAAAACTGACAACATTGAAGCAAAAATTCTGTTGTGAATTTTAAATTGATTTTAAACAAGCTACAGATTGTTGAAACTTTTGCTGAATAAAGGACTGATCATTGAACATAAAGAGTTTAATTTTTTCTATAGGAACAGACAATGTAAGTGGAAGATAAAAGAAATACTTTACTTGCTCACTTATTAGTGTCTTCCTTCCACAATTACCATCTTGGTGTTGGAAAATTTCTTGTCCTGTCATTTGTAGATTTATCAACATGTACAAAGCATATCAAACAGAAATGTCTAAATACTGTCTGTTATCTGAGCTCAGTGACACAGGGAAAGAGGCCTCCAGTTCCTTCCCCACACGGCATCACAAAGCAGAAAAATGCTAATCAATAATTTCCTACCAGGTTATACTTCTACAACAGTTGTAGTTCACAATATCCAGGTTATCTTAGATAACATGTCTCTGATTTAGAAGAGTTTCTGAAAGAACGGGGGGAGAAGGGTGGAGATTTATTTCTTACAGCAGGTTACATCCTCCAGAATAGAAATTGGTTTCTGGTTCAGGTATAGCAAATCTGACATGGCTGAACACAATCATAGGGATTGTTTAGGTTTTCAAGCCCCTGATGAGCACTTTAGTTCCTGGGTAAGAAGCTCACCTGGCCACTGTGGGGATGTCAGTGACACCCTCAATCTCAAGGAAGATGAGCTCCTGACTTGGAGCACTGTGGAAAATGCAGCCAGCTGGACACGGGCTGGAATTCCTTCTCTTCTGGTCTGGAATTGGTTCCACTGGGAAAGCAATTGCATTAACTGTTAACTTGTTTTGTCTGCAGGGTCTTTTCACTTTTGATAAGGAATTTTTAGATGCAGCCAGCACACAATAACATGAATATCATAATGAAAACACTGCTTCTCTCAAGGCTCCAATAAACACTTAATGCTGAAGTATCAAGGTCTGACACCAAGCTCGGCAGGGTGAATTTATTTAACTATCCCCCAAAACAAAGTTACATTTTAAATACCAGGTGAAAGAGAACACTGGGTTCTTTATCTTGGACCATTTATGCTGGTACACTGTATGGTCCACATATTATAACTTAGTTCTAGAGTTTTCCCAGAAGATTGCAAATATTTTTCTTTGTTTGTTTGCTGAAGGAAACATTAGGGGTAATATTTTAATATTAATTAATTCCTTCTTTTAATATTAATAAATTTCTTCCTTTCTTTATTTATGTATATGTCCACCCCCTCAGTCACCCAGAAGGCTTATTATATTGTGAATGAAATAGATATTAAGAATCTACTTGTGTAGCTTTAATTTTGATTATTAATTTTTTGAGTGACTGCAATAGCAATTCCTATTTCTGCCAATAGCTGCCTGAAGCCAGTATTTTCAGTCTATACATGGTGTGAATATTGGTGTTCATTTTCCACACTGCCACCCCACCACCAGGCATTGTTTTAGTGCCCTGATATGGTGACTAACACTTTAAACCCTGGAGAAATAAAGATAAGCTGTGAACAACACAGTCCTAGTGCGGGTCTGCAAGTGAACATTTCTCGATGAAAAGGAGCACAACAACTTTACAAATGCTTTCATAATAATAATAATAATCCAAATCCTTATGAGTCACAGTGGAGGAAACTTGCCACAGACTACTCTGAAATATTTACAAGTCTTATCACTTTTCAGTGCAATAAATGGAACTGTGCTCTGGATCTCCCCCTTGCCTGACTGCTACCAGGGAAAACTGCAAGAATGGGAGAAATCCAACTGAAAACTGTTTGGCTACTTTAACTCTTCAGAGCTCCCACTACCCTCCCCACATTATTCATGCAGCATTTCCACGGGAAGGCCGGATGATTCCTGCTCTCTTTTCCCATCTTTTGTGAGCTGTTTCCTCTGGCTAATTAAAGCAGAGAACCCAGCTGCCTTCCCCTCTGCTGCAGAGTGCTGAGGGAAGGACTCCAGGAAAATCACTCTTCAGGGGCTCCGTGGGGACAGCCAGGATCTAAGAACTGGGAATTCAATTCTCAGGCTCCAGATTTCTCAGAGCTAAATGGCAGCTGTGTTTGCAGGTTACTTTAGGGCCTGGTCCGAGTCCTGCACCGTGGTCTGAGGAGCCCAACAGCTCCTGATGCTGTCACAGAAGGGGAGGGGGGATTTAAGGGAGAGCAGATAAGAACATTGCATTCCCTCCCTAAACCTCAGAGCCTGAAGGACCTTCCTTAACTCAAAGCAGGCTCAGGTGAGCTGGGGACAGCAGCAGGCACCTGACTGATGGGTATGGGGTGGGACAGGGGCAGTTCCTCACAGCTTTGCCACTCAGCTGGTGCCAAACATGACTCACAGGTATGGAGGAAACCTCCAAGGGCTCTTGCTCTTTCTGCTTCCTCTTTGCTCCTGCACAGTGTTAACCAGGGGTAGGGTGATTAACTCTTACAC
This sequence comes from Neopelma chrysocephalum, assembly GCF_003984885.1. Taxonomy (NCBI): domain Eukaryota; kingdom Metazoa; phylum Chordata; class Aves; order Passeriformes; family Pipridae; genus Neopelma; species Neopelma chrysocephalum. The sequence continues at coordinate 2,424,685 of NW_020897723.1, forward strand.
TTTCTAGGAGAGGGCAGGAGATGGTACAAACCCATTTGCTGCTTAGAGACCACACCCATTCCCGGGTTTGCCTGGTCTTCCCGAGAACACACAGCAGGAAGAACATGAATATGAACATAACATGAATATAATCATCGTTTTTTTGTGGAACCAACCAAAAAGCACTTCCAGATTTCTCTGCAACGAAGAGAAAATCTATTTTACACCTTTGGCAGATTGGCTTCATCAAACTTTTTCTCCCCCATAAAAGTTAGAACAAGCAATCTGTCTCTGGAAAACACCATGATCCTGCTGCCCGTGTCCTTCTCTGTGACTGCCCATGGGATAAACATGAATCTGCACAGCTGGGGCTGGGAAAGTGTGGACTGACACCAAAATCTGCCATCAAGCCCTGGGATTTGTTATCTCTGCAACCTCTTGTCCCCTGCAGAAGGACAGAGCCCAGGAAAAGCAGGGGATAGGGCTGGATGTGCAGTGGCCCATCCCAGTGCTCCAAACCTCTCCAGGAGGCTCTGGCTGCAGAGCTGCTTTGCCATCACTGCACGACAAGGGAACTCAAGGCAGGGAGCACCAGCAAAGTTCTGACTTGTCTAAAACTGGGATTTTGCTGCCCTCATCAGTTTACAAACCTTGGAATCACCTCATTTCCTTGTGCCTGAAGCTAACCCTCGAGATGAGCTTCCCCCAAAGGTGTTGTAGCTCATTAAAAACTGCAATAAACAGTTGGCTGCAGATCTAGGAGAGGTGGCCTTACTGCATTATTAAAAAAAAAAAAAAAAAGAAGTAGAATTAACTAGTGGAAACTGTATATTCACTAATGAATTTCCTTTGAGAAGTCATAGGTTAAGTACAAATGTCAACAACAGGATCCCCAGCTGTCCTCCATTTCATCAGTGAAACGGCCACTCGAAAGATAAATATTTAGAATAAAAATAGAAGTGTCAGCCCAGAGAAATACAGACTTTGCAAATCCAATTAAATAAAAGCCCCAGGATAGATTTTATAGTGATGATATCCCAGTAGTATTTCTGTACACTCCTGTGTTAAATCAGATCAACATAGGAATGTACTTAGAAGTGATTTTTGAGAGCTCTAAGCAATACACAATAGGGTTGGTTGCCTCTGAACACGGTGAAAAGCAGCTACTTCAGGTGAGAATGGCAGAACAATGATCTTAATTTTACACTGTTGAAAACTCCCTGTCCTTGAAAGAAAGAACACATCTGTATTAAAATTAATAGTGCTCCCTCACTGGCACAGGGAAGTTAATACAATTTCCTAAGATGAAGACCAAAAGTAGTTAATCACACAAAAGAAATGTTTATGGACGCACCAAGGCTTAAAGAATAGATGTTCAGTACTAACACTGTCAGAACCCAGGAACTGGGTTATTCTCTGATCACATCAGATGATCTGTTCCTCACAGACTGTTCTTTTAAATACACTTGATGCAAAATAAACCGAAATGAACCTCATGGTTTGAATTTTGTTTGGAAATCAGCCAAGTTAGTTAACTGCTTACCAGCAGATTGTGTCCCACGGGAAGGGAAGATGCTGACAAGACAGGTACTGGCTTGGGATGATGTGACACGTGCAAGAGAAAAGTCTCTTCTCCTTTCCATTAGAAGTTCCATTACATGAGGGCTCATAAATATGTGCTGCTTTTAACCATGTGCAAAGTGCAATATGTTTCTAGTGTAAAGGAATTATGGCCCATTGTACCTCTCAGCTTCTAAGACCTGCAGTGCTGGAACATTTCAGAGAAAGTTGAATATCTGCCCTCAGCACATCAGTTATTGACACTACACTGCCTTTTCTGGATCAACAGGATTAGGATTAAAAGTCATTCCCTAATCCTTCTCTTTGAAAGGAAAATATCTACACATTTAAAACATCATCTGCTTCATTCCTTCACTCATCAGAAGAGCTTATCTGCGGTCCTAGACAAGTGATAACATTCAAAGTTACTTGTGAAAAGCAAATTGGCAAAAGAAGAGAGATAAATTTGACAGTGGTCAATGTGTTCAAAAATTTGAATCAAAATTTGAACGGTGTAAAGATAAAACACTCCCTAATTACACAGTAAGCCAAAACAGTGTTCACATTGCTTTGATCTATTGAGCATTTTACATTCATAATTAAGAAGTGCCTGGTAATGCATTTACCTGAGAAGTGTTATGATCACTCAGAGAATAAGGCTGCTCATTCTCATTTAAAAAACTGAAACAACTTGTTTTCCTTTTTTAAGGCAGGAGAATACAAATTTTAAAACATTTTCATGAAAAATTATCATTTGAGCAAGAAAACAAACAGTTCTAAAAGAAATGTGCAACTAAAATTCTCTCTCTGCTGTATATTTACACAGTGGGCTTCAAGTTATTGAACTGCAAATCCAAACTAATTTTGCCTGTAAATACAAGTAGAGTTTCTAAAGCCTAAAAGAAAAAGAGGAAACCCATAGAACAGTTCCATGTACATGGTCAGTTCCTGTTGTTACCTCTTTGAAAGGCCTCAGCTTCAAGGTCTGCTTAGTTAATCATTCATCGAATTTGGAATAATTAAATGTGGGTTTGCTTTTCACAAATTTAATCTGCCCACCTGATTTTTTTTTTTTTTGTGAGAACTAAGGGAAGAATTGAGCATTTTGATGAGGTTTTGATGTCTGTAAGAGTCATGGACCAGATATATCCCAATTTATAACATCTAGAAAGCAGACTAAAATACACACAGAAAGTCACAGTCACTGGAGAGATCACCATTTCTCCCAGAGTGTGAGTAAATCCCACAGACAGTCAAGCACAAAAGCCCTACAATTGTGCTTGAGCAATGGAGCTGAAGCAGAAGAGGCTCAGTGGCACGTGGGGGCCAGGATGGACAACAGGACCTTTCTTCTCTAGTACTATATTTCTATATTTCTAAAGATTGGGTAACCTAATAATAGCCTGAAAAGCTGCCGCAGGGATTTGTTTTAGTAGACTTCCACTAGTGGGGAAAAAAATAAAATCTGATTTTTGACTACTTGAGGAGATTTTCCAAGACAAAAGGATTTCTTTTGCTCTTCCATCCCACTTCTCCTGCTAGTTGCCAAGGAAATCATAAACAAGGCTAATAATGAGAGGGCAGATCGCTTCAATGCCAAGTGGTATTCTAGAGCATCTAGAGTAAAAGGACTTCTGGAGTTCTTATTTCTTCCTCTGATGAACATCTCATCCTTACTTGGGCCACGATCTCCGGGGAAAACTCTGCTTGCAGCGATGATAAATCATCGGGGATAAGTCATTAGAACACCTCACACACAAACCTAGTTTTACTCTCCAAACAAAGCCTGAAATGTCAAAGAATGAGCAGGCTAATTTTTAAAGTCATTATTTCCATATCACTCCCTTCCAGTCCCATCGTTAACCCAAGGGTGCTGACATTTGCTTTTATGAACTGCCCGACTTTTAACCTGGCAGTGCCTTTGTCCCCGTGCTGCCAAAGCCTCTCTGCCTTCAGGAATGGCAACCAAAATGCCACGGAATTCCAGGCCCTCTGACCATGTGTATAACTATTCTGCAGTGTTAACACAGCTGGATGAGCACGGGAGTGTTTTTTCCCGGGAAGAAAAACCCCAGCAAATCGAATTACCGCGCTAACACGAGCAAATAAAATTTATTTACAAAAAGGACACTTAGTGGGATTATCTAATTAAAATTATCCAGCCTTGCTTTGCGCTGTGAGTATCTTGAAGAAGGATAGCAGGTAGTACAGTATCTAGTCCCTGTGAATTTATTAGTGTTGAGCTTTAACCCTACAACTGTCAGCTCTGATTGGAAAAATTACGTTCAAGGGTTTGTAGCAAGAAGTGATTAAGTGCATTTACAAAGTGAGGACATCCGTTCCCCAGCTACCTCACATCAATTAAAGGAGGCCAAATTAAATCGATGTTCTAATTCCACAAAATTAATGGTAACTTTTTTTTAATAGATGTAACAACATTTCCCTGAGGTCCTGTAATAAATTCTTATCACAGCAACTCATGTAGGAAGTAAATGGTTACCTACCCATGAAAATGCCATGTTTAAGATCAGTTATGGGAACGATGACAATAAGGTTTCCTAGTGGTTTCAGTGTTCTTCCAGGCATTTTATATTTCATTTATTGGTTCAGAGATCTTTACCTTTTAACATGAGGAAAGCATGAAGGAAAAAAGATTCTTGTTCATTATGGAAGTGTTAATTTTTCACTGTAGTTCATTTTAAATAGAGCATTCCTCTAAACTCACGGGATCAGGAGCTAATTAAGGTTACTTGTAATTACTTTTAATCAAAATGAAATTATATGTCTTCGGTTTACAACATTTTATAAAAGAAAAAAAGGGATTTTTTTCCCCTTTTTTTTTTGTTTTTAAAGGGTTTGGTGACATAAACCAAATATTTCAATTTTTTTATATCATCAGTCCTGCTCAGTATAGAGACCAAGAGACCAGAGAGATTTCAGATGCAGTTTTGCAATCTAGAAACTGCTGTGAAGCCACCCACTATTTATAGCAGAGTATCCCAGTGAGACTGGTGATGGGTGATAAGGAATTAGGTACCACATCACATGTGAGTGAAGAAGCTGAATTAATGGCTCATACAGTCTCTAAACTTTCACATTCTCTCTAGGATAATGCACTTACAGTTATTAGAAAAGACACATTTGACTACTCTCTATGACTCCTTTAATTTAGCAATTAAAGTATTAAGTAAAGAGCCATAAATCAGAATTTCTGATAGTTACAGCCACATCCAGGAGCACTTGTCGCTGCCACTAAGTCTTCTTAAGTTTTCTATATCATGTCTCCTAAAACACTGTCCTGAGCAGTAGAGAATCATAATTGAATATATCATCCATCTGACAATGAATAAAGTACTTATTAAAAGTTTAACAGGATTAAATTGGTCTGCCTGCTTGGCTTAGCTTTCTGTTTGTGTAAGTCTAGGCCTTAATCTGCTACTGAAAAGTACCATCAGTGTTCAATTGGCTCCTTGGGTTAAGTCAATGCAAGACAAACCAAACTAATGAACATAACCCAGTTCCTAGAACAGTGACTTTATAACTTAGGAACATTCTTGGTGTTGGTTTAGGACGCTTTTTCCTAACACAGGTTTTGTAGCAAGGCTTCAAAATTCATTAAGCATCACAGGTATTTCCTCCCAGAACATTCTTCTGGTCTCTTGACAATCGGTGGCTTTCCCAACGTGTAATCATCTATGTTTATCTGTAGGTGCCCTTGTGTTATTTGTCAGAATAAATCATCTAGAGCTCCAACATGGTGCTGTTTTCAATGTCATGTTTTCAGAAGTCATGCTGAATGTGAAGGGCTGTTCAGCTGGGAACTGCTTTGCCTCCCCAGAGGACTTACAGCAAAAAAACATTCACTGAATCCAGAGCAGGAAAGAAATTCTCTTGTTATGTTTGAAGTCTAAGAATGTCAAGTCTGCATAAAAAAGTGATTGAATTTAAAAGATTGAACTCTCTGAGCTTCTCCAGGTGGTTTGGAATCTACTGCGAATTTCTTCAAGCCCTACACACAACATTCCCCATGTCCTTTGGGGACAAACAGCACCAAAGAGGAAGAAAATGAGATACAGTAAGGAAGAGCAATTTTCAAACCAACTGCTGGGATTTACTCTGTTCTGTTATGAAAAACCTTTAAAAAGATTCTGAAGACTTTAGCCTAGTCTCAAAATCATAAACTCCCAATCAAACAGATACTATCCTTTGGTCGGGAGAACACTTTAGCCATTCAGCAAACAATTCATCATACATGAATAATTCAGCATAATGTGAATAAACCACTTACATTCTACAAGTAATTAGAAACTCTTTACCAGACCAGAAATTGGACTCGTGTTTCAATGGCAAAGAAATGTGGAACTCTGGGGGGAAAATGCCTCAACAAGTTAATGCACACCCTGGGCTGCCTCTGCCATTCCCCCTTTTGTAAGGTGAAAGATGTGGATCTTCCCAAAGCAAACAGAAATATTTTAGTTTGACCTCAGAGAAAACTCAAGAAAAGGAAATATTTTTGCCATGCCTTGTTGATCCTTCTTCAAAGTTGCCATTCCTGAGGAGGAGAAAGGGTCCACCTCATCCACTACTTGCTCAGCTTCCCAACTTTCCTTCACAATGGGACAGTCTCTTTTCCAAGTCTATTTATCTCTTTTCTTCACCTCTGCCAGGCTGGGCAAGAGTTTCTATCTCTTATCTCCCCAAAGCAGATAAACCACCAGATAAAACACCAGCACAGGCCCTACTGTTCACCTTCCCACTGTCTTACCTTATGAAAAGCAGGAGCCAGAGAACAACTTCTTTCTTTCCTTGCCTCTGTGAATGTGAACATTTCTCCAAATAGCCACTCTAGTTTTAAACCACTTCAAACACTGGGTTTTTACAGAAGGGTAGGAAACATGGTGGTTTTCCAAACAGGAATGGGAAAGTAAACTATTTTAAAACTTCACTCAAAAGAAAAAAAAACAAACACACACTGCCCCAAACACCCCCTCATAACTCTGGCTATTCACCTTTACAGTTGCCACTAAGTAAAGCTTTTTTAAAAACTATGCAATGTGAATGGGCAGCAGCACCTCTCCAAAACCTCCTAGCTAAGAAAAGAATCCCCAAATTAAAATGCTGTCTGGCTCACAATTGTTTTACCTGTGAACAGGTACATAATTTTTTTTACTATAGACACCTAATCTATTTTTTTACCAACCCATTATTCCCCATAAAACTGTGATGCTCTTTAACTGCTGAATCAATGTGTTTGTACTGATGGAAAACTACATTCCACTTGTGCTGCACTGGGGTTTATGGTTGGTTTACTCCAAACCACTGACATTTCATTCATAAACTTCTGCCAGAATCTCTCTTTTGCCCATTTTCTGCACAATATTAAGCAGCGGTACAAGCCTTAATTAACAAAAAGTTCACTCTTTTCTGCATTTTTCCATGATACAGTTTTTAATGTCTTATGCGGTCACTTTAGTGCTACTAGACCAGTTATTTTGTAAAACAGGGCTTTTTCTTTCACTGATGGGACAGGGTCATTTCTTTGCATATCAGCAAGTACTGACTGACTTCAAATGTTGGTAATCTGTATCTTTTACCCTTACAACGAGCAGGAGAACACTGAGGATATCTGTGTCTGCACCTATGGCATCACTGCTGCATTAACCCAGCTCACAGACAGTAAATGAGCAAATTGATCCCATTTAATACTCAAGTGGTGTCAGCCCAAGCTCCCCACAGCCCATGGGTTGGTGCTGAGCTCTGCTGCAGACTAAAAGCTCTTGCTGGGTGCTTTTAAGGTGGAAAACAAGCTGACAGGAAAACACCCAAACCAGAGAGGGCCACATTGCAGGGATTCATTCTGTAATATTAATTAAGCTCTTGAACTAACTACCTGCCAAAAAATACCTTTTTTTACCAGACACTGGAGTCTCCAAGCCTGTGAGACCCTTTTACTGTTTAACAGCAAAGTGTGGGGGACTGATTATTAACAACTTAAACTCATCTTTCTATTCCTTAGTTCTGCCACCTCCTACCTGAATTGAGAGCACGTTCCCTGCTCATAAGAACTGGCACAGCTCCATTAATGCCCAGTGCCATTAAAGTTTATGAAGCTCTGCCAATTTACATGGCAGAGAACTTGGCCTGTGGTTTGTTTAAAGGTTATAAGCTTTGCCTGCAAATATTACAATTCCCTGTGGAATTCAGCTATGCTTTAATTTATACAGCTGCCCATGTCAGCCAAAAGGTCTTTTCTTCAGACTATCAATGGAATAGAACAAGGAAAATGTTACCCACATTTCTTTATTCTCACAGGTACCTAAGAAAGGAATTTTTATCACATTCTTTTACATTGTACTTACAAAATTTCATCTTTTTCTCTTGCTGTTATGAATTATTTTTGTTCAATACCAAGACAAAGAAAACCTTTTCCCCCAATTAGAGAAATAAAATAAAAGTAAGTTTATTCACTCTGCTTTCCAATAAATCTACCCAGTGTAGATTTTCAGTGTGCAAATTGAATAACCAACTGTACCCTTGCTAACCTGGTTTAGAATCATTAGTCAAAAGAAAGAGAACAGTCCCCAAACAAACTTCACTAAGCCCGAGGATGGAAGAAAAACTTTGTAAGAATAAGGAAAAAAAGTTACTTTGAAATGGGTGGCTTCTAATTTTAAATAGCCAATGGTGAATACTAATGTCTGTTCAACTAAAACTTCCTTTTGATGTTTTTCTGTGGCTACACTTGTATTGTTAACGATGTACTTCATAAACATGACAATTGTTGCCCAGGATTTTTCCCAGCATATGGCCAAGGGATGCATACAATTTTAATGGGAAGAGTAAAGCATGCAAAGGCCTTCTGAATGTTAATCCTTGCAGAAGGAAGAGATTTATCTTCAAACAAAGATCTACTTAAATATGTTTGTGACAGCTGAGGAATTTATCTCCAATTCTTTTTGCCTGTGGTGTGCCACATTGCTATTTTTCCCATAGCAACATGCAAGAAGCAAACTAAGATGTCATATACATAATACAGAGATAAAAAATGACCCTATTTCCATGTCCATGTGATAAATGGAATGAAAGTTCAGTGAACACATATTTGCACATTAATTGAACTGCATGATTCTGTCCTGTTCAATCAAGTCACCACTGTATGTACCACAGGAAATTTTTCCCCAAGAATCATTAAACCAACTTTATCGCTCAAACACATACACATTTTCACCTATTTATCTTCTTGCCTGGCCAAGATAGAGAAAAAAAAGTTACCTCTGCGTATTCAAATGATTGAAAACATATACACAGGAATTTATATATTACTACATCACATCAATATAATGAGAATCTGAACTAAGTGTCACTGTTCACTGTAATAATCAGAGAACAAAGGTATTTGATCAACTTTCGCAGCCTATAAATATTTAGGGGACATTTGGGCTTTGAGAATATTAAGTTTTCCCTTGGAAATCAAGTTTCCTTTGGCTGATTTAATCACCAAGATCAATATGGCACATCCACAGCTCTGACAGTGTGATACTCTTGAAATTCCCAACAAAAGGACTGAGTGAGAAAAGTGTGATTAATACAGCCCCTCTAAAACCTCCATCAAAACATGTTCAGATTCTCCCATGGGCAGTGAAAGCTTACATCATTCAGCAAGGCAAAGAAGTAAAAGCAAGAAACAATCAATAAACAAAGTGCTCTTTCAGGTCAACACAACCCTTCAGTGAGACGAGCTTATGTTCACTTCTGTTGCCATCAAATTAATGATGCACTTTTTACTGAAATATATTCTGGGGACCCATATTCATAAAAATACGTGTGTGTGTGTATGTACACAAACAGAAAAGGCAGGCAGGATGGGGGCACAGTTGTCATTATTAAATCTAATTATTTTCAGAAGTCTTTTAGGAATCCTGTCCCACCAGATCTGGGGAGGAGGTTCCTGAAGGTGATGCAATCTCTAGATCCTTGAGGGAAAATTTCCATTTCAGACTGTGGTCTATATTAATCCAAAGAGCCACCTCAGCAGTTGTGGAGATCTGGGTACAAACAGCTCCCCTCTAAGAGCTCACTCTGCACAGTGCAGGGACATCCAGCCTCAAAACACCAGGCTTAGGTCCCACTCTGTCCCTTAAACAGCTTTGGAGTCCTGACCAAAGGCACTGAGCAGCATTTGAGTGGGAAAGGGAGAAAAGAGGAGCCAACGACAACTTCACAAACAGACCTCAAAAGAAAGATAGAGGCTCAAAAAAAAACCAACCAAAACCAACCACAACCAACCAACTAAAACCCCAAAATCCCCACCCCAGTTAAAAGACTGTTTCCAAACAAAGAGACTTTATTAGGGAAGATTGTGCAACTTCAAATGAAGCAAATTGAGGTAAATCAATTAGTCCATGCACCATTTTTTACACACACATTAAAAAAAAATAAATCCAAGTCTAAAACCTGCGTAGGCAACAGAGTCTCAGCTATCAGAGCCACAGAAGAATCTTCATGGCATAGTAACCATAAAGATTTTTGTCAACAAATATTATGACCTTGTTTTGCAATCCCTCTCCTAGAAACACCATGACACATCTGGGCACCCTTCAGACTGTGCTGGGACAGCTGAAAAAGCACATTTTTAAGAGCCTACAATACCCAAGCTTTTGTCACTAGAACTGAGTAAAGATAATTTATGTGTCCAAGTCCTTGCCAAACTACATGACAGTTAATGCCAAGTACTTATTTAAAGAAATGCAAAATGAAGGCTAAAGTTCCAATCATATAGTTTCTAAGTGCTCTATTTAATAATATATAATCAGTAAATTAGTCAACTGGTTGTGTCTAAACTGATGTATTGCAGGATTCAATATATTTGGGGGTTTATTAAAGTTTGTAATTTCCATTCATTATCTTTTGTTGAACTACTTGCTTTTCAGTGGTTGAAGCTTCTGCTTCCATGAATAAAGTAGTCCCCAAACCATAAATTATATCCTACAGTTTTGACATCATTTATTTTCATACCATTATACATGCCAACCTTTTGACTACTCAAGATCAAAAGAGTTGCTCTCCAGGCTCATATTTCACTATAGCTCTCATATTTTATGCAGCAAATTAGGTTTTACAGTAGCAGCTACAGCAAGAATGTCTCTCACACTGCACAGCTTAAAATGACTGCAGAGGATTTCAGATTGAGGGAGCACAGTCCTAGAAATTCATACCCAAGTAAAATATGGATGACAACGTCTTATAATTCTTTCCCATCCATTTTGTACCCTTTTTATACATATATATGTAACTGAGGTGGTTAAACCTCAAAACTATAAAAGGTATTCAGGATCCTGCCCTTGGTAGTAAAAGTTGGAGGGGGATCTATCAAATCCTGAGGGAGGCAGGGATTTTATGTGTTCAAAGGGGGATGCACCCCAGTCACGTCCAAGGGTCACCTCCCAGGCACACACTGCCAGGAATTCCTGTTCTGCCACATTTGGAATGTTCCATATTAACTTGTCAAGATAATTGCTACAGCTGGGAGTTCCCATCGCTGCCAATCAAGAGTTTATTGGGTATCTGAAGGCACAGGGGGGTGCTCAGCAGGATTTATGTGTGACATTGAATTACCCTGAGACACCTTTCAGTGGTAGTTCAGACCCTTGCTCAGCTTATGTGATTGTAAAATACTTTTTAATGGAAATTACCAAAGAGACAACATCAAAATAACAACTGTCATAACTGTTCAGTTAAAAAAACTCTACAAGTAAAAATAATTTTAACATATAATTCTTGATTTTACAGTTATAAATATTCTTAATAATAAAGAACTATCAATGTGTTGCAATTTTTTTAAAATAGTGATACCTATTTATACAAATTTGTGACAGCTTATGACTCAGCCAAATTTGAAGGGATTTCAGCAGATCAAAAAAAAATTATGATCTTACCAAAATAATTATCTTCTTGATAAATTCTAAAGTCCTACTACAAACTACAGAGACATTAAAACTAAAAATAATCGTAATTATGACTATGAGTAAAGCTTTATGCTATATTTGCATAGAAATGGGGGGGGTTAAAATGCAAATATTTTCTTGCTCTAAATAAATTAAAGATATGAACATTAAAAAAATTACTGATGTAAACTTCTTTATTAGTCATCATGATTGATCACTGCTACCTCATCCCAGTTTTAGGGAAGAGGGAACATACAGCTGGATAGGACTAACAAGGTTCAGTGAAATGCTGTGGCTAATGCAAAGTATTGATGCACCAGGAAAGGGAGAGGCTGGAATTCATTCAGTCGTTCCTGAAAACAGCCTGAAAATAGAAATGGAAATGTCTCCTGTCCTGAGCACACACGTCCCCTGGAGTGATGGCACACAAGGTCCTTGCATGTTAAGTGTGCTTAGGAGAATAAAGTAGGACAGAGAGTTTGGGAGGACTGAATGACATGTTTTTATCTACCATGGATTTTTAATACAACACCTGCAATTTACCCTGACAACATCCAACCAAGCATTCATGTTTCCCTAACTAAAAGTTCCATTGATATCATAGTTTTCCTGTAGAAATCAATCAGACAGCCAACAGGATTTAAAAATTACTCATAGAGCAGCAGAGAGAATTATGATTCTACCAGGAAGAGAGCACGCTGCAAACTACCCAACCAGTAACAGTAGAACAATATTGGTAGAGGCACATTTTCTGACCAAGTTCTGCTATCTGTTTAAACACAATCCTTTTCAAAAAATGAATTAGTTCATTTTGTCATTAAATACAGGAAACACAAGCAGTGAGCTCCTGCTGGCAGTGAACTGCCCAGCTCTGCCACAAGATTTTCTTCATTTCGCTTGAGCCAGCAAGTGTTTTATGTTTTTACCCAAACAAGTGGCTCAGAGCTGGGAAATGGTGTGTGACACGTGCCTGCCCACGAGCTGCAAGGCTGGGAGCCCAGCTGGGGATGCAGGCATTGGTGTGAGACCCAAACCCACACTAACATCAGCCCCACAACCCCCCTGCACGGTTGGCACACCGGGTCTGCCCGAGGCACCTCGCGCAGGCATCGCTCACGTCGCTCCCCCAAACGGATCCCGCAGCACCACGAGCACACAGGATTTTTCATAAACATTTTACAAGCAAAAAAAAATCGATGAGAATTGTCTGTCTCTGTCCTGCCAGAGGATTTTTCTCCTCTCTCCACCCCAACACCCCCATGGAGCAGCGAAGGGCGGCTGAAGGGAAAACACGGGTTGGCCTTTTCCGAGCCACGCTGCTCCCCAGGCCTGACCTATTCCTGCCATGGGAGGGAAGAGAGGGACTTAAAAATGACATTTCCTGATAATCAAGGACCTCATGGATCACAGCATAAATCAGTCACACTGTTGCTATCATTAGAGCCACAGTCTGCTCACCATTCTGAGGTTTTCTGTAAACTCTGATTTAATGCCCTCCTTGGCTTTGAGCTGATTTTGATTCCCGGTTTTATTGAGACATATAGGCAGCCTTTTCTTATGAGAGTAAAAAATAGGCTGCCTTGACATCCCTCACATAAAAGCAGGCAGAGAGCTAACACACAGTTATACTGAACTTGTATTTCAATCAGGCATGACCTCTCACTTCTCACAAGAAGGCCTTGAACTTCACTGTGTCATTTATTCAAATATTGCAGAGAAAAACTTGAATCACAAGCAGCTTTCTGTGCTCTATTTCAGTAACATCAATTGTTTCAGAAAGAGGAAAGAAATGATGCTTTCCCCAACATAAAGATTATTTATACTAACAGCTAATTAGAAAGAAGAACACTCTAGAAAATGACATAGTTTAGTGAGGCATCTTTTGATGGGGAAAAATGTAAATACAAACAGCATTAAAAGGACTGCATGCCATATACCTGTATTAGACAAAGCAGAACTGAAAAAAAGTCATTCTTCAAACCATGTTGTTCCAGGGAGTTACATGAAAAATTTATGGTATTGTGTATAACTCTATTAGAGACTGTTCTCAGGCCCATTTTGTAATGACATTTTCAGGATCTGCTACATTTTTGACAAGAAATTGGGGTAACTTGTGATTAAAATCTTCATATTTGACTACCTATGCACAAGTTTTTCCCTTTTTAAGATGCCTCTAACTTGCATATTTACAAGACTATGACACTTCAAGACACAGTGAAGGCAGATTTGGCAATTATTTTTGGAAGGCTTTGCTGCCTACAGCTTTGACTCTGTCACCATTTGTTGCCCCTTTGTGTTAAAAGATGGAAGGAAGGTCTTGGGATCACTTGTCAGCTTCCTCTAGATGAACTTGTTTCTCTACACCTGGTATGTGGCAACCAGCATTTGGAAAAAAAAACCCTGACTGGTTTGTATCTTCCTAAATCACTCCATAGTAACACAAACATGTTAATTTTCACCCAGACTTCATACAAAATTCAGTAAGGGAACACAGCTATGTCACCTAAGAACATAAAAAAGGAATAAACAAATTTCAAGACTACTCGGATCAACAGTTCAAGAACAACCAAGCAGCAGTTCTAATAAAGGATTTTAGAAAGCAAACACAAGCACTTTTTTGTTCAAAAGCAGACTAGAGATCTTGTGACACAAACACTACAGCAGCAAACAACACAGGAGCTCTAATGAGATAAGACATGATGCAAAGGTAAGTCAGAAAAAGGGGATTTGGGGGTTTATCTTTCTCAGAACTGTTCACGAAGACCCAAAATAAAAATAAAATAAAATCAGGCAAAACACAAAGCCACTTTTCTCAAACCTGAGGAAATGTTTTGTATGTCTTGTCATCCACACGGTTATTTAAGGTGTGTTGGCCTCAAAAATACACCAGAACTGTACTGTTATCCCTAATATACAGTGTTCTGTGTAGGACTCAGGAATAAATCTTGGGAAGTTTGCCATTCCAAAGGAGTCATTTCCCTCAAGCTGAGAATTGTCCTTCATTAAAACAATCACCAGCCAGTTCTGCATGCCTATTATTTTTTTAGTTGCTATTCTTGTGAGTTATTCCACTCAGTTCAGTCAGAGTATTTCCAAACAATATTGGGATTTGGGAAAGCACTTAATTATCCTTTACCTTCAATTAGGATTTTCCCTGTACTGGGAACTTTGGCATTCCTTTGGCAAGGAATAGCCTCTTACAGACAGATCTGCACCTACAAAGTCCACGGGCTGGAGCACAAGCATCAGTGGATGAGCTCTTTTAAAGAACAACCAAATGTGTTGACTCAAGGTTTTCAAATGATTAAAGTACCAAAAAACAAAGCAACTCAACTGACTGACTCAGAAACCTGTAATATTCCCAGAATTTTATACACACAGGATAAAAAAGTACATGAGAACATCTCACAAATAAATAAGGAAACTGACTTTATATAAGGGAGCAGAATGAGTAGTAGTACCTCTACAATGACAAATCTCAGCCCCCAAAAATCCCATTACAAAACAAGAAACTCAAAGCAACTGTTTATTAGTGGGCTCTGCTGATATCAGAGCTCCAAGTGTTTAAACAGTGCAACAGGGAAAAAACAGACACAAATCCTACTCCCCAAACTCCCTGAGACAAGCCAAGTATGCAATTGAATCAGACCAACTAAATTGAACACTAATATTACAGTCTTAATCTAAATAAAAATGAATAATCTCATGCTTTTGCAGTATGCAAGTGAACTTGTGTCCTTGTTCTTTGAAGTAACTAGCACAGTTTATCTATTCTCTTTAATAATGCAATTTAATTTACCAAAGGTTCGTATTAAAAATTTATCTGACTCCAGCAGTTAGAGTCACCTAGACATTTTGTCACAGTTAAACATTAGCTTTGGAGTACATCACAAATTCCCTACTGTGAGTCCAAGAACTGTTTCATATAGGAACACTCTGAGCTTCCAACTGACATTACATTTAAATGAGTCAGGGCCTGTGCAACGAATAAAAATATCTGTCACTTATTAAAAGTGCAGTGACTTGTTCAACAGCAACATTCAGAAGAGACAAATGCAGTCTAACAGTTAGTGGTCACAAAGGACTGACACTTTTGCTTTAGCAATCAGTTATTCAAAAGATACTCCAGTAATAATATTTTCACCTCTAAGGAGACCATTAGACCATTCAAACCACATAAACTACTCCTACATCAATAGAAAAGCTGACAAAATAAATGAGAGTCCAAAATAATCAAGGTAAACTACAGCAATGTCAAGCATCCAAGGCAGGCAACATAAAATACCACTAATGCCACTCCAGCATTTAACAAGAACTCCCTGGTAGCATTCTGTCCCAAAATAAAACTTCTGTTTGACATCCCAGGCTATTCCAGCAACTCATGGCACATGGTAGCAGAAAAGTGAGGCAAGCCAGACATGGAGTTGGACAGAACACAGGCCAACCCCCAGAGCCAACTCTGGAGCAGAAACAATACCAGCTTTGCAGAAATATGGAAGGGCGTGGAGCAAAGTTCAGAAAACCACCTTCTGTGGGTGGGAAATTAGAGCACATGCTGAACAAATCCCTGATCTACACAGTTTCAATGCCATGGAAATCTTCAGAAAGACCTGCACAGCTACAAAACTTTCCTAGAAGGACTTTATCACCTTAAAAGTTGTTGTAACATGACCAGAATTCCAAAGATTGCCTCATTAAACACTGGGAGCAGCACAAAAGCCAAACTGAAGTAACTTCGATTTTCACCCCCAAAACTGTGAGCAAGCTTGGCCCCTCTCTCAAACCTGCAGGCAGCTATTTAACATTCCACCAGGATAAGACAGGATTTCCTACCTCAGCTTTGCTGGCATCCAGCGTTGTCAAAACCTGAAAATTACAGGGAAAATGTATTAGTATTGATTCAACAAAACAGGAGTGGGATTAATTGGCTTTTGAGGTAACTGACATCAATTGGTTGTTGTGGCTTGAGGGAATAGAACTGAAGAGAACTGTCTTTCACACTGAGGAGACTGTTCACCTCTCCTGTCCATCAGAAGCAAAGCCAGGTATAAATCAAGACTATGGCAATATTCAGGAATATTGGGAAAAAATTCAGCAACGTCCCAAAACAGAACTGGAAAAGCATGTTCCTATTTTTACTATTTTTTAATTTATTTCTGAACAGAGATGATGAGTAATGCAACAATAAGCTATTCCAACACAATTCCCGGGATAGACTTTGAAAGCAAGCTGATTCAGTTCCATGGTGATGGAAGTAAAAGAGTTTACAGACCACATTCCATCTAAAATGTGACAAAGAAAGGTTTGCCAGGTTCTGTTGGGCACAGCTGTCCAGGTTTTGGCTGCACAGGAGCTTTGGGGGCTCCAGGTCTGACTTACAGCAACCCTGGGCACAAACAATGAGTTCTCTCTGCCAATCCAGGGTTACCCTGAGCTCAGTTATGGTTGGTGTCTAAATCTAGAGAGTTGCAAATTCTGCTGCTATCACAAACTCGCACAAGATTTACTTCAGGTGTTACAGAAAATTGTCATTTATATTAAAATAACTTAAAACACTTTAAAAAGACACAGATACACTTTCATATTCTAGGTCAAACAACACACATGAAGCTGTCATTAGGCTAAGAACGGGCTGTTAAACAGTGTTGGTAAAACAAAAATCTTTTTTAGAACTTTATATCACAATATTGTCACAACTTTAGAGGGTTGAAAACCCCTTAATAGTCTCCTCACAAATTCCAGACTGACAGCCAGCTATAATTCTGTCTGCAGGAGAATAGATCTTTCTTTATGTTGGTGTTAATCATCACTTTTAAGGGACATCACCAATTCTCCCCAGCTCTCAGGAGCAGGAGAGGGAGTGACCAGCCGTGACTGTCTGAGGGAAGGGGAAGGAGAGCCCAGTGATTATTGAACAGAGCTCAGCAAAGGAGACAATTTGTGTGCAGAGCTGCTGTTCGATGAAAGGCATCTGTGGATTCATCAAAAAATCGCTTCAAAGGAATTTAGGAATGGAAATGAACTCCTGTCACATCACAATAGGGTACCTGCAATCACAAATAGTTATTTAATTTAACCTGATTCAAACCCAGGTTCAGCTCCATTTGAAACATGCCACTAATGGGATTTTTGAAGCTGT
Organism: Neopelma chrysocephalum; assembly: GCF_003984885.1. Classification (NCBI taxonomy): domain Eukaryota; kingdom Metazoa; phylum Chordata; class Aves; order Passeriformes; family Pipridae; genus Neopelma; species Neopelma chrysocephalum. The sequence continues at coordinate 2,442,307 of NW_020897723.1, forward strand.
TCAAGAATTTCTCTCACACAAGCAGAAGGTAACTTATTTAAATTCGATTTATTTACAAACAACCTATCACCTTTTTTTTTGTTATTCCTCTTCATTGACATTATTTAGTGTTAGAAGTTATTTTTCCTTCCTAACACGAACCTTATGTAACCTCATCACATCCATTCCCTGCCAACATTTCATTAGGTCATTCTGGAAGTGTCCCCTCACAAGAAAGTCCTTCTACTAATAAACTCAGTAGAGTTACACCCTACTTACAATAATTTAATTATTCCCAGAGGCAAATGACTAAAAGCATGTATTGTAGAGGATGTACCCAAACCTAGCTTAACTTAAACCTCCAGAATTTGGAGTGGAGTTTCCTGAAGCTGCCATAAATCCTGCTCTAAACCATCTGTCAGAGGTGCCTGTCTCTCTCTATCAGCTGTGCAAGTAATGTGAATAGAGCTGAACAATGTGACTATTCCAGCCCAGGACTCACTAATGCCTTGCAAAGAAATTACTCTTCTATTTTAATAATTCACCTTACATGTCCAAAGGCTGTATTTCTCTTTTACACAGCTGTACTTTCCTGTTGCTTTACAATCATCCACTGGACAGCTGGACCACTGGACATTTTATGCCCTTATCTTTCTTCTCAAGTTATTGTCTGATAAATCCTTGTTCAGCAGCTGAATTCCAGTCAGTTCCTAGAAGCATGACCTTTTACTTGGTATTACTAACATTAATTCACTTTTATTTCCATCTGCTAGACCATCCATCTCTTCCTGGATAACATACCCAGCTCTTCTACGTTAGCAATTCCTCCCAGCTTTACATTTTTATCAAATTTCATTAGCACATTCTTATGCCAAGCATACTGATGAAAAATTATCAAATGAAATGACAAATAACTCAATACAGGGACACTGCTAAGAGAAGCATTAAGTTGAGCAGTGCAGATACCAGCAGGGCAGGGTACCAGGCAGTCACAGAGGAGTTATCCTGGTGAAATACTTCAGTTATCCTAGAGAAAGACCTGAGCAGCCCAAGCTATACAGCTGAGAAAGCTACTGGATAAAGGCTGGACACAGGGATATCTTGGGTTATTTCTGAGAACTCCATAAAGTGATCCTCATACCAGAGGGATTATGATCTTTAATAATATGCTCATCACTATAAAAGTGGAGACAAAGATGGAATGTTTCTATTTAAAATAATGACAGTCCTCAAGTTAATGTTTAATTAATAAACAGTAAAACACATTAATTTAATATTATGGGTCAAATAACACTCATGAAATTAATGAGCTGACTATTGTTAGTCTGTGAAGACCTGACAATTATCTCAAAGTTTTAACAGTGATTTTTATTTAAGTTTATGTATCTTAATGGAGTGAATTATTATCCTATATTTGTGACTGATTTCTTCCCATCCCCTTCCCCCAGTCCCTGAAACTTGTAATTTCTAGCCCAGCAGCTGTGCCTTCTGTCATGTTTGAGAGGTGAGTGAATGAAGACACAAGAGCAGCATAACGTGTATGACACAGAACTGCAGCTCCAAGTCATTCTTTGCCGTAGGATTTGGAAGGAATGTCGGTGTGTCACCGGGTGATCACTCAATTAAATCCTCTCAGAAGGTATTGCCTGCTCTCGAGCTCCTTAAGTAGAGTAACCCACTGAGATCTGTGGCCAAGCCACCCCAGCCACAAAACCATTTATCCCCCCCCCATCCTGGGCAATCCTGGGTAAGGAAGTACCTGTATTTATGTCTTGATTGTTCCAGAAAGAGGGAGTGGGGACAAAGCAAGGGGAGGAGCAGAGAGGAGAACTGGGGTGCCACAACTCCTCAGTGTTTTGTGGGGCTGGTGGTTTCCTTTGGAGATTATCCCACTGCAACAGCCCATTGCTGTGCCCCGTGATTTGTGTGAAGTATGATATTCATTTCCTGGCTCCTGCTGTCCCCCTGACATTTCATGTGCTGGTTAAGAACACAGCAATTTCACCCAGAGAAATCACAGCCTGGCTGAGGGATCCCTGTCCTTCTCACAATAATCCCTCTGTGACACAACAAAACCATGGGTTTATATCACCTTCTCGAGGAAGCTGCAATTTATTTTTCTTGTGCTAAAAGCTCTGCGTGACTGACAGCAAAAAATCCTTACAAATGGCTTTTTTACCACTTCTGAAAGTTGCACTCAATTCTGAACTTTCCATTCTACATAAGCAATCCCATGAATACTGACAAAAAAGGAGATATGCTGATAACTCTGCAAACACAGTGAAGTCTTTTAAACTATGTTTACTGCTTTTAGCATTTAGAAAGGTCTTATCTTGAGGTGCATAAATACATAGTTCCTCTCTCCAGGATGAATAGAGGACAATATTTGCCATTCTAAACCAGAATGCAAATAGTTGCTATTTGTTACATATCTCAAGCCAACACCTTACCAGAAAGAAATAAGGGAAACCTTCTTGAATAAAGAAAACTCCTGAAATAGAAAACTGGAAAGCTCATTTAATGTCATTTTTGTTTTAAATATACATTAAATTCCCCCGTCGAAGTTTAAAGAGAGAAAAGGAGATAAAAATTGAAAGGTACATGTCATGAGCCAGGATCCTCATCATTCCTTTGCCTAAAAGTCCAGAACCATTTCACTGAACTGTCCCATCTCATCCACATGTGAAGTCCTTTTTCTCTTACTCATTTTTCTAGAAACGAGATTTTCTTCTTAGTTTTTTCAGCTTCTCACATCAACATGTGCCATGTAAATGTACAATTTATAAATGTACAATTACAATTTAAAAATGTACAATTCCTGTACATTTTAAAAAACACAGGTTTTGCCTTTAATATCTTCCCACATTCCTATGGAATGAGAGAAGGGATTTAAAAAAAAAAACGTGAGGGAACTTTTCTGCAGCAACAAGTGGCACATGAGGCTGAACATGCAGATCATTCCAAACTCTGCCATGAGGGTTCAGAAAGGAGGAAACAATAGGGCACAGTTCTATTTAGAGACAGAACTTCGCTTCTTGAACACAAAATATCTGAAAAGACTCTGTCACCCACACTCAGTATCAACCAACCCCTCCACTGCTTAACTAGTTCTGAAAGTGCTGCACCAACACACCTACAAGGGAAATAATCCGGATTTGCACTGACAAGACCAAGGGCAGAAATCCAACAAGGTTCTGTGAATGTGCTGGCACTCACCTGAACAAATGGCAAATCCTGCTTTTAAAGGTTTGTCTCCCCGAGCTCAGGCAGTATTAAACATTACAATTTGATAATCACTGTGCTGCAACCTTTTATTAAATTCTGGATCCACCTGTGGGTTGGGATGGCTCTAAGATTGATTGCCCACAGGCTTCTCCTGTTTTTCATCAGCTGGAGCAGTCTCCAGCCTGGCTTCTCAGGATTCACAACATATTCCTGATTGTGATTCACAGGCCAGGCCACTGAGCAGAATTTGAGCTGTTGGAGCTTTTTGGTGACAGGTTTGCAAAAAAGCCAACCTTATGCTGAGTATTCATCACTACCTCTGCACTCCATTGTGGGAACAATTACCTGCAGCAGCACTGCTTTGCTGTGATAAACAACAGCAGGGGAACAGGAGAAAAAAAAAGAAAAAAAAAACCAAATCACCAAGCCTACCCCCTTAGTAATATTGCAATGTACTCTCTGGCACTTTGACTGTCGACAAAATTAAAAAAATAAGCAAAACCATATTGTAATACTTCCCTTCCTAAAGCACTATGCCTTTGAAACACGAAAGTCTAATGTGTCTTGCCAAATTTAGTGAAATAATCATGATAAATGGAGCTATAAATCTAAATTGTTCTTTTAACATATTTAAACATCTCCATCAAAAGCACCAAAATACATGCATGCAGGAGAGATCACCTTCTTGCTAAAGCAGTTCTTGCTAACTCATTAGTTTTCATTCTCTTCCTTCTTGTTACTAAAAGCAATCCTGGAAAGCAAATTACAATTCACTTTTACATCCACACCCCTTAGACTGCCAAGTAACCCTTCATGTCCCGTTATAAACCTAATCCTTAATGGTCACCAAAGTTCTGAGTGTCAGGATGGTGGAACATGATCCAAAAATTAAGTCATGTAGGCTGCTTTTCTTCATTTCTGTTCATACTATGGTACTGACTCATGCTCAGATCAAATTCTACACTAAAACAATTTTTTTTTTCAATTGACATCTTGGATATTTTTTTAAACTGGCTGTGAAGTCTTTAAGAGGTCTATTTATAGCAATTTGTCTCTTCACAACAGTAAACAAGCTGGACAAATTGAGGGCCTCTAGAATACAGAAGGAATTGGAACATGAAAATAAACACCTATATTTTTAAAAGCTTTAATTTTTAAAAGCCATCTGTAGATTAAGGCAACTAATGAAATCTATGTACACATGTTCATACATTTGAGAAGTTGCTGGGATATACTGAGGACCAGCTCTCTGGGGCTTCCACAGCACTAAACAATGTCCCGTGGCTGTCACACATGACTGCCCATTAAAAAAATCCAATATATTAAAGACATACATGAATGGAATATGCTGAGTGGAAAACAGGGGGAATCAGGACTCATATTTCATAGATAGGTATCTTTAATTAAATTTTGCTCAGTTTATTTACTGCTTTGGATAGCAGCATTAGATTACTCCAAATTTATGTAAACGCAGGCAATGATTTTAGCAGCTGGTGAAAACTATATCTGCCCTTAACTGCTTCCTAATAATATTTGTGCTGCTCAGCTAATATTGGCTGTTTAAGATCTTTCAACTAAACTTGCTGTATAAATCAGTATGCAAAATGTGGAGTAGTTATCATGGATAATTCACTCAATGTAAAAAGTCTCAGTCATAATGTCATCTTTTTTAAAATTTCTGTAGGGTAACCTGGGTAAACTCAGCTAACTAAAAGGGAAGCAAGCCCCCAGAAATTTGTTTTAACTAATATGTACAATGATATTCATGAAACATGCTTTATATTTGTGTGTCTGGTACAAAGCAGTTGGAAAATAACATGATTTCCTCTTTGAAATTGGAATGCACTCTTACAAAGAAATCTGCACTGCACAGAACTTGCCAAAAGGCTCCTCTTTAATATTGGGAATAAATCCCATCACTCTTGTAATGAGATAATGAGCGAAAACATTAGTACATAAAAAGCCAACCATAAAAAATACCCAGGTTTTTATATAAAAAACACATGGTCTTTGCTGTCCTTTTAAAAGTAAACCTAGGTCTCCTTTATCCATACTTTTAGCAAAATATCCACATGTACTGCTGCATTATAACCTATGATAATCTTGGTAATTTCCATAAGTTCACCAAAAGTAGGATTTCATACTTATTAAATGGTAGAAGTTCAGGAAAAATCCAGAGTGTAACTGCAACAAACTAAATCTGAAATTCAAGGTAAACAAAGCATTTTTAAGTGAACTGTCGAGCCACTACAGCTTTTCCATGGATTCTGGTAAAAATGACATTAATGCTCCCTGCTTAATTTAGCAAGGCAAAAAAAATTAACCAGAATATAAATACAAACAAAAAGACCTCTGGTGATTTTCTTTCACGTGTCAATAATTTTTGCAAGGCTCCAGAGCACCGAGGCAAGAGCACAGAGTAAAAAGCCAGTGATGAAATGACTCCCTTGCCATCCCTGCCTCACAACACCCAGCAGCCCTATAAACAATATCCATTTCACCCAGGAGCAATAAACTCACATTTTTTTGGAATGTCCACATTATGCCAGAATAATATAAAAATAGATGATGAAGCAAAAAGGAGATAGATTTAGCCCTGGTGTCCTGCAGTAGCTGCCATAATTGCACAGCCAGCTCATTATAGAAAGTCAGTCCCCTGAGCCTCCCGTGTCCCAGTTAAGCGACAGTAATAGAAAGCAGCTGTATGAGGACATTAGGTCAGCAGAATCATTAGCCCCGAAAATTGCATCACCATCACTCCTCTGCAGCAGCCAGGCCTTCACACACCATCAGGCTCCTAAACAGCAGGTCAAACATGATGATGAACTTAACCTGCTAACTCCATTAACAGTGACCTGTGGCTCGGAGCTCCCGGGGAGCCCACACCTCTGCAAACTTCCAGGGGTTTAATGAATTTTGGCTGTCACCCTGTGCCCTCAGGTCCCCCCAGCCTGGGGTTGCACTGGGCACCAGGCAGAGCTGACTGGAGAAGTGCCAGTGCCCATGGGAGGGAATGTCCCATTGCCTTTGGCTTCCTCAAGGTCTCATTGCCTCTGTCTGGATAAAGGCACCACCACAGCAGGGATGTCCCGGGTCTGCCCTCATGGGCCACGGGAAGGTGACACTGCCAGAAGCCACCACCATAAACAGGGACACATCCCAGGCCTGCCAAGCTCATGGGCCACAGGAAGGTGACAGTGCCAGCAGTCGCTGCCACAGCAGTGACAGGTCCCAGGCTCGTCCAGCTTGTGTGCACACAGGAGCAGTGGGAGACACCTGAGTCCCACATGTGTGTGATGGAGCAGCGGGCTGGGTCAGCTCTCCCAGAGTTCACAGAATATTCTGAGTTGGAAGGGACCCACAAGGATCATCAGGTCCAAATCTGCCCATACAAGGATTGACAGGAGCTGGGCAGTGAGAGGGGCTCACCAGCCACAGGTATCAGTGGCCCCTTGGCCCCCCCACCTGCTCTGACCTACAGGGTCAGAGATCCCCTCTGAAATAAATCATTGTAGGAACACATCCCCCTGGGAAGAGCAGCTGCACCATTACATGTTCCCAGTATTCAGGGGGGTTGGAGCCGTCTGTGGGTTTGAGGGACAGCAATGGGAAGCAGCACAAAGCGTGGGCCAGATCCTGGAGTGACAGCCCTTGGCATGGCTGCACCGCTGCCAACTGCCAGGAGCTGGAGAACCAACCTGGTACACACACAAATGCCCGGAATTCCAGAGGGACGTGCTGCCTCTTCCATCATTTATCCACCTGTGCTCCGAGGCCGTGAGGCACAGAAATGAAGACTAAGCTCTTTGCCAGTGTTCCCATGTATTGTGATTAAAAAGAAGCCTGTGAAGGTTTCCTGAGGTCCGGGGGCTCATTCCCACCTTTCCCAGGGCCGAGTCTCCCCGGCGGGCAAGGCAAGGCCCCGCCTTCGTGGTCGTGATGTGTTTTGGCCAGGAAAGCAACAACCCTTCTATCAATGTCAAAGACTAAATAAGTTTGACTATATGCTGATGTTCTTCAAATTGTTTCTACCAGCAATAGTTCTGGATGGTTTGTTTTTGGGAAATTAATGATGATACACCAAGGTCGTTGTACCTCTGCTGTAGCGAACAGATGTTAACATATTAGAGCCACCGTCCTGTGCTGCACTAGGGTAGAGCTGCTCCTGCTTCTCATTGCATGAGCTGAGGCAAAACCAGCCACACAAAACAGCCCAGCCTAATAAATTCAGTCTAAAATGCAAACATTTGAAGAAAAGAGCTCCTGCACTTTCAAAAGCCATTACTCTGTATCATCCTCATCAAAACACACCACTCGTTTTTTTTTAAATCAACCCAGAGCTAGGAGAACAATAAGAAACCAAATCTTTTTTTCATCTCAGCAGTACAGACCATTTTCAATGCCATTTGTAAGCTGCCTATTTATCCCTGACATTCACAGCTAGAGTATATCTCCAGATCATGTCGCTCTGTGAGGTAGAAATAATCAAGTATTTTTCCATCCTTTTGCTGGGAGGACTCAGAGCTGGTTGTGCTTATCCATAGCTCTGTTAAACTGGTGTGAGATTGTGGTGGTGAACTGCACAGGAGTAAGACATCACCAATCCCAAAGGCTGCAGTCAGTAGGGAAGGCAACAGCTTCATGACTGGGAGGGAGGAGGACTGACTTAGATTTTTATTAAACTGACATAAACACTTTCTTCTTTATAATCTCAACTATACCTTTGCAAGAGCAGTAAAAACAGGCTGGGGATAAATCAGCATGATGTGAGATACTTCACCAGGACACAACAATGCACAGGCCCTTTCCTTCACAGGAAAGTTTAATGTTTTTGGTCAGCGTTGTTAAGTTTTAGCTACCTAAAGTACTTCCTCTCAACTAATTTTAGTATATTTGGGAGAAATTACTTTAAGATGAGTTACACAAAAGGCACCAATGCACTAAGACTTATCTACAAACAATATAAGCGCCATGTGTCAGAAAATCCAGAATTTTGAGTCATGATTTTAAATATATAACTTCTGACAACAAGACAGTCACTGGAGCTGGGAAATGGATAGAAATTCTTCCATCATCCTGGCCCCAAACAGGGGACTTAACATCAGCACAGCTTGAAAGTCCATTTAAACTGTGACAGGGCTGTAAAAAGCCCTTAACAGAAGCATTTCCTAAGAGAAAGTCTCATCTGTTTCTAAGCTACAGCTGTTGTTTATTCAATACTGATGGGCATACAAAATAAAAGGGCTGTATCACTCAGCCTCAAACCCACATGGAAGCTATTTAAAATCCTTTACTCCTGATTTCTCACCATCAGTAGGTTTATACCTGTCTCTTGGCTGTGTTTAATACTGCAAACCTTTTTTCCTGTGAACTATGACAGTGAATAGATTTGAAATTTCCCCCATAAATGCTCCCTCAGTGCAGTATGAGCCAACTTTGCAGCCTCCTTTGCCACTTCTGGCCATTACCCAGAGCTCCCTGACACAACAGCTATTAGAATTCTTCACGTTTATGATTATGAAAAGAGTCTTAATCCTTGGAGTGAAAGATCACTGCAAGAGATGCTTAAAATTTCCTAAGGCAGTAAGAAAACAGTGCAATGAATTATGTAAAATACTTTAAATATGGACACTACTGAAAGCCTCCAATTAGGAAGCAGAAACTATCAATAAGCAACACTTATTCTCTTCATGAGAGGAAGCTCTGACTTTAAAGGTGTGGTTAAAAAGCAGGCTAACATACAGGTAATATTCTGCATGTTTCAGAATTTAAATCTGAGCAATGTAATGAAACACAATTAAAAGTGGTATCCCTCAAGGGTCCTGCAGAAATGGTTTTGTCTTTTGAAATCTTCACTGTGCACAAAAGAAATCAAAAAATAAATCAGCTTTTCTATAAGTTCCCTGCTCTAGGATTTATGCACAGTGAATGATTAAAAAAATTAAGAAGTCCATGCAAATGCTTTCCAATTCCAATGTACCCCTTAAACACCATTGAGCAGAAGATTCTAATACTAAATCAGGTCTTGTTGAAATCCCCTTTGAAAGCAGATGAAAGCTCTCCTGCCTGTAAACCCCGAGTCAGGTCCTTACATTTGTTTAGACCAAGGGAATGTTACAGGGCTCCATCAGTTCAAGATGATAATCCAGCAAAAAATCCCCAAGAAACAGAGTCTGGAGGGAGAAGTCACACCAATATAAAATAAGTGTAAATTCAGTTTCACTTAAAGGAGATTTTAGTGGTGAGTTGCCATTTTAAAATAAAAAGAACACAAAAGCATCATTGAAGCAACACAGAATACACCAAACTACAGCCAGGGGAGCAGGAGAACACAAGTGCTCACTGGTGTGGAAAGCACAGTGTGCTTTGGCCCCTGGAAAACTGCGTTGTATGGAACTTGTGGGGACAGGTTGGCTAAATGTGTTCCTCTGGTATTTATTTAATTCTAAGGTAGGTGACTGCTTTAAGCAATGGACAAGTTATGAGTTGATGTTTCAGGAGCAACCAAAATATTAACCCAAGCCCTGTACCAGAGCAGCCAGGGCTGAGGTGCCAGACCAGCAGCACTGGTTCATAAGACAGTGGTGATGTTTAGAACAAGCCTTGGCATCTCAGGCAACTCCTCCTTCAGCTGTTACTAAGAAACAAACCATACAAGAGTTCTGCTTCTCACCTTTGTTCTTCTGAATAATCATCCCCATTATTCCCCAGGCTAATAAAAGGAGGCTGTCACCTGGGATTTGATTTCAGATTCCAGGCTGTTTGTTATCCTTGCAGTGCTGTGGATGCCCTTTTACTCAGGGACCCCCATACCCCGAGTCAGGCTCAGGTAAAGGAACCTCTGGCTAAAAAGGGGATGGGGCAAAGGGGACAAAGCAGCTCCTTGGGCTGCTGCTAAAAGACAAACTGGCATTACCTGGTAGAATTAAAGTCTCTGAATCTTGTTTCCGTGGCTGAGGAAAGTTTAGGCAACCTGACAAATCTAGAAATCCAAGAAAACAGTCTCAGCTCTGCGTGAGGGTGTGAAGGGCAGGGGATTGCCTGGGATTAGTCCTTAGTGGAAGTCCTGCAGCACTAAATGCTGCTCTGAGATGTTGGATGTGTGTGTTTGTGTTACCACTGGCCTTGCTTTGAAACGACTCGTCTCTGCACACCAGTGTTCCCACAGTCCATATTGTTAATTTTTTATTTCCCAATCAACAATTCATGGAGGTTAGTGTGACATTGCTGCAAACACCCTCCCAGCCCAGCGATGTAAATAATGGATACTGCTCCAGAAATACCAACCAGCCTCTCGTTGTTTTGGGAAACTTAAATCATGCCCGCCTCAACTCACCTGCTAGTAAACAAACAGGCTCCTCTCTGCACTGCAGTAAATCCCTCATCTTTCAAGAAAATTAAATGTGTCATGGAAATGATGGTAGTTTTGGTAAGTGCAGGCAGACATTTCACTGTGACAGTGCTCGCGAAGATGCACTGAATGCAACTATTTTTTCCCCCTCAGAAAAACGAATTTCAAAATGCCAACAAATTTTCAGAAGTTTAACACAGTTAATGCATTTCACAGCACGTCTCAGTAAACTACATATCCTTCTTTTACCTTTCTCCTAATTTCTGTCATTTGTTTTAAAAGCCTATAATGAACAGTTACTATGGAGGATCCATTTGTTCCTCTCTTTTTCCATTTAACCTCCATGATCACAACCTCTCTTATTTTCTTTGGTGCTGAAAAGCACTTTTACAGCATAACCAACGCAACATATTTCCTGGATTTTTACTAATTAATTTTCCGTGAACTTTTCAGCGTGGAAAAAAAAACATTTCTGCATGAAAAATGAATTCTATTTTCTCCTTTTCCTTGGAAATTTACATTCTGAGCTCATCTGTGCCACATATTCTTTATGGATAATGAGCAAGGCATCCTCACTTAGCTGTCACTGAGGCAGTGAAATGTTTACAGTGTGAGCTTTGGAGATTCTGGCAGCTTAGGTTCTGAGAATATTTCCTATTCAGGACAATAAGCATTGCCCTAAATTTCTCTTGCACATGAAGAGAAAGGGCTTGATTTGAAGAATCCTTGAACTTTGTTGACCTGTAGTAAAGCTGTTTGAAGAAAGGTTAGTTCAGACACCTCATACTTGTGATCTGTTTCTTGTGATGTGGCAAAGGCTTTTCTAGTCCCCTTAACATCTTGCAGAACTTCTTGGGAAGCTAAAAATATCAATTAATGGAGAGATAAATATCTTGATTATGAAGTTGACAAACAAAATACACATAATATAACTTTTAAGGGTATTCTCCCACCACATTTATTCTCTAACATTTTGGGGATACACTACTGAAAGAAAAGAGAAATGTCAGGCACGAATCTCCTGCCCGTTTTGGGCAGGAAATTTCACTAACTCATGGAAAACATCCTCTTAAATTACCTCTCTGAAGTCATTCTTTAGCAAAGTACATAAGAATAAACACGTTTTAAAGACTATGTTAAGGTTTCATTTCTGAGCACAGGTCCAGTCAGAGGTTCACAATGACATGCTTAAGCCTGTGGGCTTTATTGAACCAGGGCCTGGAAAAAAATGAGCTTTCATCCTTCCTTCTTAGAAAGCCTCATATAGTTTGAATAAATCTTTGAAATGTAACCAAAAGAATCTCACACGAGATCATCTTTCATTGAAGTCCCAACGTCCAATTCATGCAGATGCAGCTGGAAGGTTGTTGCTGTCAAATTTTGAACTTGGGCTATAAAAGACATAAAAAGGGGCAGATTTGCTCAGCAGAAAGGAGAACAGTGCCTGCCTTGCCTTCTGCAAGCCTCTCCTTGCTAAGCTCAGGTCCCCAATTAACCTGAGCCTACTCAAACCTACGGGGATTGTTTTCTGTAATCAATCAAATTTCCAAGTGTAATTATTAACACAGTCTTTAATTAAATGAACCGGATCATTCGGACACATTCTAAAGAAAAGTCATTTATTGAATGTTAACAATTCAAATACATCCAGTGCCTTCTTGAGTTCTGACTTAGAAAAATCTGGATTAATTCTCAAAGTTCTTCTCTGTAGTTACTATTCCTAAGTGAATATTTAAAATAGATTTAAACCTATATTTTCAGCATATTACTCTAAAATGACCGTCAGGAGTAATTGCATTTTGTAGAATGAGGCAACTTTTGCCATTTTAGGTGTGCTGGTGTCATGACTTTTCTGATATTTCAACAGTTCTATCGTTTATCTTATTACCCTTAGAAATCTATATCAAGAAAAAGATACTTTTGGTGCCTAAAGTACTGGCAAATTGGGTGGAACAGCAAATCTAAGCCTTCCTAGATGTATATGAAAAATCCAATCTAAAGCAACAATGCTATCAGACAAGTAACACCACCAATTAACCTGGGATTAAAGAACACCTTGATAATAAATGAAATAATGTAAAACTATTTCTTGCCAATGATAAAGCCCCCCAGCCTTTTTAAATTTCCATATTAAGTTGTCAAAATTGATGTCTGAACTGGCAGTTCTGAACACACAAAGAGTATTCCAATCTTGTCCCTGATATTGCTGGTTTTGACACTGTACAGTGACTGGAAAAGTCCTTTCAGAGTAAAACCATCAGAGGGACAGAGAAAGAAGAAGTTTCTCCAATCTGTGCCAATCTCTGGACTTTTGAGAGTTCAATACAATACAACTACTCAGCAGTAAAGGAAAAAAAGCCAGGGTTTTGTGTGAGCAACAGGAAATGGTACCTGGTATTTCTTTTAGTAAACCTAATGTCCAGTTTAGAGTAATTATAGCAACAGTCAGGAGATAAATGATTATAATAGATTTTCATACAATAGCACCAGATCTTCAGAAAGGCTGCTGAGGACCCTGGCAGAGATGACAAAATCGAAGCGAGCCAGAAACTAGCAGGAGACCCAGTCAAGATAAAAAGGCTACACAAGGCAATCAATTATCATCTCTAGTCTTAGCTTTTTGAGATCTGCATTCTCTATTTGCAAAAAAACAGAGATGCAAATATCTTGAATCAAATGTGAAGAAACCAAGGAATCCAATTTTCCATACAACTAAAAAAATCAAAAGAAAAAAGTGTATGTTCCAATTCTAAGCTCAGTTTGGAAAGACTGCTTCAGAGTCAAACCTATGCAGCCAAGTTAATAACCTTCTACACCACGTTTCAATTAATATTCATATATTTTACCCCTGAAATTTAGCTTTTCTCCTCAGAGTCTCTGAGATTCCACCATTTCCCATTCCACTCCATGTTGATGGTGTGCAAAAGACAGCCATAACAAGTCACAAATAAAAGAGGTACAACAAAACGCCCAAGATACACTTAAAATATAAATTAGGCTTTAATTTATATTAAAAACATGAGAAAAACTTAAAGCCACCCTTAGACACAGTCACTCATAGTACGAGAAGTGAGGCATCCTCTGTGTTCTTGTGGCTGAAAATTTTCCATGGAGAAATGTGGGATAAAACTTCTACAAGAAACCATTTCAGTTTTAATTCTGTCTGCATTTAGAGCATGATATAAATTCCAGTTTTTCAGTTTAAAAAAAAAAAAACCCTATCCTTCCCTACCTGGGAGATTTGAGAGATTTATCTCCTAGAAGGTATTACACAATTAAATTACTTTTTACTGCTGTGTAGGCTACAGAAAACCAATTGTCAGAGAAACACTTCACATTTTCCTCCACAGTTGTTTTTCTGTGCAAAGAGAATTCAAAATAATTAAAACATTTCCCTTGATATCCCCATTGTAAAGGATACTAGGAGAGTCTGACTAGCAGAAAACCTGCATTATTGATTTTTCTTGTATTTTTACTTGTGAAGAGACATATTCCATTTCTTCTTTCAAGGAGGGATTCATTGATAGCCATTATCCTGTTGTTGGAAAGGGAGGAAGCTGAATCTTCTCTATATTATTCCTCTGTGCTCACATTTCACATGTTACTTGTCAGTGGAAACTTTGTAAGAAGGTTGATAATAAAGGAATGAGAAAAATCAGAAAACTTGCCTCATTGCCAAAATAATTGTGTCTATCCAATTGATGTTAACAGACCTAATTCCAGATGCTTGTGGAAAAAAAATTTGGAAGACTGAGGCGGCATAAAAAAAACTTTAATGGCAATTATCAGAAAACTTCCCTGCTGTAATTGTGAATTAAATATCGTGGGCACAGGCTTTGATTGCCTGAACAATTCCATTGATCAGATATTAATTTGCCTTGAAAAACAAACCTACTTTAATCCAACCCCTCACTTTTTTAACGCCATACGAAGCAAAATTATAAAATGTTCCAAATCCTCCCTTGCCCCACACCCAAAAGGACTCAACTACCTCCCCTCCACGTGTGTTATTTTTTTTTCCCCTCTGAAACCCAGGTTGTTTCACATAAGCAGTTTAGAGAGCAATCAGGTAAAGAGCATCCCAGGGCATCAGAACTGAAGACAAGAGGAGACCCAACTGCTGGGTGAGCTGGAGGAAGATATTATTTAACCTCCCCTGGGCCACCATCAGCATCAGTCCTGAAGCCACAGTCACCCATGGCATCGTTTAGTTCTGTACTGGAGCAGCAATGCAGGCTGAAGTGAGGAGGGAAATCAGCTGCAGCAAGTCAGCAAAGCACCTAAACCAAGCAGTGAAGTTACACACTCCCCTGAATGACTCAGAGAACTGAAGAATTCCATGAAGTGCTTTATTCTGCCATCAGCCCCTTTCTGCTTAATGCTGTCAAATTACCTTCTTTTTGTCTGTGGACTTCACACCACTTGCAACAGTTGCACTTGCATATCAATGAGTTATCACCCAGCTATGACAATTATTGTGCAGAGGTGCCTGTGCTATCTCCTGCACACTTTCTGCTTCTCTCCATTAATCTCTCCTGACTTTGCAAGGAGAAGCTGCCCGGAGCTCGATATGAAAGTGCAAGTGCATCAGCAGCAAACCTGAAAACAGAGAGAGAGATTGTAGAACCCATTTTTACACCAGTCTTTTAAAACACAGGATGTGTCCATTTGCCCCCTGGTGTATTCTGCAGTTCACCATTGTCTGCATGTCCTGTGAAGTGTGACTGCAGCCCCTCGCTCTGCTCTCCTGAGACAGTCTCCTGGCCTTGTGCTTCCCAGAGTTAGTCCAGAGGATTTAACCAGCACACCCAGTCTGAAAAGCGTGGCTCAGCAATGCCTTTAGGGTAGGTGGGAGCAGTGTCTGCTGCTCAGACAGAGGCTGAAGTTGCCAACAGACTCAGCAGCCCAATTTTAGGTTTCTTCCATGCCTGTCTAAGATGTCATTTTGGGAAATTCATATATTTTCATGCATTTTCCTTCCACAAACTGGCTAGAAAATAAGGAAATTATATGCTTTAAGAGGTGCTGGTGGCCTGTCACATTGTTTTGGTCAGGGTTGTCTCTGTCAGTATTGCACTGATTTTTCAATCATCTACCTGTAACTTAGCAGTGACCCCAGAAAGGAATTTTGGGGCATGAACATGGAAAATGAGCAACACCCTCCTCGTCATACACAGTATGTCATTGGGAACAACACAAAGCACAGCACATGTGCATTCAGAATTCAAGAAGAGTAAGAAACATTATTGCATCAAAATGCAACTCTTCTCTGGAACAGATTAATATAAAGGTCACTTACAACCAGAAGTAAAAAACATTCCGTTTGGGGGAATCACTGGAGGTGAAGGGGAAAGAAATGAACTATTTGATTTGGGAGGGAGAAATTGGTTAGACAGAAGGTGCTTCAAAATATAATCAAAAATTAATTAGAAAAAGGAACAAGCCAAAGGACAAACATCTGTGACAGAAGGATGTGAAGAGATAAACAAATCCTACGTATGACAGTTAATTTCGGTTAAGACCAGAATCCTGCTGGGCTACATTTGGAGTACTCTGTAAACACTCTCAGAACAAAGAAAACTTCCATTGATTTCAGTGTGAATCAACAACTGAAAGACTGGAAAAGCAAACCAAAGACATTGAAAATGACAGATTTCAACAAAACCAACAAACTAAGGACAACAAATAACAGTAAAGGGAAACTGCAGCAATTAAAAGACCAAGAGTTTCCCCCAAGTCATGAGGCAAGAAGACTGAAAACAAATACACACTCCTCCTGCACTTGGGCTTCCTAAATACCACAGATGAGGGAGGGAAAAGCCCAGCTGACATAACTGTGGTAGGACAAATCACTGTGCTAAGCCAGAGGACATTGGGGCCTCTTTACTTTTCTCACTTGCTGAGAAGAACTGCAGTCTGTTAGAACTGAGACAACACCACATGGAGCTGGAAAGGAACTGCAGTAACACACTGAGCAGGGACATTAACTCCACTCCTCTCCAGGGCTCATGTGCTGATCTTCTGCCCCACGGGATGCTCCTGCAGCTTCCCAGCGCCCAAAGGGCACAGGTCACCATTCCAGAGAGACTGCACCATGAAAAAGTCCCAATGCAGAGAGACTGCACCATGAAAAAGTCCCCTAAGGAGGCCAGAACTGCCAGAGCAGCTTGGTGGGACCCTCACAAGGCCCTGCCCAAAGCACCCAAACCCAGGGAACATTGCTGGGGACTTCCAGTTCCTTCTCTCCCACCACGAGGGAAGTCTAAGCAGAGCAGTTGGTAGATATAGAACTCACTGTGGAGAAAAAGAGAGATAACAATTCCCAAGTCCAAATTCTCCTAATATGCTGATCATCCTCTTCTGTTCCATATTGCTTAGCAGAGGGTGCTCACCTGTATTAACCACAGCCTATGGATACAATCTGGGCAAATAACTGCAAAGAGTAATCAAAGCAAAAAAGTGTTATAATTTCAGCTGTTGATTTAATGTGTTTCCATCATGAATATGGTGAAATGATTCTTAATCCATACTTTGCTCAATGGACATTGCAGAGAAAAGCAGTACCAAGATGTTGAGAAACGATGCAACCGTCCTAACTGAGCTACTGAAACAAATCAATGTGTTTTGTGATTAATTCTTCAGCTGAGTTGAAATTTGTGAGCAATCTTGGCTAAATATACAATTATATAACTCTGCCTCACCATAAAATAAATGTTGTTATTCGCCCTACATGGATAATCAAAGTTAAAATTCTCTTTCTGCTAATATCCTGAAGTATTTGTTGAAAACTTGCTGCCAGCATGTTCACTGAATACCAGTAAACTCATCTGCCAGAATATTTGGGATAAGCAAATACAAAACAGGTGCAAATGAACTCTGATCAAATTTGCTCAGAACTTCAAGCAAATACCAAAGTTAGAAGATGGGGAGAAATGTGTTTTCCATATTTGGCTAACTGTAATTGCAATTTCTATCCAGTCAAACCAGGATAATTAAGCAAAAGACAAAAAGAGATCTGGCAGCAGGCTGAGCAAAGTAACTATTGCTAAAGAAAAAGAAAAAAATGAGGTTTAGGGGTAATTTAAATACAGTTAATAATGTCATGTCACAACGCCAAAACTTCAGACAAAGAAATCTAGGGCAAGCTGTTATTATGAAAACTTAGTCAGCACAACTAATTAATTACTAATAAAATTATGTTAATAGTTGAAATCACCTATAATTTCAGGCTAAATTTAATAACTGAGCACCAACTCTCAGAACATGAATTTGATCAGAAGAAAACCAGGATTCTCAGTAAAGCAGATACCATGGCCTGGATTTTCATCACTGTACTGTGGTAAACTGCTGTAGTGTCCTCCAGACATTTCTAAGGGGTCCTCAGTACATGCAAAAATACCCACAGCTTTATGTTGAAGTCAGCTGTCACCTCAATTGTATTGCCATTTGACAAATACCTGGTTATTTGCTCACATCATCACTGCAGCTAAAATTAATCAGGTCAAAAAGAAAGGAATAAAATAGAGACTACAACTGAGCAGGAATGTTTGGTTTGAAGCAGACAGAGAACACGGAGAAGGAAAGCCACTGTGGATATAATAAAGTGGCTCCTTTGCCTTGGAACACTTCCAGAATGATCAGCAACCCCCATTTAGGGAACATGGCTCCAGAGTGCCAGTTTATGCAAATGATAAAAGGAGCAGAAGAATTAAGGAGAGAGTAGAGAAAAATTATTTCCAGAAGAGATGAGTCCCTCTACTTGAGAAGGAAAATGTGAAGAATAAAACACTTATCCCAATGAACAAATTATCTGCACCTCCCTTCTGCATATTTGAATTTATTTTATCAATAAGTGATTTGACTTAAACTTTATAAGGGTTGTTTAAACGTTCTCTAATATTAAGGTTTCTTTTACTGGCCTGGGACCTGGTCTTTGACTGTCTTATTTCACTGATAAGATGTTTCAGCTCTATTCTGAACAATCCAATGGCTATTTCCAAGGGATTTACAGATGGACAGAGAGGAACTGAGTTGTCAGAGGGAACAGCATCGTCATCCCATTCCCTGAGCAGGAGGAGTCTGAGCACAGGGCTGAACCCAGGCACAGCACCCATGGAATGGTCATGACTGGAGCTTGGACAGAAAGTTACTCAATAGACTGACTAAAAACATTTCTCATTAGCTAAAATCAATTAAAAGCCTTCACAGTAAGTTAACAGAATTAGTAGTGTCCTCATAGGGTTTTGAGATGGGCATTACAAGTGCTGCCAGTCAGGTCAGTACACAGCACATTTTTACTACAGAACACATCATCCTAATTTGGGAGGAAAGGAAGAGGTGAGGGGGGTCCTTGCTGAACCCTGCAAGTATCTTTGCTCTGTAGTGAACATACACCACTATCAGATTAATAAAGTGAAGGATATGGAAAAAAATCTGCTGGGGTTGCCAAACTTTCAGATTAAATGGATTCTTTCTTCAGTAAATCCATGGATTGTACTCAGTGGTGACTTTTAGAAAACATCTACTGAACTTTTACAATCCATTTTATTTTTCTTTCAGCCAGCAGTTAAAGCTTAAAGGATTTTGAGAGCAGAGTACTAAAATTTAGCTAGACCTTCCTTATTAAAAGCAAAATCTTCAATAATTAGCTCTTCCCCTAACTGCTTTTTGGCTCTCATTACAAACGAAGTGCTATGTTAATATACCTTGTGTTGCAAATGTTTCACAATTCCTGCTAATCAAATTAAACTCAATGCTCAGCAAATAAACCCTCAATGCAGTTAATGGAAAACAAGGAACAGCGCTACTTTGCCTGAGAATGGGTCATTACCACAAGCTCCTAATTACAAGTACCTTAATGCATAATGTAAAGCACAGTCTTATATGGGCTCTTAAGAATTAAAGCTGTGGCAGGATCAAAGACTTGATGTGTCCTTGGATTTTTTTATGTGTACATTTGAAAGAAGAAAAGCAACAAAGAGAAACACAGCAAAAGACAAAGACTCATTCACTTACCCACCCTTCAAAATGCATCATCATAATAATTTATGCAGTTTATGAGACTGCAAAGACTGATTTTGACTCAGGACATATTCTGAAACCAATTTTCATTTGCCTCCTCCTCTACCCTCTTGATAGAGAATGTTTCACACCTACCAGTTAATGAAGGATTATTACTTTCCTCTAGAGGAAGTTGCAAATGCAACCAAGGTTAAAGCAAAGGACGTTCCTTCTGAATTAGGTTATATGATGCCATCACACAGGAACACAGGTGATTGATGACATATTGCTATTACTGCACCAAGCATTTATCAATACCACACTCTGAATTATTTTCTGGTTTAGTTCTCTTATTGTCACATGATGGTATATTTTATCAAATTTACTTAACTGAAAAAAAAATACAGTGAGCAAAGCACTGGGAACAGCAGAAGGCATAATAAATCACAGTAACCAAATTATAAAATACAGGCCCTTGTATTACTTACCAGTCAGAATTCTGCTGTTTTGAGTGAATTTATAACACTTGCATTTTTTCACTTGGAGATTTGAGAAACAACCTGCAAGAACGGGCAGGGCAGTCCCTGCAAGCCCAAGGACTGGACTCCACCTTAACAAAGCCCTACAGAGCAATTCAGCTACAATACTATTCTGACTAAAATGTTTCACCAAACCAAAAGTTTTTTCCATTTTTCTGAATATTTTTTGCATATATTTATTTTCCTGGAGAATTATGACACCAAACTTTGAAACTTTCAGTAAGATGAACACTTTATGCTCTAACTCACTCTGAATATAAAGAATTCATATTAAATCATCTCTGGTAAATCTTCACAGCGGTACATTTGCAAAATTGCTGAATGTTGTTGTTAGATTCGCTCTGTCTCTTCTCATTCTTGTTATTATTAATACAACATGTGTCTGCCTTTGTCTATCCTCCTGACATAAATTCTGTAAAAGCTAAGCTCTTCTTTCCTTAGCTTTGTAGCTGTCCTCTCCCTGAAGGGCATGCAAGCACAGATTGAAAATTATGGCCATTTGAAAGAAAATTCAAATTTTTTTTCAGGCTCCGGAGACTCCCAAAAATTCAGGCTCTGGAGAATCCCACCCCTCGCACTGACCTCATCCAGGGCCTCGGGAAACAAGACATATTACTGGGAGTTTATGAAAACAGAAGCTCCTTCTCCACCTCCCCCACACAGTCACCCAGTTTTGTTGACCTTTGTAACCAAGAGGTAAAAGTAAACGTTATTACCAGTAATGGAATGGGTTTGTCCTGGGGAGTAGTATTATAAATATTCAAAATTCAGTCAGATTGAGATGTATTCACTGGAACTACTGCACAAACAGCAATTGAGATAGACAAAACTCCTACAAAGACAGAGAGGGATGGGATGGATTTCTAGAGGAAAGGATCCCAGAATTAGGGGTTGAATGGACAAATATGAGGAGTAACCACACTTAAAAACAGAAAAACATCCAAATTCGAGCCCTGCCCAGTCAGTTCTGCTTTCTTTTAAGATTTTCCTTATGTATCCCCAAAGCATTTGACTACAATGTGTTATTATGAACAGCATTAAAAGCAATCAGTTTCCAACAGGGTGTTGGATGAAATGTGGTAACAGGTTTGAAAACTTTGTGAATACCATTGATTTCTGAAGAATGTATTGCCATGTCTGGGGATAAATTCTCCTCAGATCTGCAACCTTAAGCTTCTGATCATGGTTAAAGGACCACCTATTTTAAATTTTCTGAACAACTGTTAGTTTTACCCAGATTTCACACTCTACTTTGTTCCAAAGGAATAATGTGCATTTCTGGAATTTTCGTCCTTTGGTCATAACAGGAGTCCCTCTCTCTCCTCTTTCCCCTCTATTGCACTAACCTGCATCCTGGGGGAATATTTTGGGCTTTAGTTTCTGCAGAAAGCCAACACTGGTAGTATGGAGAGAAAAAACCTGCTCTGTGATGAAACCCAGATAGTTTCAATAAGGAGCAGAGCTGTTGTCACTTGCACTGGCCATTTCTGCCCAGCACTCACTGTTCCACATTCCTCAGACTCTTTGATTCATAACAAACATACCAAGTGCCTTATCTCACCAAACTGCATTTCAAAATATTATGCAAATAATATTTGCAATCTATGTGTAAAATGCCCTGTATCCTTTGGCAAAACAGCTGTTATGATTCACCTGCTTTACTTACTTAGAGCTGCAGTTTGTTTATGAACAATTTTGGTAAGAGAGGTTGAACTGAAATTCCAACTTATAAAGAAATAAAGACCATGCTTTCTTCTGAATCAAAACCAAAGGCAAAGCTTAATAGGCAAGGCAAGGCAGTTTACAGGATCCCAAACTCCTGTGCCAGAGCAATATAAAATGCACTTTTACTGAAAAATTTTAGGTTCAGTTCTACAGCTTGGCTGGGTATTGGATATCCATGTCTGAGAAGGGGAACCACGAAATTATACTCAGTAAGAGCTTGAATATTTATTTGTGTTTCCTCCAACTGCTGGGTAGCAAAAGTTTACAGTAGATCAGCAGAAATATAACACTATTCTCTACCTTTGCAGGGAAGTAGGTGTATATAGTCCCTGATGCATTTAGAACCCTTTCAAAAATAGGTTTGTTTTCCGTGTACCATCAGTCCATAGCCCTAATTTTCTTTTGGGTAACTTCTAATACTTTCAGCTGCAATATCTCCTATTCCCATTAACATTAATAAGTAAGATCTGTATGATTTTAATTATTTCCCTTGAAACAGACTGAATCCACTGTAAGACAATTTCAATGAATTATTTATGGGCAAACAAAAAGATTTTCAAGATAACACCTTTCCCTCTTTCCAGGCTTTTGTATGAATGACTCTCCAACTGCCTCATTCCTCGGGGGAGGATTCCTGGCCTACAAATTGTTTGAATTAAATATTGCAGTGTTACCTGACGGCCCAGTGATTTCCATAAATGGTCCCGAACTCTACAGTTCATTCTCAAACACGATATAATTGAGCTCAGACTTTTTAACCCTCAGGAGAAAGCTCATCTTGTTTCTCAGACATCTGAGAAAGAGCTGAAGTGAGAATTGCGGGCTGATTTCTGTAAGTGCCTTCAGAATGAGCAGCAACCCGTCCTGGAGTACCCTGTGACTGCCACTCATTCTCTAACACAAACAAATAGAGATATAATTCTCAGACACACGTTGTTAAGTCACTGTTAATTACATACAATAAACCAGTGATACAATCTTACTCATATATTAATAGAAGGAGACGTTGCAAAAACTGGGCTGATGTGCTGGTGACAATGTAAAGCAGATGGATTAATTTTGTGTGCACGAGCTTGATTTTTACAGTCACTCCTGCTTTTGATGACAACAGACAGACAGGGAACTTTGCTTGCAGGTAATTCCAAAACAAAAGGAATCAAAGTACAGAGGTAACAGCAGAAACTGTAAATGGTATTTTCGGAGAAGCAGCACAAACGTGCACACACAGAGGCTCTATTTTTAGAAATTGCCAGGAAAGAACATTTCTCCCTTTTAATCTCATCAGAGTAAGAGCGACACTGTTCTCCATCACTATCCCTGAGATATGAAGACACTTTAAATCTAAATATGCAACAACTAGATCGGTAAACTCATCGAGGAAAGCCTCAGAAGAGAATAATCTCCCTTTTTCATACCTTAGCACCTTAAACAAACCTTGAGTTGTCTGATAGGCAATTCCACATGGACTCTCATCTTTGCTGTCACTGTTTTAACATTAAAGTGCCTTGTTGTAAAACACTGGAGACTTCAGAGGCTTAAGCCCATATAAAAATCTCTGCGGTATGAAGTAATTTTATGTTGCTACTCTGGTTATTTCAGAATTGGCTGCAAATAAGAGCCTGAGGATGATTTAATGTGTCCTCGACCCATCACGGCCATGGTTAAACAAAATAAACACATCAGTCTTTAGCAGTTATTTACAAGTGGAAGAAAAGCACAAAACCAGCCACGATAAACAGAGCACTGGAAAACATTCTGGAGGGGAACTAAAAGTATCTGAAAATGTATTTCTTCACATCTTGCTATATTCCATTTCTCAGTCAAATAAAATCCCGATGACCATCCACAGGAGGATTTATTAAACTAAAATCACTGTTCCAAATAAGATCCCAAGATACCACTCCTGGAGTGGAAATTTAGGAATTCAGATGTGATTACACACCAGCAACTGGTACTTCTACTGCAGTTTTAAAATGGAACAACCAGCCTTCAGAGCTCACAGAGAAGCTTTAACTTTACTTTAAGATGGAAAAACACAAATCCTGATAAGTTATCTGCGATAATTTGGCCCCTGCAGCAGTAACTGTATCAGTGACCTGACTTTGCACCACTGAAGCAATTCTCTTTTAAATCTGCTCAAAGAGATGGTATTTACCTTGCTGTCTAAACCCTGAATTCCTACAGCAGACACTGGTTCCTGACCCCTGCGCTGGGGACTTTCTGTGGAGTCTGGAGTGAGGATCTGCCGTCAATGGGATGTGGAACCCCGGGACACAGAGATCCAGGGGGGTCACCCTCTGCCTGCCATCAAGAAGCTGTTTGTTTGCAACTAGGCCAAACTAAGAGCCCTGTTTACATAAGTGTAAGGAGGGATTGATTCAGGAGCAGCCACCCTAACACGGGACCGAGTGGCAATTTGATAAACAGGATTGGTTTCAAGGTCTGTCATATGGTTTCCTCTGATCTGTGTTCGCAGTGAGAGAGGGAAAAGAGTGGGATAAATGCAAACGGTGTGTGCATCCTTCTACCACGCTGAGAGTGCTGGGAAAGGGATATAATCTCACAACAAAGGACTAGAAGATGCCTCTGTAACCTACAGGACATTAAGTCTTCTTGTTAGAATGCAGAACTGGACGTTTCAGTGGTTGCTGCCCTT
This sequence comes from Neopelma chrysocephalum, assembly GCF_003984885.1. Classification (NCBI taxonomy): domain Eukaryota; kingdom Metazoa; phylum Chordata; class Aves; order Passeriformes; family Pipridae; genus Neopelma; species Neopelma chrysocephalum. The sequence goes on from NW_020897723.1 coordinate 2,466,782, forward strand.
ACAGGTTTCTGTAGGAGACACAGACTGTTCCTTGGGACAGCTGATTCCCTGGGGGCACACCTGCACTGATCTTCTGAGAAAGAGTCACCTTTTTGTGAATCCTTACTCTCAGCATTTAAGAAATTAGTGGTGGTCGAGGTCTGGCCAAACTGACAACTTACTTTCCCACCTATTGGGTACTCACATAATTGAAAAATGTACCCAGACAGAGTCATGTATCATAATGCCTTCCACCTAGGAAACATAAAACAATACCCAAAAATCCCTCCCTAAAAAAAAAACAAACCACCATCACCACAAAAACCTAATAAAAGTAACTTTTTGGATTTCTTGTCTTTTGGGAGTGGTTTTTGTTTGTTTGTTTGTTTTTGGTTTTGTTTGTTTTTTTTTCCTATTTCCCATGAGTCTCTATTGAGCTGGAAAGAGACAATTTGGCCAATATCATGGGGTTCTATTTTTCACTTGAATACCACTGTTACCTTTAATTTAGGGATTAGGACAACTTCATTCTTATCTGTGTAGTCTCTGTATATTATGCTTTAGTACTGGCTCTGGTGGAATTATTTGCAGAAGCAGTAGACAAAATTGTCTCCTGAGTGGTACCGTTGCATGCTCAGAATTGCCACGATGAGCTGAAAAAACTGATTATTCCCAGGCATGAAAAACAAACTACTGGAAACAGTTTTCCTAAATTTTGTCTGTAGTTCTGTTGTAATTTCCTGGCTGTGAGAGATGTTTGGAAACCAGCACAGCTTGTCCTGTGTTAGCTTTAACATTGCTGTAAACTACCTGAGGACAGGAGGTCTTATTTTAGTATTAATGAAGCAGATTGCAATATTGGAAATCCCACCTATGGCAGCACAACATTTGTTTAAAGTCTAACTTCCATGTCTTTTGTTACCTGCACTGGGCAGCCTCAAGCCAAAAACAAAAATTTAACAATTTTCCCCAATCAGAACATTCCTTTCATAGTTTTGGAGGGTTCCTCTCTGGTCCCCTTTCTTAATTATAGAACATTTCTGGGGCAAAAGGTGCATATTATTTTCATCAGTGAGAGATAAGAGATGTCAGAATAGAATTGGGTTTTGCTACACTTAATCATAATCCTCCTATCACTTAAAAAGGCAACAGATCTTTTTCAATAAAGCTGTTGACTGAGATTCCAACACAAACACTGGATTTAGGCACATAAGCTTAATTGACTTTTAAGAAGAGATGAGCATCTCCTCCATTTAGGCTCTTCTGATAACACAACCCTCAGTAGCTCAGGTTTATGTATGCAAGGACTAACTGGGGGGGAAGGAGCCAAAACTAAGAATATATAAAGATCACTATCTTTTTCTGTTCTTTATAGGAACATTAAATAAAAAAAAAAAAAGTTAACACATTGTTCCTGTAAAATTATTTTCAGTTTAAGAATTCCCTGAAGTAGCTGCCCACGATACACTGTTATCTTTGTATTGATTTTCTGCAGTATCACACTGAACTGCAAAGGAGCCTTGTGATTTAATTGCAATTGTGTTTCATATGAACTTCCAACATGAGTTACATACCAACCTTTATAACGTTTTTCTCTCCCTTTTTTAGCTTATGGTTTTATCTGATCCTTCTTCTCACAGCCCCAATTTGTCTGTCCTCCCTTTCTTGTAGTCCAAGACTTACAAGGTCATGACACTGACTCCCATATTGAACGAGCCACTGAAAGCAGGTAACCCGGAGAGCAATTGATCCCACATGAGCAGGGGGATATTTCCATCTAAATGAGGAGAACGAGCTTTGTGGCTCCCATTAAGGTTAATGGGGGTTATATGGTTGGGTCCTGGTGTATCATAACAAATGCTTGGCCCCTCAGCTAATCCATTCCAATCTTTGAGTACTGACAGAGAAAAAAAATATTGTCTTAGGGGGAAGAAAAGGGATCGTGATTTAGAAGCAAAATTCAGAGTTGTTCTGTGTTTCCTCACTAACTTTCAAAGTGTTAAAGCAGCACATTTCACCACTTTCCACTTCATCTGCAAAAGTGTTCGAGTTAGCGAGAGTTCTATGAGAACCATTAAAAATCTGTCAGAGAAGTGCTGGTCATGGCAAAACCATTTTTCAGAAGCTGTCAATTTGCCCAAATATCCATCAGTGCTCCCGGGCACAACAAGGGATTCCTCATTTAGAACGTGTCAATTCTTATTATTAATGTCACGATGAAAACACCTGCTAAGTGTCTGTGTCTGGCAAAGTGAGGCTGTCACAGAAATGAGAGGGTGGATGCAGCTCAGATTAGTGAGCAAGGAAGAGCTGGAGGCTTTTTTTTTTTTATGCTTACCTAAAGACAAGCATCCAATCTTTATCCTGAGCTTGTAAAGGTAGGATAAAGAGAATGCAGTAAGGTAGAACTGATGAAAGATAATGTGAAAATAATGTGCAATATTAACTGTTTGTAAAATTACACATTTGAAGAGATGAGGTTCCTGGTCACTTGTTTTGTCCTCACAGGGACACATAAATGTCTAGAAAAGTCTTTCGACCCCTCTGAACCTTGAGATGTGCCTTGGCTGTGGCTGCCAGGAACACAGAGCACTGAGAGCTGGGCTCTGCTGTTAAAAGCCCAGAGAGACAGAAAAAAATGTCTCCTAGACCTCACTGCATTGGATATTCCTGTGTACACAGTGCCAAAAGTCAAATGGCAGCTGCTGTCTTCCTTTCAAAAAAATAAGCATAAACATTATACCCGTGGGATTATGTGAGCTACGAGATGATATCATTTCTGAGAGGCCTTACTGTGTTTCCAAGGCAGGGTTTGCAAGAGAATTTCAGACTTCTGTTTTTGATTAAGACAAATCATATCCAGTAGGAAAAGTCATCATCAAGGAAATTGTTCAATCCTTCTTATTCTGACAGCCGTGGCACAAGTTAAATATTTTGAGGCAGAAGAAAACACTGTAAACAGCAGTTAATCCACGTGCTGACCAAGAGGAAAGTGCTCACAACGACTGAAGATTCCCTGCACAGCACTTGCTGTAAGAAGCCCTTGGTGGGCACCAGGCAGCTCTGCCTTCTGCTGCTGATACCACGAGGCACTTAAATACCTGCTTAACTTTGAGCTCGTGGCTTTAAGCACGAGGCATTAGCTGTAATGAGCATTCTTATATTCTTAATCACATACTCGGCTTCGTTGCCAGAGCAGGCATGAAGAAATAATGGGCCATATCTTCAGTTTGTGTAAATTGGTGTGACTTAATTGAAATGAATAGAGTTGTGTCGATTTATCCCGGCTGATACCGGATCCCAGGGGTTCCAAATCTCCCCGAGTGGGAGTCAGGCCCTGGAGCAGCTGTTCCTGCAGAGCTGTCATGCTCAGACTATCAAACTCCTCTCAGCCTTCCGCCAAGCAGGAGTTAATGATCATATATCTCTTTTTTGAGACACCCAGAAGGATAACCCCAGTGTCTCAGCCAACACACTTGTTCTCTCAGTAAAAGACTCCGTTATCAAGGCCGTGTGTGAGTTATTACTGAGAGCACTTTGGCTGTCATATCTCGCTGCAGAGCCTGTAAAGTCTGACTTAATGTTTTGTTGGGTACCTTCAAAGTTTTTGCACGTGACATTTCAAATAAAAACCTGATTATTTGCTTTTAAATTGACTTTATGTAGATTATTTAAGTCTCGTCTTTTTTCCTTCTCAGTTCTTTTTTAGTACGATTTAACACACGTGACTCTGTCCATCCTACTTGCACACTGACCCATATTTCTGGAAGAAAAGGAGGCCTCAAAGTCTTACAAACTTAGCTGTTACAAATACTCATTTGCAAGCATCCTCATGGGTCAAAAAAAAAAGATAACCAAACCATTTTTTGGACCATGCCATAGGACAAAGGTTAACAAAAATGCCTCTGAGGAACAAGAAGGGTTATATCCAACCAAAACATGATTATAACTTATTAAAAAGGGGCAGTTTTTACACATTCTATTCTTGCTGTACTTTCTCACCCAACATGCTCAAAGAAACATTCTAAACCTTGTTTCCCTTAATACGAAAGCGTGATTACTCTATTCCCCCCAAAAAAATTTCACAGTTAATGAGATTTCTGTTCAGCAAAGGGCTGAACATTGTGCCTAAATCCATCCATCTCATGCCAACAAAACACACCAGTAGTAAAGTACCAGTAAACACCAGTAAAATACAGCACTTTGGCAGGAATTCATCCCCTCATCAGAAGTCCTGGTGTTCACCAGCACAGCTTGGCCATGGAGGGTAACTGGGGTCTCCTATCAAGGCTGTGCCTCTCAGTCTGGAGTTCTACCCTGTATTTGCTCTTGAGGGAACAATTAAATCTCACCCTTGTCAAAAGTCACAATAAAAATAACCAAGCCCTGAACTATGCACAACTAAATGTTCAAGCAAACTTAAAAATATAAATTGGGAACCAAGCAATCTTCATTGATAATTCATTGCTGGATGGCTTGTACCAAACAGTCACATCTGAAGCAGTCCTGAGTGTGTTTAAAATATGAGAAAAGCTTTCACTTAAATATTGATTGCACAAGAAGATGCACTTTTTATGGGAATATATACATTTTCAAAGTTTTTATTTTTTAACTCTGATGCGTCACTGCATAAACATTTTACTAAATATACATATTTGAGGTCAGGGGAGGAGAAAGCTCAAAGCAAAACATTTCAAATATTCCAGGACCTTTCCTGAACAAAGTTTCCTAAACATTGAGCAGGAATTTGCAAAAAAAACCCCTGCAATTCCTGCCTCCATGTATAAACCTGCACCAAAAGGACACCGAACCGCTGTTCTGTGCTAATGTTTCAAACAGAAAGGTGGTAGCAGTGAATATTTCTGTAGGTGACCACTAAATTTATGATGCCTACAGGAACCACAGGGCCAGGATGGTTTCTCCTGCCCGTGGTATGATCACATCACCTGAGAATGCAGTGCTGCTCAGAGCAGTGACTGCTTCCCAGTCTTTGGGCTGTAACAGGCCCTTCCAGCCTAGAGGTTGATCTGACTTAAGTGGGATTTGGGACCTGCTGGCACTTTCTTTTAAGAGAGTCCTTGCTGTTGTACACAGCAACATCTTCTGACTCCTGCTAAGTGGTTGCTCACAGAAGGTAGAGCAAGGACGTTCCATCAAAGGTGTCGCAGTGGCCATGACCCAGCAGAGGAGCTGCTGCTTTCCCCAAATCCTTCTTGTCTTCCAATTCTCACATGATCACTACCTCAAGTGCAGAGGACACATCTTTCAGAGGGTGATTTAAAGTCAAATGCATTCCTTCCTCCACTTACCAGCACAGACAACCTCCATTTGTAACACGGGCACTGAGTAAAATGTCTGCAGTTCAATCGTGCAGCTCTCCCGGGGGAAGCTGTTTACTTGACTTCATAAAATCTATTAAATATGAAGATAATGAGCTACACATGTTATTGTATCAAGAGGAGAAGCTCAGAATTTTAGGGAGCAAAATCCCACTTGAAAATTACCCGTGTTCCTCTGACAGGAACATACTGGAAGGTCTTAAGGAAGGCACTTTGTTCAAGTCACCATAACTGACCACTGGTTTTTCAGCACAGTGTTTGCTGCTTCCAGATAAGTGTGGGAAACCTTCCAAAGCTGTCCAGCAATAAAATCTTTGGGGTAGGAGGCCCAAATTCTTGCCATTTCTAATTTCATACACAAAATAATTCATATGCCTTCCTGCTCCTTTAAATTCTTAGTCTCTTGTAGATCTAACAGATAATCACTAAGAAAGCACCATCATGCTGTGGAACCACCTTATAGATATTTTAAAAATAAGCCCTGATAATGGGGAAAGCTTCATTCTTACTTTTCTACTTTCACGTTGAGTGTGTGAGACTCAAACTCAACAAACACACAAAAAATAGCAGAAAAATAGTACGGTCTTAATGCATGACATCTGGCATTAGGTAAACACTGAATTTGTTCATTTATTCTAATCACTTTATATTTCAGCTTTTCTTTCTTTCCTGTCCAGAACTTTTCCATTAGTTCTTTAGGGAAGGGGTAGAACAGGGCAAAAAACATGAGGTAGAGTTGCTTCCTTTTTTTAGTGAAAAACTAGAGAATTTTCTTTAAAACATACATGTAAAAGAAATTAATCTTTTATTATTGAAAGGGTCTAAGAATAAACAACTTGAAACAAAATGCCTGGGTAGCTCTACAAATTTCCCTTCTTTAAGCTTGGTTCTTTCTATGTTCAATACTTTTAGTACTGCCTCTGTTTTTTTGCAGCCCATCTAAAATTAGATCAGAAGCTCTCCAGGGTAAGGATTGTGTTATGTTTGCTCCACAGTGCCTACTGCCATTTAGATGCTTGAAAAAAATAATAATGAAATGTTGTTATTTTTCTGCTTTCACGTCTGAAGCTCCAAAATACTATGAAATCACTACTGAAATATGTAGACAGCAGAGGTAACTCAGCCTGGTTTAATGACTGAACACACCACAGGTTTTGCTTCTGCTATTCACACACTGCTTTTGCTGTTTCTTTATTGTTTATAAATCTCTGTGGGGTTTGAGCATTATATCAGTATTATTTTCCTAGTTAGCCCCTGAACCCAATTCCCAAGAGGAAAAAATGGAGAAGTACCCACCCAGCACATGACCCACCACTGCACCCAATGCACATATGGGTTCTATTGTGTGAGTCACCACCCTAACGATAGCTGAGCATATTACTGCCTAGAAAATTAACTCACACACTGTGAATAATCACAGAAAAGAAATTTGTTTTGCTACAAGGTTGTTTTCCAGCTGTTTTAATGCAGACAATTTTTTCCTGAAACGCAAATTGGAAGGAAGAAAGAAAAGGAAAGAAAGAAAGAAAGAAAAAGACTTTGAAAATCTGCATAATTTGAAAGTGCTTAATGTAAATTAGATAGATCAGCCTAATTTTATTTCAGTACTTTCTAATTGCATTTATAATTAGTAAAATACATTAATGTGCTACACAGAAGGTCAGGAGTTCTGGTGAAAGAATCTAATTAAAATGCTCTGCTGCATTTATGTCACACATGCGCTCAGTAACCTTGAGGCCTTCCTGCAGCAGCAGAGGAGGGGTTTGGACTCGTGGTATAAATAACTTTTGTCTTAACAGAAAAGCCATGGCTGCACGAGTAGCACATGATATGGATCTATCTGCACTAATGATGATGGTTTGCTCCATTTCATATTGCATTTTTGATGACAGACTAATCAACTGAGCAGGCTGGTTCCCTTCCTAATGAGCACTCCTGGATGCCCACCTGCTGCCCAGCCTCAGCCACCCTGAATCAAAGTCTGCAACGTGGAACTGAGAGACAGAGAAAGATCTGAAGTTGGTGCCAGCCTCAAATTTGAGTCTGTGTGGTGTCACGTATTTATCCTGACACCTGAATGCACTAGCAGCACGTATTTAAAAAATAAATAAATAAATAAAAAAGACTGTGGAACAGCTTACAGCAATAATCAGCAAGCAATAATTAGTGATGCTAATTTTTCTACTTAGAACTCATATTGTGATTTTATTACATTTAAATTATACATGCTCAGGTGTTCAAATGCTCTCCTTTCATCACCCTCTTGGGTGGTAAAACATCATTAACATCCTCCCAGCACTGGCATGATTGCTCAGTGAGATTAGAGATCTCTGCCACACCGAGTTCTGCACATTCCCCTGTGACAGGCCTGAGCAAAGCCCAGGAGGAACAAAAGAGGAAGGGCACATTTTCCTATTATACACTCACTGTTAGCCCAGCTTTTGTCTCTCTACAAGTAACAGAACTCACAAGTTTTGGAATAATCACTGGAATTATAAATTCCTGAGCTGTCAGCTCTGTCTGCAACAGAAGAAGAGTTACCTCAGTCTTTAATGGGAGGGAAAAACATGAGAAGAATGATTGCCCCTGCTCAGGATGAAACGCTGGAGCTTTCAAAGATTTGTTGCTCCATACCAGCAGTAAAGGTTGGTCAGTGTCTGGGATCCCTGTTTATCGGCCTCAACATCATAGGAAAGAAAATGAGGTACATAAAGTAGGCTAAAACTTACATAAAAGCAAACTACATTCACTCCTTTCTTTTTATAACCTCTCCCAGCAGTTGTAAAGCACCATCAGCTCCTGTGGAACTGTCTCTAATGGTTTTCAAATAGAAGGAAAATGGTTTGGTTCTCTCACTATCTGCTTTTACCCACTGGGACTGAGGGGATTGCAGCCCTTTTTGGAATCAAAGAATGGCACACACTGCCAGGGCTGCAGGCTTGCTTAGCCTCTGGGACTGAACTATTAGAAAAGCCTCTGCCTGTGGGACAGGGTTGGCTCTGCTGACTGGGGAGCTGGGCACAGAACTGGCAGCCTTGAGTGCAGAACATGTGAATTGGCAACAGAGTGTGAAGAGAATTGAGTGTAAGAAGTGTGTTTGCAGAGCAGCAAGAGGGGAAGATAAGAAACCTTGAAAGCTGTGGACCAGGGAGAAGAGTGACATTCACTCACCTAAGTTTTGCTTTGCCACTCTGACACAACTCTGAGTGTTGTATCAGTGCTGGCAGATAAACACTGGCTTGGTTTGAAATGTGTGTCCTGAACTGCTGGCAGGAATGTCAACCCTGTCGCTGCCTGGTGGGGTCCAGCCTCTACAAGGGGACAGAACTCATTTGGATTCCACAAACAAATGGAGGGATATTGGAGCCAGATGGCCCAAACCCAAATTAGTTCAGCTTCAGGGCTTGCGCTTTGAGAGCTGGGCACTCGTGCAGATGAGGGGGTGATCCCAGGAGATCCACAGGAATACTGGGAGCAAAGGCTGCTGCCCCAAACCATCACAGCCACCCACTCCCCCATCCTCAGCCAAGGACACTCTCCCCTTCACACGAGAACCATGGCAGTAGTTACATACAATTGCCACCATCACTGCATGGTACAAGAACCATCTCAAATCCACTGACCTTAAGGAAATTCTCCCCTAATCCCAGTTCCCCAAAGAATCAGACAGTGACTGAAAAGAACCAGCAGCACAAGGACCCATGACTGGAAGGCAGCAGAGGGTTGATGCTCAAAGTAATGGCTTGTTTTCCCTAATCCAAGTATTTTTGCTTTCTGCCTGCATCAAGAGAGAGTTAAGATGCAAAAGGGGTTGAAGCTGATGTTGATGTGCTGGAAATTAAATTTATTTGGACAACAGGAGCAGAAAACTTCTCAGAACTGTACAACTTTGCAATATCAGACACAAAATCATCTAAAATGCAGAGGAACGTTTTCTTTAAATGCATGTTCATTTGGCCACCTGCAGCTACAAACACAAACTGCACTATTAATCCTTATTCCTGTCTTTAGACCACAGAAAAAAATCGCCAATAACATTCCTAAAATTAGTTATAAAGTACAGTTTATAAACTCAGCATTACGTGCATTTGTGAGTGACACAAATGATCAACTTTTCAAATCCAGGTCATCTTGTTTGTCAGTGTTCAGAATTTTTGTATACAGAATTCACTGTTGATCAGGGCTGCAATTCCAAGACAGAAAAAGTAGTTTAAAAATAATTGAGCTTCAATTATATAATCTTCTTTAAAGTGCTGAACAGCACTCTTGGGGGAACTAATCCCCACTGCACACACTTATTCCTAGTAAAGCTTGCTAAGGTAGCTTCTTGGAAAGTGAAAACTAACTTCAAGGAAATATCCTACCCTGCCATGAGCTCTATGGAGGTTTGAAAAAGTCATCTAATAAAGAAAAAGAGGGTAATTTTCATTAGATTTAAAAATATCAATGTAAGGCAGAGATAGATTATCACAAAGGCTTAAATGTGCTAAAACCCAACGTGCTGAAACTTTGCAAGGCCCTGTTTTCATGGTAATTTAACCCAGAAAATCTGGTACACTTAGAGAAAAACACAGTTAGGGTCTCAGCACTCACCAGGTTGATCACTTTCCAAAAATACTATACAAATGAACACATGAAATTCCCTTTCATAGCCAAAGTGTATAGAGATTTACAGATCAGAGAACCAAGCAAAACTCCTGGGTTAGGCAAACATAACCCCTGAAACATTGACTTTGCAGTCCATAATATACACAGTGAAATTAATATGAGAAATAAAATCTGACACGTGTAACATTAGTCTCTTTTTGTCCTAATCATTCAAACTCACATTAGAAGCACTATTGTCCCCAAACCTAGATGTCAATTCTTCATTACACACGCAGACACCAGGTCAGTGGTACAGCTAATGAGTGTCTGCTGGTGCAAAAGCTTATTTTATCTTAGCCTAATTCTAGTAAAATTTAAATGGCCTATTAATTTTCTTAATAAATTTAGATATGGCTCCTGACTGCAATCTGTCTTTGATTAGCTAACAAGAGTGGATGAAGATCCTGCCAAGCTGATGGTTCAGAATATTTCAAGCAAATCATCATCTGCATTAAAAAAATATAAATCTCTTCATTTCACTGTAGTACAGGCTTTAAAAATGGTTCAGATCCTCAGGTTTAGCCTGCCCAGGCCTTCCAGTCCTGCTTTGTCTGGACTTGGTATAGATAAATTATTTTACCACTGGTGGAAGGTGTTAAATGTACATGTACTTTCTAACTAAGACCACAGGTCATTAGTTCATTTGGGCATCTGAGTAACTTTAAAGACTTTGTTAATCTTTAGACCCAAGAAGGATTAACATTTGCTCCAAAATTATGTGCTCTACCCTGCTCAGCACAGAGCACAACAGAGGGGATTCCCTTCTGCTGACTTCACACTTCCTCAGTGTTTAACCTCCCTCCATCCTCAAGAAAGAAGAAGAACACTGAAAAGAACAATTTACCTGACCTGCTTTGAGTGTTTTCCTCAAGGAAAATTATATTTATGGAAAAGTTGCTTCTGGGCTGGCTATGGAAAAAGGCAGCCCCATCAGGTGCAGAAGTACACAAGAGAAGTTACCACAGAGATCCATTTTTATCAAGATTTTTATAGCCTAGGACTGAAGTAACTGGGTCCACATAAAAGGATTCCAAATATGTGTTGTTATTCAGGGGTTTGTGCTATTTCTAAGTGAAAATTAAAAAAAAAAAAAAGGATGGGGGGAATAATATCCTCATTTCTAATCATCAGAAGGTCTTCGTTGTGAGATCACAATGAGTTTAGCTTCTTTAGTAAACAAAACCACAAAGGGATTATGTCTACTGAGAAGATAAACCTGAAAAATACTGAAGGAAAGTGCAGACCAGAGAAGAGGAAAAGGTATTTTAACTAAATAACATTGTGCACAACCATATAAACAGCCCAAGGATGAGTTCAGGACTCCTAATGAAAGGTTTCTAACCACTGAAAGACCAAGTGCCTGACACAGCCTTCCAGAGGAGTTTTGTACATTTATAAATATACGACCTTTACCTGAGATGCAGGGTCAGACCCTTATCTTTTCATTGCAGATCAGTTTCTAAAGATGATAAAAACCAAATACAAGGTACCAGAAGCCAGGGAGATAAATCTAGTTGTTATACAAGACAGTGGCATTATCTTTTTGCTCCCAATGTGGGAGAAAAGTCCAGTGGTACCTGTAAAGAAGCCACTGCAAACTTTTATCTTTGCCTGCAAAGCCCCCGGGGTCCTTTCAACAGGGCCAGAATAGAAATAAAGTACTCCTGTGTTATACTGCAACACTGACAAATCCCATAAGCATTAATACAAATTATTCAAGTGTTATCTGCATTATTCATTGACAAAATCCCTCACCAAGATGGAAATGATGAACTAACCCCAGATCCAAACAACCCAAGGAAGTGGATGTTTGAAGACAGATAATATTCAGCTTTCCTCAGCACAGCAGTACAAAAGTTCACAGGAAAATAAACATTTCTCAGCTTTAATTATCTCTGAACTGTTTTTTTTGCTTCTGTTCTTCGGTTGATTTTTTAATTTTTGTTGGTTTTTTTTTTTACATTTTAATTACAGTTGGCAACTCTGAGTCTCCTGCTGGTAGCTGTAATCAAAACTGAAAACTGATTAAATGATGCAATCTATGCCACTGGACAGCATTATTAGATACCCACATGAACAACAATAAACCAACAATATTTTAATATACAAACAACATTTCAGCTCTCTTTGCAGGAACCAGTTCAGAGCATTCAAACCAGGTCGTGGTACCTTCCCAACCCTGTGTGAATGTAACGTGTCACACACCAGTCACCTCTGGCATCCATCAGTTGTTCCCATTCCATAGGGGTGTTTCTATCCACAGAAGCCCTGGAGTGTGGCAGGGGCAGCTCCCAGCCCTGCAGAGCACGAGCTGCCTTGGTCACAGAGAGCCCCATAGGTAAGAACATTACAGATTCCTGAGTGCCATCTGCTGGCACCTGCACTGGGAACTAAACTTCACAGCAAATTCCAAGTTCCCTACAGAAATTTCTGATCCCCGGGCATTCATTTGCATTCCACTTCACCCCATAGGAAGGTTAGTGAAATTTCAATGTACAGTTTGTTTTTTCCCCGTTGTGGTGCATTCACTGGAAAAGAACTGATGTGGCACAATCTATTCAGGGCTCAGAGGGCTCAGTGTCAAAATCAGCTGGAATGGTTTAGTCTTGGCTCAAGACTGACACGTGTCTGGCTGGACTGATTTGGTGCCTCACAGGAGTGAAGCCCAGGCCCATCCTCACAGACACAACTGGTCTCTGCTGGGTGTGACTCGCCTGATGTGTCAGGACAACATTTTCAGTTTGATGTTCTTTGTAACACACAGGCCAGATGAGGAGCCTGGGGAGTCAAATGGAGATGAGAATAGTGGAAATGGCAAGCCATGTGGTCACATATTTAGGCAAATACCCTTTGCCTTATTCAGAGGATTAGTAGAGAGGATCTCAGGCATTTAGAAAGGGTGAAAGAGCTCAAAGCAGCTGGCAGGTCTTTTAGGACAAATCCCTCCAAGCACAAGAGCCCATCCTGGCAGTCAGGAAAAGGAAGAGATGTAGCAGGACAATGACTTGGCTGAGCAGGGAAGTCATGACTGATCTCCAGCAAAATAGGATGTAAGCTGGAGGGGAAAGACAGGCTACAAGGGAGGAAGATGGATGTGCTCGTTGCTCAAGCATGCAGGGAAGGTGGCAGGAGAGCCAAAACCACGAACACTTGTCATGGGCTTACAAAGATAAATCATACCTGACCACACTGACTGCCTGCTGAGCTAAAATGACTCGAAAGTTGGAAGTAGGAAGTTCCCACAGTTCCTTCCAACCTGAGTTAATTCTATGATTCCATGACATTCATTTTTTTAGAAAGCACGCTGCAGGGTAAAAACCAAACCAAAGCAAACCAAACGCACCTAAAACCTCCACAAAAAAAAGCCACAACTCACATCCACAAAGAACCCCCACACACACCAAACTACGCCTCCAATCACGCCTCAAACAACTCCACTGTTCTCAGATGGGGAAAAAAAAAAGGGGTTTTCAAAGCCCACAAAAATGACAAATAGGAATAATTTTCTGCCTCGTGATTACTGGAGAAGGCAACGGAGGATCTCCTGCCAAACATTTCTCAGCATTGTGACAAGTGATTATTCAGCCCACCAGAGTGATGGAAATGTCTCATTTGGTGAAAGTCATTCCTGAGCAGCTGATCCAAGATCAGCAGTCCTTGCCCCCATTTCTTACATCAAAATGATCAGCAGATGGATTAGGGAAGATAGCACAACCCTTCAAGAGAGAAATCACTTTGCTCAAAAGCTATTCAGTGGTTCCTTCTCCATCCAAGAATACCACTGAATGGGCACCTTTCTCAGAAACACTGGTCTTCTTACACATAGAATTCAATGAATCTGTTGATTTCTTCAAAGTCTTTTAATCATGAGAAACATTTGGCATCTTTCTCCTCTCTTGCTCTGTACAGAGTCCACCTATTAACAGGGTAAAAAGCACTTGACACTTGGATTTCAGGAATTGTGGTTTTAGTCAGGCTTCTGGGTGGTCAACAGAGACCAGGTGCCAGTTCACAAACCATGTCATTTAACAACTGTGAAAGATAAATAGTAATTTCATTGGATTGAAACACAGCAACTTCAAAAGACAGCTATAACATACTTCCAAAGAAGTGTTCTTGACTCAGGAATAGGTCAATTTTTGGGAATTGTAGGCCAAGTTTGTGTGAAATTAATCATCTCCTCTCATCACAGTCGTGACACTGACACCTGACCATCTGCTGAGCAAAATGAAAAAGAGCCCTTGCACAGAAAAAAAATCACTCTATGTGGATTTTGAGGACGTTCAGAAAACCAAATACACATGTTTTCGATGTAATTGCACGGCCTCTGAGTAACCAATAAACCCAACGAATCAACAGGCAGGAAATCTATGTAAGACCTACCACACAGGCCTGATTTTGTTCAAAACACACAGGAATTGAAACCTAATGATATATGTTTCATGTTTTGTAGGATATATTGTGATGAGAAAACTTTTAGCTAGAAAGCCCAAGGGAAAAAAAAAACAAAAGTCTTGATAGGGGAAAAAAACAAAAAAGAAAAAAAAATCAATCAGAGAACAAGATTAATAAAAACCACTAGGGCTGCTTAGAAGTTTTTCCTTAGAAATATCTTTTTCAGATCTGGATTATGGATGGAGCAAATATTTTTAAAGTGTTTCAGTGGAACATTTAATCTTTGGCTATAGATGTTCAAAAATTACATGCCCCAAACCTGGAGTATTTCTGTTTAACAGTGCTCTAAATTGCATGAAAATTCGTACTTTAGTGCTGCTTCTTCTCCCCAGGTAAGGACAAGCAACCAAAACCTCTTCACCAGCAAATGTAAACAAGTAGAACATGTGAGCATCTGCACAGATTTGTCTCTAAACTTCCATGTCTTGAAGACAACAGGACTACTCTAAAACTATGACTTTGGGAGTCCCTGTCATATTTATCTCTGCAAGGCTGAGGGTTGGGCCAGCTCTCAGGAACTGATAATTAGTACAGGGGTTTTTGTGCTGGAATGGACTGGGAGAGAGTGGGTTTTTTGCCCAGTAGCGGGTGAGGGGCTGTGGTTTGGGGTGGTGCTGGAAGAAGGGTTGATGACACAGGGTTGACAGAGTTTTGTCCTCCCAAGTCAGGGTTGCAGTGATGGAGCTCAGCTGGCCGGGGGTGGCTGAACACCTGCCTGTCCATGGAAGTGGGGAATGAATTCCTTGCTGTGCTTTGCCTGTGTGTGTGGATTTTGTTTTACATATCAAACCCACAAGTTTTCTCACTTTGACCCTTCCAGTTGTCTCCCCCAGGGACGAGCAGCTGCTGGTGCTGAGCTGTTGGCTGGGGTCAAACTACAACACTTCAAAAAATGCTTTTTTAACACATTACTTTAAAAACAAACAGTGTCTTTACCCAAACAGTCTTGTAATACAAGCATATTCTCTATCAAAGCACCTCCAAAGTCTTGTAATCTGGAAATAATTTGGTCCTAGTTACTCATGATTAGCAGCACTGCCTACATTCTCAGAGACCTTTTAGGGTTGCTTTTGATTATTTTTCCCCTTTAGTTGGGTATCAGGATACTTATAAGCATAATTAATTCATACTTTGGACTCTCAGGATTATGAAGTATTATAGGATGGCAGCGCTAAGACAGAATGCTCTAATTCACCAGCTGTCATGTATTTAATTAGAGATTTTGATGAATCTTTCCTACTCAGATGAGCCTTCATACTTTGTGTTCTATTAAAAAAAAAAAAAGGAAAGGCAGAAAGGCAGAAAGAAAGAAAGGCAGAAAGGCAGAAAAAAAGAAAGAAAGGCAGAAAGAAAGAAAGGCAGAAAGAAAGAAAGGCAGAAAGAAAGAAAGAAAGGCAGAAAGAAAGAAAGAGAAAGAAAAAAAGGAAAAAAAAAAAAGAAAAAAAAGAAGGAAAAAACCCTACTTCTTTTGTACAAGGAGTCTAGAACTGATCAACTCTTTGTTAGCATGGCAGCCTTGTCCATCACACTAATGTTAGACCTGGAGGTGAATAACTTGTCAGCTGCCACCACTGACACTTTGAGAGAAGCAGGAATGAGGGCTCAGGCTCAAAAAATGAGGCTTCTGTTTTGCACAGAGAGAGCAGGGACAGAATTCCTTTCAAAAAGCAGGCAAACTTCATGTATTTCCACTCTCTCTGTATTTTGTGTCATCCAGGTGTTCACAAAGGTTAAAGCAACAAACTTCTCTCCCTTGAAAAATCTAAACTGACTTTCCTTCAAAGTGTAAAAAAAAGTTTATATTTTATATATTCTATATGCAGCAAGACTATTCAACATGAATTAAAGCTAGAAATATATTTAAATTGATCTGAAAGTCAGAGGTAAGAGATGTCTACATTATATTAGCTGCATAGAGAACAAAAATGTGAAAGACAGTTATAAAACTGACTTATTTATGCTATTGTGAGACATGAAATAAACATTTTTTCCATGAAAATGTCTCTTATAATCTATGAAAATTCTCTTATAATTCTCTTCTGTATTTATCTTATAAATTTATAATGCACAGGCTACATAGTATTTTCAATATCAGTGTCTATGTTAAATGAAGAATTCTGACACTGGAATGCAGTTAACACTGCATAAATATTTTCATTTTTAGATTTTTTTAGAACAGGTTAAATGGTATCTAAAGTATACAATAAGTTGTTGCAGTATAAAAACCATTCTGCTATAATTTTACCTTCAATCTGATTTCATTCTCTCAACATATAAATTAATTATCTGATCCAGTGATCTGCCTTTCCAAAAATCTCCCATTCTATTTGAGTTTGGCAAGCCTGACTTCTCCATGAAAATGTTAGTAAAGTTCTTGAAATCCATTTCAGGCCTGATGACAGATCAGTGATGGAAGGAAAATCTTTAGAGAGGGCAGAAAGATGGCAGGGATAGTTTTAGAGAGGAACTTAAATATTGCACTCATTTCAGTTTTCCTCTATTAAACAGCTCTGCCAGTGAGGGGGTTCTTGATGTACTACACATTCATAGGTTTGGCTAGGAATTATTTAGTATTAATTTTTAATTAATGAGCATTATCTGTCTCTGCTTCGATTAAAGTCAGCATATAAATCAATATTTAAAAGGAGGAAAAAATTCAAACCTGGAGAAATTCCTCATTAGAGAACTGAGAGGGGAAAAAAACCCCAAACAATGAAAGGGTACAAGAATCATCCCTCTGCAGCAAAAATGAAATGATGGTGGAGCTGCCAGCACAAATTGGTACTATTTTCATGGTTGCTGCCTAAACTAAAATGTCTTAGGGGGGTGGGTAGAAGGAGCTTAAAGGAGATCTTCAGTTTACAAAAACAGCAAACTATTTGCCTGCCTGGTTTCCCTCAAATGTTTCGGTGGAAACGTGTCTGGATTTTAGCTGAGAGACACAGAAAAATGTAACTGTGTCACCGAGTATTACAGATTGGCCCATCTCAAATATTAACACATGAATTCATCTGCTTTATGGAAACTTAAATTGCCTTTTTGTTCCCATGGATCCAGCAGAAGATTCAATCAATGGCAAAGTGTAGCCCAAGTAACCCCAGGTCCTGAATTTCCAGTTTCACTGAGAGAATCAACGGCAGGATTAGGCTTCAGAGAGATTTATTACAGGCAGAGAAATGTTGCTAAACAATACTCTACAGAGTTTCCAAGAGACAACTGATATTCTTGTACCATTTAATAGTCTGATTATTACTGCTACCATTCTTCCTGCAGTGCAATGTTCTTTCACAGATCACTGTATCACATCCTCTATTTAAATACTGTCCTAAAATACTTATTCTCCAACATTATTCACTCCATCACCTGCCCCTCTCCATGTCCAGGGTATGCAAACCAGCAGTTCTGGGGCAGGACAGTCTATAATACTTTAAAACAGACAACTGTGTAATTTGTTTTCTTGATGCAGTTGGTTACTTGCACCACAAAAGTAGTAGATCTCTCCAAAATTCTTCCACAAATCCAACTTTAGAAAGGCTCTTTGCTGTATATTTGAGGACTAATCTCAGTCCAAACCCCTTGGAAGGGGTGGCCTTCTATTAGTTCTCACATATCAAACAGTGATGTTAGAGACTATGAATAAATTAATGACCCTTCCATGGGATATTTGAAATGCAGATTTTGATAGAGTTACGCCTATTAACTGAAAAATAATACACCAATTCACAATCCAGTCATTAGGTATGTGAGCTGTGGGCACGCCTCAAAATAGAGCAGTTCTGCAGTAACATTTACAGCATCTCCACAGCACAAAACACAGTTAAGCATTTTTGTGAATTGGAGTCATGACCCTGTAAGAAGCTGAGGGACAGAACTGCCAATGAAGTATTTTTCTGATGGTTCATTACAGCAAAAAGCACCCAATATGCCTGCATGTATCCCCCTTCCTTTGTAAATAGAGATATGCAAGAAGATTTACCAACAAGACATGATCCTCACTAAATCCAGGAAGTTCATTTTATCATTTTCATTTTGTGCTCGAACAAGGATGGTACTGGGGAATGGTAGTTTGCCTGAAAGGCAACTCTTTTGGTGTATAAACATAGGTACAAATTGCCTCTTTACAATTCTTTCCAATTTTATTGAAGAACACTTTTGATTGATTAACATTTTTCTCTGAAGTGCAATAAACCACCCCTTATGGAGCCAAACTTTGCTATCCCCAAAATAATAATATTCCATGAGAATGCTTGTCTGCCTCTTGATGGGTTTAGAGAGTAACAGATGATCGGAGGCTCCAGGAAAAAAGAGGAATATTTCTTTGAAGTACTAGATGAGATGGGTTCTGTGTATGATCCCAAAAATATTTTTAAAATGCACATAATGGATTTTGCGGTTTGTAAAGCCCTGTCTCTGTGAATGATAATTAGTTTATGTATAAATCATATTCAGAAATATTTATGATGAAACTTCCATTCAAAACAAACCAGACAAATGCCTTTAACCTAATGAAATTGCACAGTAAATTATTTCCAAGAACATTCCAATGTCAAGGTAACTCACTTAATTATCCATTATCATAGAAATGTAGACATAATGTTAATTAAAATGAAGGGGCAAAACCATTTCCATTTTTTATTAAGATCCATCGGCCTCCTGAACAGCCATTAGCCCTGCTGTCAGGGTGAGGTGGAGGACGAAATTTGCCCTGCTGGGGGGACCATTGCGAGCTGATTTCAACAGCTCAGGAGCTGCAAAGTCGTAATGAGAGGCAATTGAGAGCCGATGTGCGAGCCATTGGTACCGACAGCCCGCAGGAAGCCTTTGAGCAGCACCATTATTCCTGCGGTGCTCTTGGAGCTGCCAGCACAGTCACCTCAAACGAGGGACAGAATTATCCCTGCCTGCAGCTGGGAATACAAATACACCTGCACATGGCCAGGCCAAGGGACTCTCTGCGAGCAGAGTCCTCCAGCTATGGGGTTGGAGCTTGGTGAGCTCCGTTACACCACCTCTGCAGGCAGGGGTTGGTTTGAGCAGGGGATTGGCACCTGCTGGAGGAAATTTTGCCTTCAGGGCAGAAGAGCGTAGAAGAAAGAGAGTGAAACACCCACGAACAGTAGGATGTGCATTATACAGCTCTGGTTCGAGTCCACTTGGACTAAAGGAGCTGTAGAAATAAGTGGTAATTTTGGGAAACCTCTGTTTTACATTGGGTGGGGGTTGGTCTCTTCTCCCAGGCAACTCTCAGCAAGACAAGAGGGTTCGGTCTTAACTGTGCCAGGGGAGGTTTAGGTTGGATATTAGGAAGAATTTCTTTGCAGAGAGGGTGATCAGCCATTGGAATGGGCTGCCCAGGGAAATGGTGGATTCTCCATCCCTGGAGGTTTTTAAGGAGAGACTGGATGTGGCATCAGTGCCATGGGCTGGGAACCACGGCGGGGTTGGATCAAGGGTTGGACTTGATGATCTTGGAGGTCCCTTGAACGCAGCTGATTCTCTGATTCTATGATTCAGTTACAGTTCCAGAGGAGATGGCTTTTACACTTGTCTAATACTGTTACAAATGTGGGAAATATCCCTGTTTTAAATTTAGAAAGACGGCATAAAATCAGGGAACAAAGAAACAAAGAGGAATTTATTCAGCGTGCCAGGTCCTTCCCCTGCCAAGTGTTCAGGGAGAAAGACCCTTTGGCTTTACATCTCATTCATTTTATAGTTTTATAAAATCCCGCCCTTTTTCAGATAAGTTTAATATATTTATTTTTACCTAAAAAGGTTTCTTTTCTCTGAAAAGGGGCTTTCCTTTTATTCTGGTTGGCTGCAAGGCATCCTCTGTCAAGGATGATATTATCTTCCTTTGTTCTTAGCCCAAAGACAGAGAAGAACCCCTTTTGTACAAAAATGGCCCCAAAAGATTTTAAGAACTCTTTCATTTCCCTCATCTGGCCGAAAAGGCCCTGATGCTCAAGTCCAGTATTTTTGAACTTGGGTATCTTACAACTTCCTGATACGCCTATAAAAAATTGTATTTTTATTTCTCATAATAAATATAAAATACATCTATAGAAATGTAATACATATAATAAAAATATAATGTTAAAATATTAAAATAAAATATATATTTCTATAATAGTATATAGATACATAATAGATAAATATAATGTATATAAATCTAATAGTGTAATAAATCAGCAGCCAACTGTTGCAAATTAGCTGCAGACTCAGAACACAAACATGTTACAGCCCTACACCAATGTGGCAAACAAAAACTAAAGCACCAAACTGGTGCTACTGCTTTCACTCTGCTGGTTTTATTCTCTATTCTTTCTTTATTCTTTATTCTGCTCAAATTTATTCTCCAAAATCTATATTTATCTAAAGAAGTTGGTGAAATTATTTCACACAACGTGTATGTTTGGTGCACAAATGCCTATATAATTCTGGTTTACATTACCTTTTTTTGTGCCATTCAAAGACTTTTAAAAAGCTGCAAATAATACGACTTGTGGTATTTTATTAATACATTTGCTTAAGTGGTTTGAATTATTAGGGCAGCAGCACTGTCTCATGCAAAAATATGCATTGAAGAGAATGAAATTCAGTGATTTCTGTTTTGTTCCACAGCTTTTTATCCCTGAATCATTGTATCAGTCCAGAATCAACTTCAAATTGCTTCCTTATTTTTCTGATTTCTAGTTTTCAAGGTACACATTGTATAACGAAATAAAAGGGAACATTGATGTGGGTAAGAGGATCTAGTCTTGGTGAAACTATTGTCAATGCCCACCCTTCTATAATAAAGTGGTTTATTGCAATTCAAGAGTTAAGGTATGTGTGTTCTATTTTGGATTTTACTGTAACAGTTAATTTGAAATATGTTGGGGAATACCATGGGTAACTGCTATATACCATATTCTTTTACATTAAACACTGTGTTATATCCAAAAGTGCTTTAGAGATGTACTGATTTCAAATTTTTTCATAAAGCACGTTTCCACTCTACCACATTTTATTGTCAGACCAGCTGAAACCCTGCTCACCTCCTGCACATTAATACCACTCTTAACATCACTGGGGATTTTCATGAGTAAAGTGTTTCATGAAATTTAAAACATATATTACTTCCTTCAGACCTTTGAATGGTGAATTATAATTGCTTTAATAATTCAGAATGTCATAAAAATGAATCTAAGGTAATAACCAGCTTGCATATTACCTACCACACATTGCACTTTAAAAGTAATCAGGGATAGATTAATTAACCAAATCTTTTTTTCTGACAAAAAAAAGGCGCAGTTGCTGACAATAGAAAATTTCAGTGGAGTGTACTAATATTTCCAAATTGTTTGAATAATCCTTCTCCATATCCATTATAACCCTGAGATACTCCAAGAAATTCAGTGTATCATTGTAAGTTTCTAAATGCCTAAACCTCTTAACTTTTAATACAGAATTATTCTTCACTATTATCTTACAGAACTTTTCTGCTTACCACAGAATAAGCTTATGGTTTATTTCCTTGTTCCCCACCCTGGTTCTGTAGTTAACAATTGCCAGGATTCAATTTAGAATTCTGCTAAAGTAAGGGGAGGATGGGGATAATTTTGCAGCACAGCAAAGCTGCACATGAAATAGAGTCTTCCAGGGATTTGGATGCTACTATGCTGCTAGATATAATTTTAGTTAGTGCTAAAAACCTTGAAAATTTCGATATGCAAGCACACAGAGTTTTAGCACATGAACCACCTTGGAATGTGTAGGAAAACACATCAATAAACCTGGAAATCTGAGCTAGAAAAGAAAATTAAAAAAAAGAATGCTAAGTAGATTCACCTCAACTCTCCTCATACCTCTTCAGGTCCTTCTTTAAGCTAAAAACATGCCTGGCTTTTCTAGGAGAGGGATGTCCCGTCCTCTCTTCTTCCCAATAATCTCATGATGCCTGAGGAGGTAAAGCAACAGTTGCATCCTGAGGACCAACACCCGCTTTCCAATGCATGGGATGAGTTCCATGGTATCTCAAGGTCTCCCTCAGCAGCCACCCCACAGTCCCATTCTGATTTCACAAGGCAGCCTCTGTGTGTGTGTGTGTGTGTGTGTGTTCAGAAAACTCTGGGAATCAGGACGAAACAATAGTTCCCCTTCCCCCCGTATGAGATTTGTGCAGCATCACATCTCTGATAATCAAGTTGAGCACATCTGAAGGATTCTCACAACACTGTCTTTAGGCCCTCAATTTGTAGAGTCTGTTTCCATGGTTACCCCCGCAGTCCATATTGCAAAACTGTAAAACAATTATAACAACGAGCCAACTTAGTGCAACACAAGACACTTACACATCCACTGCTCTTCCCTCTCCTTTCCCAAAGCTCTTGGATTTCCTGCTGTACACAGGCTCTCGAGGCAGGCAAACATCTCCTTTATTGAAATGCCCAATTACTGGACAAATTCCTGATCTGCCCCCCCAAGTAACTTCCCAACTCCTGTACACAGCTAACAATAAGGTACAATGGTTACTATAGTAACGTTGTTCTAGGAATAAATAACTCAATATTGCTTCTGATTCCTTTCAACAAACAAAAAACCTGAGCTCACTCTGGGTTAATGGCATTATTTATTTAGGAGTCTTCATAGACTGTTATTTATATTCAAAACCACTTGCTGGTTTTGGTGCAGCATTCTGTCTTCTGCAAGTAATCAGGGCTACATCGAGTAAACAGCACATTCTGGTTGCACTAGAGCCATGATGTCATTTGTAAGAAGGTCATGACTGACAGTGCTAAATGTAATGGAAAAATACGTCACACACCTTGAGGGCATCAACAGGCTCTAAGCCCACCCAGGACCAACACCCAGGGCTCAAGAGCCCCCTTAGCTCAGGCCCTCAGCCCTTCCTCTTGCTGGTGCAGGTGAGGCTGACAACAAGGTGCCAAACGCCTCCTTACACTTCTGGTTCCTGCAGAAATGATTCTTAGCTGGGAAAGAATATCCTGAGGGGAAGTTCTGCTTTAAATGCAGTTGCAGATTTTATTTAAGGCACAGAAACCAGATGCTCACGGACTGTTTAAAACTGAAGTAAAATAACAAAAAAAGAAACCCCAAACCCCTGACTGTTATGAGCTCTGCATAGGGCAGTGCCTGCCCAGGGTGTCAAACATCTTGAACCAGACCCCTTATGTCTGCCCAGATCCTGAAAGGACTCTCCAAGTGTGCTGCAGGTGGACCAGGCAAGATCCCCCCCAAAACCACTGTTCTGCTGAATTCTTACACGCTGCTGGGACCGTGCTCTATGTGACCACACGATCTTAAACCACTGACAAGGCACCCAGCTATGCTAAATGTGTGCAGAAAACCGTCCTGTGTCACCATTTGTGCATGTGCAGGATCAGTTTGTGTTGCCTGTTTATTTGTGTACCCAGGCTTTGACCTCTTGTGCAGCAGCAGAGCCAAGGAGAGGCTTTGGGTTCTCAGCTTCTGCACCTGGGATCAGTCAGCACCCCGAAGCACCGAGCTGGTGTGTGCCCTGCACTGCTTGAGGGACTGGTGACTGTCTTAAATTCCTGCCAGGAGAGAACTCAGAGCAGTCAGTCATTCCCTTTACTGGGAAGGCCTCAGGGTGTTCAGTCAACCAACTCCATCCCTTGTTCTCACCCACTGATGACTGAACTGGGGAGCTCCTGAAGCCCACGAGGATCTGAGGACTCCCTGAGGCACAACCCTGATCCACAGCCACACCACAGCTGCCACTGTAGGAACAACTGGAATTTTCTATTTAACTCAGTGTGAATGCCATGACTTTTGCCAAACTTCCTGCGCTGATAAATTAAAATTGAAATAGAACTGGTAAAAAAATTATACTGTATCAGAGTGTTTAACTGAGGTTTAGTGTAGATGAGGATCTCAAAGTAATAAAAACCAGAGGGTACATCAGAAATCATCATACACTGTGGTAAGGAATTCACCATGGATGAGTCATCAGTTATTATGCAACCAAAACTATTCTCAGCATACTAATGGTCCCAACAGCACAAGATGGCCCCTGTTACAGCAGCTCTGATTGCTGTGTTTTGTTGCATGTTATCTGCATTTGTCTAGTCCATTTTTATCACTCTTAATCCTGTGCAAAGAGGGGAGGTTCACCCTGAGGCAAACTCAAGCCTCATAAAAAACACATTGCTTTTTTTTCCACATGAGAGAACACATTGACAGACAGACATCAGCTTCACTCTGGTCAAACAGCTACTGCACTTCCTCAATAGCATCTGCTTCACACAAATATGCAAAGAGTATAGTTGAGTTCAGTATTGAGGAAGACAGCTCTTGAAGGGGTAATATATTGAGGGTTTTGCAGTGAAAGTAGAGTCTGACCAAAATCACTACAAGTTAAAATCCAAGCAATTTTGGACTGCTGCACAGTTTCAATCCTTTTTAAATATCTCCAAAGTCTGGAATTTCAGGTTGATACTCTTTTACAAGGAGCAAAAATGCTGAGTTTTAGAGCATTAAAGCATCTCTTTTTTTTTTTATTGCAAAAACCACTAGTACCAGCATCTCTATCAGCCTTCACACTCTCAGTTTGGAACTAGAAAAAGATGTGTCCTAAAGCTGAGAGGAACAAAACTGGCCAAAGGACAAAAACACGCGTGAAAAAAATGGCATATGTGAAGTGTGAAGCAAATTAAATGATATCATCTTGCATGTTCAATTCCAAAAGTCCCTGTAACCCTGCACATGAAGAAGGTAAATTAGCAAGGCACACCCAGGAAAGGTGCAATGCAGCTT
Source organism: Neopelma chrysocephalum (assembly GCF_003984885.1). NCBI lineage: Eukaryota > Metazoa > Chordata > Aves > Passeriformes > Pipridae > Neopelma > Neopelma chrysocephalum. Next base: position 2,491,984 of record NW_020897723.1, read on the forward strand.
TGGTGTCCCTGCAGATCAAAAGCACCAGGGATCCTCACCACAGGCAGGGCTATGGGAAAGGCAAATCAAACACAACCCAAAACACACAGTTCAAAAAACACTCACTTCTTTCCCTTTCATTGAAGCCAAACCCCCAGTTTCCCCAACTCTGGTATGTTCCCAAAGCCTTTTAGACCCAAAAGGACCAGAATGTTCTCTGCCAAATCAGCTGCATTTTCATGGAAATAATCAAAGTCTTGATGCAATAGTTGTCACTGAAAAATACCTTTATCATTCAAATTTTTCCTGTTAAGAGTAATAAATTCAGAAATAAGAAGCATGATGAACATTCCTAAGACATGGATTTGTCTGTCTTGAATGAAATGAACAGTTTGTAGCTCAAGCAAGGTGATGGCACTGATAAATTATAAAGGCCTCTCCTCATGAGTGGGATTAATTTTACAAGTCATAAATACAGATTAAATGTCCTATATGCAATATGGAAATAAAATGATAGGTTTATTGGTTCTAGTATTGTGAATTGTGTTCAAGCTGATGTAAAGTCACGTGATATAAAAACAGTAGGCCATGATGAGAAAGCATTTCTAAACAACATACACATCATGGCTACAGCAGGGAGAGAGAAAGGCCACTGACAAATCTACAGGTGCCCCTCACGTAGTGCCAAGGAAAAATGGATTATTTCACTCCCCATCTGCCCCAGTTGAAAAGGTCACATCCACAGGCCCAACACCACATCAGGAGTGAAGATGAAAGAGGGCAGTAATACAACCATAACATTGGTGTACAATCTTTATCTTCTGTACAACAAATCCTGCCTGAAATCACTTGGAATTATCCTGTAAGAAGGGTCCAAACTTGGCTTTAAAGACATCCAAATCTGATCTTAACTTTCCTACCCATAAAGAATTTTCCACAGGCTTTCTTGGAAGATTCACCCAAATGACTAATCACATTTAACACTGGAAAATTAGCACTTTTTTTTTTTTTTCAAAGTGAACACATCCTGTTTCAACTCCCCATGTGAAACATTTTTTTTCTGGTAGGCTGGAAAACCTCCATTAGCAAAGTTTTGTTCCTGACGCTGTTACTTCTAATTTGTGATCCTCTAACCTCCTCCTGGTTAACCTCATCAGATTTTGCTCCTGGAATCTCTCAGCTCCAATTGAAAGTGAAGGGTAATTTAAGTTGGCTGAAAGTAATTACATCAGCTAGTCAGAATCACAGCACTAACAAGCCACTCTGTATGGAAAGTCCTGTGGCCCCACTAATGACCACGAGCCCTCCGGGTCTCTTAATTTTGACTCTAAAGAGAGCTTTGAGTGGAGCAGCACCTCTGTGAACTCTGCTGGGACACAGGTATATTACTCACTAACTTTGTGACAAAAAATCCTCTTTCCTCAAATCCAGCTTTACTTCTGACTTTGCCAGAAGCACTTGACTGATCTTCCTTTCTCGTTGCTTTATGAAGCTTCCAGTTGTGTAAGAGGGTGCACAGTAAAAAAAACCCACAGGATGACAAATACCAGATTCCTGACACTGAAATATTAAAGCAGTTTTGTAGTACATTTGTTGTTTTGTAGTGTGCTTTATCACCACGCTGCAATCTCTGTTTTCAGAACAGCTCATCTCATAAACCATAGTATGAAATAAAGATGATAAAATCTGCTTACGTCTGTATTAGTGAATATGTTATTTTTTCTGTCTTTCCCTTCGCTTCACTCCTGCAGCTCTCCCTCCTTCTTCTCATTGACTATCAAATCTGTCCACAGGAGTATATTTACTCCTGGTAAATATAATGCAGGTTTATTGCTAATTCAGGGTGATTATTTGATGCTACACAGTAAATCCTGTAACTTGTTCAATTTTGTTTGGATGTTACTAGTGCAGCTCTTGAAAACATGCAAATATAAGCTGCTAACACTTTCACATTTCTCACATACTATGTATAAACAAATTTATGCCTTGTCTATATATATCAAAATACACTTTGGTTATGTCTGCCATTTAATTAGGAACAGACAGAAAATAAGAGCATCTCTAGAATTTCCACCAGATCTCATGATTGCTCGTGAAAGCCAACAATTCCCTGATAACTCTGCTGACCAACAGCTGTAATCCCCACAGGATTGCTATTCCCATATGCTTAGTCCCTCTGTGTTTGGAGCACAAGAAGCCTGTGCTGAATCCTGTTGGATCTTCAAACCCAGAAGAGCTCAGAGCAGAGGGGAAGTGCTCCCACAGTGAGCTGACACAGCCCCCAGCACTGCCAGATGCTGCCCAAAGTTCCAGGCACCATCTAAAATGAGTCCTTTCCCTTCCTGCACATCCATGAGGGATGCTTTTGATGGTTTTCACATCCACATTCCTTTGGAGGGGTTGGAATTTCCCAGCAGGGACCTCTTTGGCAGTTTCTCTACAATCTCTCCCACATTTCTACTCTCTGTCAATCCCTCCCACGTCATAATGAGTTACCCACGTGGAATCCAGAGTGATGCAAGGTGAAAGTTAATAGTAATTTTGACCATTATCAACATACTTCCAAGTGTCACAACATATTTTCCTTTTCGAATTTCCATTAAAAAAAATTTAGCGACAGGAAAATCAACTTGCCATTCACTGGCACATTATATTCAACTCCATGCTGATACTTACTCAGCAGTCTATTTTTTTCCATGAATAAAGAAACTAATATGAGAGAGAGAGAGAGATTCCTGCCTAGTTCTGCAACGATCTTTAAATAGTCTTAAACATTCAGGGGTGAGAATTGTCATTTTTTAACTTTTCTAGTTGGATCTTGTATTCCCACCCTTCGAGGTGTAATATTAAGATATTTGCCAACACGCAAAGCAGAAGCCATGAGGTGTGACCATCTCTGCTGTAAAATCCCTCCCAGCACAGGCCCTTTAGCAGAAGGTGGATCAGGAATGCACAGCCCAGCTCTGATCCTGCACAGCTCCCAAACTTCCCTGAGACTGCTGGGAAAGGGCTGGGAGAGTCTGGAGAGAGGCAAGAGATGGGAGTGTTGAGACAGAATCACAGATTCGAGAGGAAAAATACCAACACAGAAAAGTATAAAATCCCAACAGGGGAAAAAAAAAAGCAAGAAAACATGAAGGGCAGTCAGTGCAGGCAGGACAGGAGGGAACAGCTGGGAATCAGGAGCTGTCAGGGCCATCAGCTTTGACTGACCTTGTGAAGAGCAGCTTGGCAGCCCTGGCTGTCTGTCCCAGGGCAGTGGACACATCTCTCCTCTCCTGACTGATCCCTGCTGGGGCAGCAAAGACCCTTTAGGGGCCTTAGGAAGAACCAAGATATTAATTCTTACTCAAATAAGCTCATTATGTGCCATCTGTTTTGTGTGTCAGCCAGCAAATAATTGTTCTGCAATTTTGTTTTGTATATTGTGTTTTACTTGGAACTTGTTTGAAGTGTCTTGAGCAAGTGAAACTCATAAGTGGGGCATAACACAGTTTGTCTCACCCAACTTATTGAATTTATTAAAAGCAGATAAAAGATGTTTGTTTCCTTGCCTCCATCTTAAATTTAGCAAAAGTTTCTACTTCAAGTTTCACTTTCAGCATAAAATATGTCCTTGTGGAAGCTGTTACAAATGTCAACACTTAAAGGAGCATAAATTTATGGTGGCATTGAATTTTAATGGCACTATAAATGTCTATAGTAATGGTGATATATCTATTGCAATAAATTGCTATGGAGAAATATAAAAATAAATGTAAGATAAAAGATTGTGTATAAAATATGTTTTTACATACTCTTTAATGATTAAAAATCATAGAAAACTCGAGGTTATAAATCACTGAAAACTGCTGTTAGATTTTACCTGCTGTTTTACTCATACAACATACAGATACAATTCTTTGGCCAGAAATTGCACCAACTTTAATAAGGACAATCCAGACAATGTTTTCTGTTGACTTGAAAAAATCCATTTGGCATTAAGGATTGTGGAAATACTGATATTAATGACCCCAGATACTGAAGCCTGCTTTGAAAGGGAAATTTATGGAATTCTAGCAGCAGTGTTTGGCAGTGCTTCCTGCCTGCTCCCTTCCCTCTCACAGCTCCCTGTTATTGGCCACAGCTCATCCCATTTTGGTTGAGAACAGCTCATAGGACAGAGGAATGTTCACATTCTGGCCAAAGGAAAACTTAAACCCGAGGAGTTCACAGACATGCAGAAGAACAGGCAGCACTGTCTCTGTGTAGGTCAAAAGCAGTGCTTGATATAATGAATGAGCAGTCTACACTTCCATTAATTCACTGTCTTAAAAACCTTTGTGTCCTTGATTTATTTTATTAAAAGAGGGGCAGCTGAAAATTATGAGGCTGTTCCTTGACAGTCACTGAAGTTGGCATCAATAAAACCTGCCCGTCCAGGAACATCAACAGAAAAGAAAAGGGAAAAAAACAACCCCAAAAGCAAATGGAGCTCGATCAGCAGTGAATACAGGTCAGGCAAACAACTGGAATCCCAGTAAACACCCTGGGCTGGGACAGTGGGGTAGGTAGTGGGAAGTCACTATGGGGTTTTTATCTCTTTTTAAAATACATTACAGTCATTTTAAATGTAAAAAAAATGAGGTTTTCTCTAAACTGCAGAAGTAAAATATTCTAAGAATTCACTGAAGCTGCTAAGACATGAAAGCTGCCTTAGAATACTGAGCAATGCTGCTGGAATTTGTGTGCACAGTGGTCTGTGATGACTGGATGAACCCCAGCCCATGTTTTCCGCACAAGATCTGAGGCAGAAGCAGCCACAGATTTCAGGGTATCAGAGTACTTTCAGCAGGACAACTGTAAACCTGATCCCAGCCTTTCCCTTCATTACACTTTAGACATAATTGGGGACTAATGAGATTAAACTGTCCATGACTTGACTATCAGTCACACTTGTGTTCAACATACACAAGCAAGACCTCAGTGCACAATAAATGGAAGTGGTCTGGGTGTTGGCAGCTCAACAAAGAGCCACTTATAAAGGAAATAAAGAGAGCCACAATAAAGGAAATTTCTAGGTTCTGTCATGGCACTGCCAGCTGCTGCCAGGTGCAGGGTTTCCAACATCTTGGCAAAGGGTGTTCCTGCAGTGCAGGAATCACAGCCAGGAGGCTGCAGAGGTGGGAGTTCTGGGGTAGGGACTGTGCTGACCTCACTCTCAGAAGGCTCTTTCTGTGAAAGTGGATTCTGCAGAAACCTGTGGACGTGAATGGAGAAACAGGTGCCAGAAAACAGCAGTGGAAAAGTGGGTGTGAAAGTCTCCCAAGAGGAGATAAACTGCCTAGACTGGTCCTGCTGTTGAACCTGCAGGAGATGACAGCTCAAGTGTCACCTGCCAAACCTGTCCAAGGCCACCCACACACAGCAGCATCACCCTCAGGTTCTACAACCTGGGCCATGGCCAAGAGGACAGTGGCTGCTCTGGGCATGCAGAGACAACAGGATTGCACACACACCTGATGGAGGAAAGGAAACCACAAGGGACTTTCTGAGAGCACGTGTTTGTAAGTCACTGTCACGGCATCAGCACTGGGTGCCCCTTTTAAACCAGCCTTCTGTGTCATGGGTGGTATTGGAAAAACTTCTAAGCCAGGAACATCACTTTTGTTCCTCCAGTGTGTTTTCTTATGGGAATTAAACAGATCATTTTGAAGAATCCCTGGAATGGAATGGATGGTAGTGGCTTAATGTCAGATCTTTGGGATTCAGGACTGATTTAACTTCAGACTCAAGAAAATCAGGAAAGCAGAATTTAATCAGTGCAAAGTGCTCTCTTAAAATTGTGCTTTGGTTGTTTCTAATGCTAAAAATAGCAATTATTGCCATGAATTTCTGACAGGGACAGTCTCACAATGAAGATCACCAGGTAAAGGTACCTGTGACAAAGATAATGCAAGAGAGATTCAAAGAAAAAGTGCAGGAAGGAGCAAGTTTAAACTTCCAGCAAAATACTCTCTAGTAGAAGCAAAAGTATTGAAAAAAGTTTGCAGATGTAGAGTTCAAATTACTGTTATTTACAGTGATATTGGCAGCTGGTCCTATATGCTTTCTGCAACCTCAGTGAAAACAGAAAGTGTGGTACATGTCAAACACTACTCAATTACCACATCAATCAAAACCTCTGTGTCTCTTATTTCTTTCCCATCCTTTGCAGGAAAAGCAAGGCAATCACACCAGTTCCTCCAGAGCCTTATGCATCTGAGAAATCTGTATTTGGTAAACTTTTTACATTGTGTATTTCCTTGCCTTGCACATTATAGGTGACACCCAGTATTAACATTGTTATAAGTCAATATTATTATAAGTCAATATTAACACTTTCTCTGGGCTCGTGGCTTTGTGGAAAACCTGGAAAAAACATCCAACAATTGTCTGCCACTTCGGTGGTTGCTGCTTGTTCCTCAGCAGAGTGGTGGGACCTCACCAAACGTTTCCCACCATTCTGCTTTTTAGTGTAATTTCTTTTTCATTAAAAAGATACAACTTAAGTGATTAATAGCTTAAATTTCATTTTATCAGTGTTAGATACAGACATATTCTCATTACAGGCAGAGAGAAACAGATTATCCTGGCATATGGAATGTTTTATTAACACACCATGGATGGCATATATCAACTTTCACTGCTAAAAAGGCATCATTTCCATGCTGGGAGATTAACTTCTCTCCTAAAGTTATCACATGAATATTTCAATTCTTCCTTCATGCATAAGAGTTCTGAACCAAGACAGAGATCTTTGGAAAACCTCTCCCTGTGTTTGAAGAAAGCTCATGCAACTATAAAATTATATTACAGCACCATCCTGGCCTTCTTTCTACAAGATGCAGACAAATGAGGGGACAAGGTGATAATATGGGATTATTTTCTTATTTCAGTAGTCTAATTAATTTCATTTTGTTCACACTTCCATCAGATTTTGTTTTCTTGGAGAGATTAATATTTCTGCACACATGCACTTCACACAAAAGATTAGAAGTTTCTAGTTAAGCAAGAGGAAACACACCAAGGGAGGGAGATGGAAATGGTCTCTGACAGAGAAATGAATGAGGTAGAGACACAATTCTTATAGGCACAGAGCTATTTTAATACAACATGAGAACTACACTTTTAAAAAGCAAGTGTTATCAAGAAAACTTTCTACCAGATACAGCCACTTGGGAGTGATGAAAATAATAGTTATAATAATGATGATAATAATAATAATAAAAGAAAACAAACCACACACACAAAAAAGAATCAGAGAGAACTGAAAAAGAAAATCTGTTCAATCTACTATTAAGTTTTACCATAAATAACAACAGATGGGCACAGTGGCTTTACCCAAGGCAAATGAGATCACAGACAAAAGAATGTCAGCACCACTGTCAAACGAGTAAATGAGGACTTTTTCCTGCAATTCTAAGGCAATAAATTGCTGCCATCCCTGTTTCTGTGTGGCACAAAGAAGCAGTCAGAGCAGACAGGACAGTCATTACAGTGATGTATTTGAACCACCTGCTGCCATGAGCTGAGCTGATGCATCTTACCTTGAGCTAAAGCAATGTGATAAAGTTTCTGCTTAGCACCACACAGCCCCCTCAGCCACTCCCTGCACTGAGGTGGAGGAGAATCCGAAGGGCAAAAGCCAGAAAAACTTGTGGTTCGAAATAAAGGCAGTTTAATAAGGGGAAAAAAGCAGCCCATGCAAAATAAGAGTTCATTTTACTCCCCAGTGGTTGGCAGATGTTCATCAATGTGATTGTATTTTTTACTACTGTTGCCTAACACAATAGTTTTCAAGCCTAAAAACAGGTATGTATAACTTTATACATGCACACCTTTAATTTTTGTCAAAATCTACGTATAACTTCTCATTCATCTGCTAGGAATCTGTCTAACAACTTACCTCAAGGAACATCTTTCATACCAGAAATGCTCATTTGTTCCCAAACACTATGAATACAGGATAAAATGATAAGCAAAAAAATCTCAAGATTATTATTTTTGCCTCTCCTTTGCAACAGCAAAGGATTTAAAACAATAAAAATAAAAACCTTTGCCTAAATAGGATGTTACAAGTAAGACTTGCTACTCGTGCTCTACTGCAATGAAGGGCTCACCAACGAAATCACTGCCAGGAGTAAAGAAGGGACTGATCTCACATTTGCATGAAGAGAAGGGCAGAAGTTGTCTTTGTTTCAGGTTTTTTAGCTGATTCCCAGTCTCTCTCCCAGCTTTGAGAGACATATTCCTCACATGCCAACATCTGGCATGTTTTACCTCAGGTGTGAGCCTGACCTGACCTGTGCTACACAAAGGAAAAGGGTCAGGGCACCAAGCTGCCCACTTCCTATAAAAATAGGAACTAGCAGATCTGCAAAAGCAAGTCTTCTGTGCTGTTCATCATAGGAAAATCTTGGCAGGAATCCCTGGAGAACAAAGAATCTTGGTCTGTATGAACAGGCAAATGTCAGTTCAGCTGGGCCAATCTCCTGAAACAACTGCTTGTACAAGCTAAAGAAAGGATATTTATACAATGCTAAAGTTAAAGAAAACTCTCCACAGTTTTCAGTAAGTCAAATCCATAACTGACACTGCCTGCTAAACTTCCACAAAACTCTGGGACTGACACAGATAAGCTTTTATTAGTTTTGTCTATATCCCCTCATTCCACAGGACTGTTTTTTCAATTGCCTCAGGCTTAAGCATTTATTTTGTCAAAACAGTGAGAGCACAGCCCAGAGGTTTGAGCTGTAACATGCTGTGGCTGCACACACCAGTACAGCCTCGTAGGGTGAGAAATCAGGACGTGCCTGAGGAGAGTTCACCTGCCAGAGCCCAGAGGGAGGATCCAGCCTTTCAATTTGGGAAACATTTCCAGGTACAGCACTAAGCTAACCCATGCCTTCCCTGTTACTCTGATTAGTAAAAGGAAATGTCTTTCCCCTCAGACTCTGATTATCCATGAAGTGACCCATCTGATGGCAGTTGCTATAATTTCTCTGGTGCTCACACAGCTCGAGAGTTCTTCGGATGTGTGCCCTAAGTCTGCATTTATAGAACACCAGCTGGTGCTTCACACTGAGCAAGTTCTGCTGTTACCAACATACTACAAGGCCTTGTTTCCCTAAATATAGGAGCGTTAAAATTATCCACAGCATTATTCATCTATTACACTGAACTAAATAGTGCTTCCACTGATTTGTGATTTTTGTTATTGTTTTCTTAAAATGTACTCACAGTACAAAATTTTGCCATTTGAAGAGAGGGTGTGATGACAGCTATACATAGACACCCTGGGACTGCTGGTTTCAGCAGTGTCTGAAATATAAATTCCTAAGCAGCAGAAATAGAATTTCCTAAGTGGCACTTTGAGAATCAAAATTTTTGGAGGGCACGTGACCGAAGCACACGGCCACAGTGATGCTATTTGCAGTTTTGTCACAAACTGGAATGCCCTCCTGGGCAGAAGTCAGAGACACCAAAACCCCGAAACACTGAGCAAATTGACAGCACCCCTTCCCACAAAGCACACAAAGATCAATGAAGCATCTGGAGTCCAGAGCTCTTGGTTCTGCACATTTCCTCAGGAAAGAACTGAGGAAAAAAAAAATACACAACATTGTTTCCTAAATTCCTAACAACACCACTCAGGCACTTTGTGCCTGTCAGAAAGTGGGACTGCTGCAGGCTGGAGAAGAAAACTAAACATACTGTGTTAGTATGGTCATGATACATCCATCAGCCTGGTGATAGGTGGTTTAGTTGTCCCAAATCCAGATACAGAAGAAATGCATGAATAGAGAAACTCAGAGAAACTTCTGACAAGTTGTAAGAGGTAAAATAAAAATAGCATACAAGAAAATGAACAAGTGGTCCATTGTTGAAAGGCAATACCAATCCTACCATCCCTCCATGTCCTGACAGGTTCCAAAAGTATCTGAACACCAACAAGTCATGTGTAATTCCATAAGGAGGCTACAGAAATGGATGTATGAATTATCATGGACATGCAAAAAGACAAAAAACAGGAAATATTCCTGTTGAGATGATTTACCAAACGGAAAGAGAGGAGAGAGGGCTGCAGCTGTCAAAATGCAGTGTGGGGGCTCTGAGAAGAGAGGACAACGAAAACACACCTCAGCCTTAAGGAGCAGAGTGACGGGGCTGCAACACAGCCACACCACAGGACATGACTCACTTATAGCAAGGCCTCTTTCAATTTATGACAGAATTAAAGGTCCTTCAAGTAAAAGATTCACACTCAGGCAGCTCAGGGTTTTGGTTTGGATCCTGTTGGGGTTCCGTGCCACCAGCACACGTGTCAACCCATCTGTACAGACATGAAATCTGGGTTAGTTCATCACAACAAGTCAGATAATCTTTTCTTCCTTTACTAACACAAAACTTTTCGAGAAGTACTTTGGGTTTGAAAGCAGCTGAGCTCAAACTGTTTCCCACAGACAGGTCTCCCATGTTGCTTTTGTTCTTTTCTCCTTTGAGTAATGATCAAAACTTGTGAGCTGGCTGACAATGCACCTATGAGGAATGTCAGTGCTTAATAACACAGTGCTATTATCACAGTGTGCAAAACATTCAGGATTATCTGTGATGGTATGTCTATGAATTTAGTCTGATTGGTGATTTAATTACAGCTAAGAAACGCTTTTTTAAATTGCTCACAGATGATTACTATTCCAATTTTATTCTTTAAAAGGGGTTTTGGTGAATTCAGTCTGAGATACCAAAAAATTACGTCACTACCAAAGCACAATATTTGCTTTTAGATTTTTTTTCAGCATTGATTTAAAAAGGTCAGTTTCTGCATTGTCTTTAGGCCAGTAAGGGATTTTTTTTTAGCTCTACAATAAGATACAGCAACACTGAAAAGCTTGTTGAAATGTTATCTGACATTCTACAGATGGGACTAACATCCAGCTCGTGTTAACATCAGGATAACACCATTTCCTGCAATTAACCTTTACTGGAAGAACAGCCTGAGAAGGAGAAACATAGAAGGGATCCACACCTTCAGTGTATGTAGGCAAAGCAAGATTATAGTCTCATGTTCCGTGACCTGCTGCCTCCAAGAATCCCCATTATCTGCAGCCCTACACGTTATCTCCCCGTGCATTTATTGTGGGAGGCAAGACAACGGTGTCTTTGGGCAAGGGAGAAAAGGGGAATGAACCACTGGTGTTACACCATCCACCTGTGGCCCCATGTGGTGCCTGTATCTGAAGGTACATATTTGTATTTTGCCTAAAAAAGCTCATTTCACCGATATTTTGAGAGGGTTTGAAGCCACCCTTCTCAGAATGAAAAATGAAATTAATGACACCGCCGTGATTTCTACTCAGCATTTAGTTTTAACAACATCACATCTGTCCCTCCACCCCCTCGATATCCATCAGAAATAACTGTGAGGTTTTGTGCCTCATTTTTGGGGTTTTCACCTTGGAAAAACCCAAACATTTAGGACGATTCTTACTTGAGACCAGGGAAAATCATGATCACTTGCTATACAACTAAAGGCATGACAATGATTTCCATGACAGACCTCTCAGCCCTGCTGTGTGGGGTTCTTCAGTGCTAAGACATTTTAAAAAGCACACCTTCAAGGCAGAAAATATGAAGTAAAATATGCAGTCATAATACTTCAAGTCATGAAAAAAAGATTGGGTGTACAGGCTTAAACACATCTTACCTAGAAAACACTTATGTTTGTAATACAGTTTAGGCTGATGTTGACAGTGGCTTAATCAAGGGCCTCTGTTTGTCTGAAAATGAGCAAGACTGCAACACAGTCCTTGTATTGTTTAACTGTCATAAACCCCATCAAGCCTGGAATAACTCATTTAAAAGTGTGTGTATTTAAAGTCTCTATTTTTCTTCCATAAATAACTGGTTGGTATTCAACTCTAAGCTGTACATGACCCCTGACAGCTTCAAAGGCCAGCTACAGATGGTGCCCCTTGACTTGCTTACACATGAGAGAGTTTGAGGTCGACTTGCATAAACCACTGGCACATTCAGATGCCGCCTCCCGGGCCTCCAATTTGGTTTGTGCCAGCACATTTAATGATTTAAATGATCACAAAGTTCTATATTTTAATACCAAGACACCAGTTTGCAGGTCTGCCTTTACAGTCAGTGCTGTGCTGTTCTTACATTTGCTGGGTGCTACTGCAAACTGATCTACCTGAATTTAAGCTTTGCTGAGGCTCAGCCACATTTTCTGGTTTTTAAACTTACAGGCTTGTTTTCAAAATTCACTAGATTAAAAAAGAGGGTAAGTTTTAAATTTTTACTGGGAAATAAAAAAGGACTAAAATAGATATTTTCTGTGTGTGTGTCTTTTTCATTCCTGGTTGCTCTTTAGATAACAAGGACCGTGAGAAGACTAAAACAACAACCATCAACTAGTCTGGCAATCAGAACTGGTTTTGATTCATTGCACATTTACCTCTTACATTGATTTTCTACTCCCTAGTGAGCAAACATCTGACAACTCCTAAATTTGAGCAACAAATAGAACAATGAAGATTTCCATTTCAGCAAGCAATAGATTCCTCTGATTTTTCATCAAATAATCTTCCTTTTTCAGAGGAAGCAAAGCTCATATTCACACTGCTAAATGCTATCTCCTTTAAGTCCAAACCCTGCTGCCAGCTGAGCCTTTAGAAAAATCCTCTTAAAGACAACCTAGAGAAAACAGTGATCATAAGTAAGTTCTCTGGGCTTCCCATACTTGGGTACACCCTAAAATAACTCAAGGGTTTGATTGTACCCAATAGGTGTCAACAGAACAAAACAACCCAGAACAGACTCCACTTCCTTTTCAGAGAGGGATTTTTAGGGTGTCACAAAATCAAAAATGCAAAAGGAACGTGGGATTAGCACACAGGAAAGCAAAGAGCAAAGTGGAATGGAAAAAAAAAAGTAGGAAATCAAGAGTGAAACTAATGAATCATTCTACAAATGTCTTCTCCTTGAGTAAGAACATGATCAATACTATGGGCAGGACCACACCCCTGTCCACTGTGTTATCAAGAAACAAAGCAGTAAGGAGCAGTTAATTTCCAATACTACCCTTCCCTTGATTCTTTGATTTCCATTCCATACTTTTGAAAGATAATACCCAGGATGAGGCTAAAGGATAGATGTGGCCTAATAGCAGAAAAAAGGCAGAGAGCAGCTTTACTTTGCTCTTTTACTGAAGAGCAAAAAAGAGGGAAAGGATTCTCTCCTTCTCTGCTGAGGAGAATCGAAAGTGCTTGTCTGCAAAAACCTAAAAAGAGACAAGCAACAGAAACCAGAAATATTAAAAATTTATTTCATTCCAAGTAACAAATTTCATTTGGGAGTGAGGCACTTTACACATTCCAAAGTGCATTCGGATCATTGCCACTCAGAGTGATTTATAATAATTAAAATCACTGCTGTGTACCTGCTTATTGTATTTGTTTGCCTGTATAAAACTAAACTTTTTCTTCTTTTTTTTTTTTTTTTTGGTCAGGGCTCCAGCTTTTCACTGAAATAATTATACTACACTGCTACTTCACATAATTCCCCTCCAGGTATAAGCTGGAGAGATAATGTTATTACTTGGGAATAACACTTAGAAGAACTGTACTCTCAGGAGGGAAGAGCTGCTTCACTGTGATGAAATAGATAAATTGGCACTTCTCCGGGTGCAATCAAGAGATATGATACGAAGTCTGCATCTATTACCATGCCATCAAAATGCTGTGATATCACCATTGTAGCAGCCTTCTGATGTAACTCTATCTCTAGATTACAGAGAGAAAGCCAAAATCAAAACTCAAAAGGCAAATATGCAGCAGGATTTAAGAAGCTGGAATAAGACTTAAGTGGAATTTACATACTTGAATCTCAGGGTGAAAAATTAAAAGCCCTATTTAAAGGTAAAAAAAATCAAAACCAAACATACTTACAAATAAAAATCCCAATAACTAATCATTTCACTGCATAATGAAAAACTCCTGCTAATATCTAAATATTTGCTCTAAGGTTCTCTGGGCCTGGAGAGCAGCTGTGAGTCGAGTTTAGTTTTTTCTTGGTGCTGAACAGATTGCACTCAATCCCAAACCCCCCTGTTGTGATCCACACTTTAGGTTTCCTGTGTGTGTTGCTGCTTTCTCTAAGAAAAAAATGTTTAGAGGGATTTTCTGGCTTGCCATGACCCAATCCCAGCAACTGTGATACCATAATCATGCAGTAAGAGCTTTTAGTCCTGCACAACTGAGCCCAAGGAATATTATTCAGTGAACCTCTTCAGGAAATCAGTAACTGGTGTTGAAACAAAGTCTCCCTTTAGAAAGGAATTCAGTCTTCAGCTGCTTTCAGTCCTGAGGAAACACGTGTTGGCTACCACTGAATTAGTTCAAGAGCACACCTTTGGTTTTCTGAAGGGAAACCCTGATAAACGAAGACCACAACTCCCACACCCCGCCTTGAGGCTCAAATACTCCTATTTTGGGATGTGTTTGCCTTCAGACCCGTGGGATGCAGTGCAATGTGAGGCAGTCAGGGCCCAACCCATGGGGTGATGTCCCAGTGTGGAACGCTCAGGGAGCCACCCTGTGTTCCACACCTGGCTGGGATGGTTTCCAAGCCCCTCCAAAGCAGGGGATGTGAGCTTTGCTACCAACACAGGACAGAACAGAACCATCATTGGGGCAATCATGGCCCAGATGAGGATGCTCCAGATGAAACATCGCAGGCAATCAAGACCTTCAACATAATTTGATTTCCTACCAGAACCTAAGTGCCAAACCACAGACCAGTCCTCACTTCTGTCACCCTGGAAGCTTGTCCCCCATGCTGAAGCTTAAGAATTTTTGTTGGTTTTGAAGCTTGGATTATTCTTTTAGCTTTATTAATGTGTTTTCTCGTTTATTCTTATTTCTCTTACCTTGACTTCCAGGCTCCAGCAGCTAGTAAATATTAAATTAGTTGGGTAAATAATAAATTAACAACAGAATTGTTGATTATAGCAAATTACAGTCAAATGCATATGTTTATTATAGAATATCTACTGCATTTATAGTCTACTAAATTAGAGTTATAAGAAAGTTGTACTACAATTATTAACTGCAGTTGTGTTCTCGAAATGCTCCACTGAGGGGGCTTCTGAGTTCTGCTTTTTGAATTGTCCAGATCAAAACAAGAATCTGTTATCCAGTGATATCCAGTTACCTTTTCTTATCTGCAGATCCACATGAATGCTATAAGTGATTTCCCATAAGTTTTCTCACTCCCACCCTTCTGATTCTCTCCCAGTCCCACCAGTGGGGAGGGAGGGAGTGGCTGTGCAGAGCTGAGGAGTTAAATAAACCATGACAAGTGTCAAAACCCATTTCACTGCTCGTGGTGACACAGCTCTTGCTCCAAACACTCTTTGTGGATTCAACCCATGTCCCATTTGAGATGAAAAGAGGGACTGCAGGTTTGAAGCCCATCTGCAGGGAGGGGATGCAACCACCACAGCTTCTGAAGAGAGGGATGTGCCTCTTGACACACGGACAGTCATCCTGCCTGGGCAAAACGGCTGTGATCTGCAGTGAACTGCCAGGGCCCACCTCTCTGATGGCAGTGGTGACTTCTCTGGGTTGGAATCCAGTGGTACTTTATAAGAAAGCACACACAGGACTTGAGTCTTTCCTTTAGGCATCAGGCGAATAAAAGACCTTCACCACAGTGACTAATTTTTGTTGCCCCAGCTCAGCCTCTTGGAGGATTTAAGTCTCCATGACCTTGCCCAGGTCACATAATACTTCCCTGCATAGCACGAAGTAAAGGCTGACACCACAGTAACCCAAATGTGAGCCTGAAACCATGGTAACAGGATCATCTTGCTTCAGGCATGAAACCGGAGGTACCCAGCACAGTTTCAGAATATTCAAATTGAAATAAACTGCTTTCAAGCAAATCAATTTTCTGACACTGATTCCTTCAAATTATTCCAGCATAGAATTTCAAGATGGACTGCAGCTCCTGTTAGAACCTTTAAAGGAACGCTCTTCAAAGTGGTTGATGATTTATCTGGATGCATCAAAGAAGAATGGGTAGTTAGAAAATTCTGTCCTAAAATTCCCTTGAAACAGTGGTACAAGAGAGACAGAAGGGTTTCCATCTGTTCACCTGTGGTTATTCTTAAAAGCCTTTCCTGTGAGTTTCTCCTTTAATATAGAAAAATGCTACAGAAAGTACCACTGGTTGTGCAGCCTAACCAAAAGGGAGAAAAAATAGGGACAAAAAGCCTTTTTGCACTGACCAGCTCCTTTCATTTTCATCAGTCTTAAGGTTGTCACCCTAATAAGTGCAAGATTGCTGCTTTCAGTTTCATTAATCTTAAGGTTATTTGCAGAAATAACAAGTCCAAGATTTTCTGGCAGAAATGTGATTTCCATGTGTCGTTTTTTCTTTAAGCAACCTTTAATGCAATTAAGAAGAGAGAAAATGCAGCCCTACTCTTCAAGATTTTCTGCAGGCTACAACCAAATTTATGACCCTCACACCTACATTTTGTCTGGCATGAATAAAATAAGGTGGGGATCACAGTGTGTTGTGTCTCACAGACTCCAAACAGCACCACATGGAGGTTCCCCAGTGGAAGGTGAAGTGAGATGTGGACACATCAGAAATGGGATAGAGAGAAAAATACTGGTCAGAAGGGAGTTGATACCATCTCTTCAAATGCAGAGATCATTTATAACAACTTAAGCAGTTGATTAATTACAAAGAAGCTGTTCAACAGAGCAATATTTCCTACATAGAATACGATGAGAATTCCCAGTAACTTAATTCCACTTTGTTTCACAAGGCATTTTACTGCCTGATTCCCAATGAACTATTATGGAATAGGCTGCCAGTAGGGGATGGATTTTCCTCATGAGAAGTTTTTAAGCAACAGAGTTTCTTTCAGAAAATGATTTTCAAAAAAACCCTGTCAATATTTTATTATCCACATAAATGTCAAATCCTTTTGCTAACATTCCTATTTTATTGGCATTGGTCTACTGACATGCTGTAGCACATGTTAATTATGCACTGCAAAGTATTTCTCTTAATTAATTACAGCCTTTTTTCTTGATGAATGTCCTTGGCTTCTTATATTGTTAGTAAGGGTAAGCAGGAGTACACCACTTAACTTTATACAATTAATTTGAAAAGGATTTCTCCCATTCTTTCTCTTCCTTTTTTTATGCTAAACAGCTCTAATGCAAACAGCCTATATGCAGACTCTAAATTAAATGCACAGAATATTCATCTGCAAGAAATCAATTTGTGTGGAGGAATGCCCATTATATAGAAGCAGAAAAAGATAACTTCAAGCCCATCTTGAGTACAGAAGTATGATTTGCCTGTGCAGTTCATCAATGGCTAAATACCTGAAAAGCAAGACCTATCTAAGCCTGTTATTGGGGGATTTGGGGCAAATACACTCTGCTCAGAAATAAGTAAATGGAAGAAAAGCTAATTTCATTTTTTTCTAGCCCTATTTCCTGTTTGTCTGAAAAGCACATGAAGCAGCCAGCCAGACAGTCAAGGCTATTTTAAAAAATCCTTACACTGAAGCCAACAGTAATATTATCATCTGATTAACAACAGCTACAAAAATATCATTAATTCATAAGGCACTGGAAACTCACAGGCTTCTTCACTTCTATACAGAAAAGTAAAGTGAGAAAATGCATTTTCAGCTGCACAGGACAAACTGATGAGCTGGATGAGCCTGGATTGTGCCCACTGGAACATATATATACATATACAAATAATTTTAGTGCCTGCCTGCACATATGCACGTCCCAAATCCATGAATAAAATATCCATGGACTGTGCCCCGGCTGTTCAGCAGTCCAAATGCACTGTGCCAAGGAACTCATTGCTCTGGATATGCTATGGATATGCTATGGATTGCAGAAGGGGGCTCCCCTCAGTTGAAGATGCTTTTCAAAACTGTTTCTTCTTCTAAGCATTGCTCACTTATCCCTGTTCTAAGGCCTCCTGCAATCGGACTGTTTTTAACAGACCTGCCAGCACTTCTCTAGTCAACAAGAGGAAATCACTGGGATTATTTTATTCATCTTGTGCTCCACACTGCAGCCCATGCTGCCTGCCTGCTTCCTGACCCTGTCCCGGGAAGTTTATCCCATTAGCAAACACTGCTGCTGCTGCTGCTTTCTGCTGGCCCCAGGATGCCTCAAAGGTGTGTGAATACATTTTGCCCCATACACACAAACACCTATTAGCAACTAAAAACCTTCCCTCTCTCCAGCTGGAATGACATTATACCCATTTGAGCTCTTTTTATATCAAATTTCTTTGCAGGTGGACACAAAACAAACCGGATGATTCTCTGGCAAACAAGGTGTTCAGAGCAGGGAGGAACAGAAATTGCAACGTGCCAGGTGAGCTCCTCCACTCGAGTTCTGAAGCTGATATTTTGGTTGGAAAAACATTTATGCAAACTGCTCAGAAATTTGCCTTGGTCTACTGCCCATCCAATATCTTACTTCTCCGATGGAGTCTCATTTCAGTGTAATCATATTCCCAGTAAAAATTGAAAAGTGCAAGAAGGGGAGATTCGACACAAGTTATTCAGTTCAAAATACATGAAAGACTATTAAACCTGGCCATAGGCTGTTGCAGGAGGGGGAAGGGAATGTTTACTTGACTACATTTAAAATGCATTTTATGTGAAATTTTGATTTTATAGTAAATATCCTTGCTGATCCTTTGCCACTTCTTTCTGTAGTAAACATGATCTAGTGGAAACAGAAGGCTTATTTCAAATCCTAAAAGGTAATTAAAGCTGAGACAGTGCAGAAAAAAAAAAAAAAGATCACCAACAGTTTCTCTGTGCCTAAGGGAAGTTTTAATTAAAAGTCACAGGAGAATAATCTGCAAGAAACAAAAATGAGATGGCTGCTGCTAATTTGCCTGGGTCTCAGGCAGATAAACAGTAAATATGCAACAACTAAAGTTGCTGTGATTTTGCTCACTTTAACACTTTCT
This sequence comes from Neopelma chrysocephalum, assembly GCF_003984885.1. Classification (NCBI taxonomy): domain Eukaryota; kingdom Metazoa; phylum Chordata; class Aves; order Passeriformes; family Pipridae; genus Neopelma; species Neopelma chrysocephalum. The sequence continues at coordinate 2,511,028 of NW_020897723.1, forward strand.
GGCAAAGCTGTTCCTTCATCTCCTTCCTCCTGAGCACTCCTTGGCAATGCCAAACCTTTCCCCTCCTGGTGATGGGGCTACAAATCCACCAGAGAAACTGAGCCTTGGGTCCAGGGTTTGCACATTTTCACCAGATGGTCAATCCCTCTGGCATGAGGAAGGATCCCAGCTCTTGGGCCACAAGCATCTGAAGCAGCCCAGGTAAGGAATTCCCTTTTCCTTAGGCTAAACTGCTGCCAAGGCTCTGCTCCAGCTACTGGACACAGTCCTGGGCTCTCGAATTGCCTTGCAGAAAAATGGCAGAGGACAGCTTTTCTTTGCTCTTTTGCCAAAGACCGAAAAGAAGGGAAAGGATTCCCCCTCTCTTGCTGTATCCAGCTTTTCTAATGTCTCCATCAACTGCAGTTTGGAACTCTGTGGGTCTATCAAGTCCCCACCATGGGGTGAAAAACCACTGTCTGTGGAGAAAGTGAACAGCCCCCCCCTGCCCATATTCCTGCTCTAACAGGAAATGTATCCCTAAATTTACAGGGATAACCCAAGATCCAGGTTCAACAGTGCAATCCCTCTGCCCACCACAGACATCAACCTCCAGAACTACAGCAATAAGTGTTATCCTTTCTACTCCTGCCCTTCAAGGGCCCTGCTAAACCTTAGATAAGAATTTGGGATATAGCCCTTGTTGTGGGAAGAAGGAAGCGTGGAGCGCTGGGTGCTACAGAATTACCAAAGCTACATTCATCTGCTAATTAGGTTAATAACTGCCACAGGTTTAATTGCTTTCCTCCAAAGGGCAAATTTCTTCATAGGTGAGAAGTGACCAATTGTATTTGCTCAGAAATCTTTCCCTCCAGCTTCATTCCAACCAACCGACATGACAGATAAATCCTGGTTAGACAACACCTTTCTCTTTTTCAAATTAATTTTTAGCACTTTTCTGCATCCACAACAAGGAAAATCACTTCTATTTTGGGTTTTCTTCTTGCTACACAAGTAAAAATCTTCACTCTTATTTATCTGCATCCCTAGTAATTGTGAGTTTTAACAGGAGGGCAACTCCACTTATAATTCACACATTTCCAGATAAAATGAGCAGCAAATCAGTTCTTCCTACAGTGCAGGTTGAATTGTGCTATTATCCTACACACAGCAGGTGCCAATTTTTACAAAATCATGAAGTGTCACAATTACAAGCAGAATTACTTGTTAAAATTTAAGAAGCAGATAAATAGCAAACAGGAATGTTGATTACCCAACAAATGTGAAAAAAAAAGGAAAATGTCTGGTTTGATTAGACCAATATATTATTTTTGTTCTATGGGGCAAGATGTATTCCTTCAAAATGTAATGCCTGGTTTAGAAAATTTTAAAGGCTATTATTTTAAGTGTCTCTGAAGTTACCTACACAAGCATTTTTCCTCTGAAACATTCACAGATACCATCATTAACTATTGTGACATTGAAAAACAGAGATGCTACGTCCAACACATGCTTGGTAGCTGTGTTTAGAGAAACCTGAAAGGAAAGTGAAGAGGCAGTGCCTGAAAAGTGACTCTGCCATACTCTTCCATCAAGTTGGCTCTTGTTTTTGCCTTCCAGCCATAAGGCATCTTTCACATGGAAAGCCCTAATTCCAGAACTGTTTAAATGGTGCAAAACTGACACAGCCTTTGGAAAACACTGAGAATAAGGCAGGTGTGACTGAAGTAAAAGCCTTGCTCCTGCTTCTTGTCTGCTGTAACCACTGTCCCTCTCACAAAACTACAAGTTTTGCAGTTCCTGAGACACAGGGGAGTGAATGGGAAGAAGGTCAGGAGTGGAGCTTTTTCCTTTCTTTCTCAGCACCATTAGTAAATTGTGCCTCCAGTGTTGTTATTCCTTCACCACCCACTGGAAATGAATCAACACAATTGATGTAACATCAATAGAATCCTCCCACCTTGTACCTGCCCTAAGCCTCATCCTCCTGTCCTGATTCCTCTTGCAGAGCTCCCCCTTGATCCTTCAGCTTCAAAGGGATGCCCCAGCCTGGCAATAAAATTTCAGTCCCTTTGCAAACACTGCTGAATTTACTGAAGTCTCATGTATCTGCCTTGGGTACATGATTATGTGCAACCACATGAATATTGCCACTCACATCTCCAACAATGCTCTAATGCCCAAGTTATTACAGTACCTTGCTCCCTAATCCTGCTGCCTTTGCCAGCAGTCACCTCCTGGAACCAGGTCCATCAGACCCCCATTTTACCACTTGTTTTGGTTGGCCCCACTGCTCCTACTAGGAAGACAAAAAGTGCTTCTCCATGTTAGAAAAATGTTCTTCCCCCAGAGGGTGGTTGGGCACTGACCAGGCTCCCCAGGGCAGTGGGCACAGCACCAAGGCTGCCAGAGCTCCAGGAGCATTTGTTCAATGCTCTCAGGCCCATGGTGTGACTTCTGGGGATGGTCCTGTGCAGGGCTAAAGGTTGCACTTGATCATCCTTGTGGGGTCCCTTCCAACTCAGCATATTCTGTGAATCTGTGATGTATTTCCAGGCTCAGCTGACTTCAGTCCGGATCAGGCTGTTTTGATGAAGTCAGAACCCTCCCCTTCTGTCATTTTAATTTTATGAGGTCCTCATAATCCTCAAATTCCACTGCATTTTGTGTCACTAAGCTTTATTCTCATGGTATTATTTATAGGTGGTGTCAATGCAGCCTACATCCCTGTTTGCAAAATAGTGCATTTCCCTGGCATTAACTAAATCATCAGGTGCTAGAAAACAACACTGCTGCAAAAATTGTACTGAATGTAACACTCTGAAACTCATCCCCATCCACTGCTCTGCTTTGTGATGCCAGAAACTGGTAATATAATACTCAGGCAATTACCAGGGCTAAGTGATGTAAAGGTCATTTTGCCACAATTTATCAGTTTAATGGAGAAGGTGGAACAGTGTCACACACCAAAGTCTCATGTGGGAAATGACATATGACTCAATGACATTTTCTCTTCAACAGAGGAAACCTACAGTTATCTGTAAAAGGGTCCCAGATGGTGAAACAGGCAAAAGAAGAACTAGAGTACAAATGCTCTCTGGAATATTAACCACTCTCTCTGAAAGGAAACATTATGATATTTACTGGAGGATATTTCAAGCTAAATTGAAGCCCAATACCAGATTTGCAGGTACAGAAAAAACATGATAGGGGAACAAATGTGCAGTTTCTTCTCCTGCTTTTGCTACTGGCAGTTTGGTGCTTTCAGGGAACTCTGCAAGAACTGCCTTTAGCATCCACACCTCCCTGCGTGTTTAATTACAGACTGTCCTGCCCACTAAAGTCTCCTTTCCAACCTCTGCATGAAGGAAAATGTTTTGTTTCTCTAGTACATTGTAACAGAACTCCAAAGCACACATCATCAGAGCTAAAACTGCTCAGGTCAAAATAGCAGTTTAGCTGGTTTTTGTGCAGTCAAGTTTGAACAGTTCTGCAGGATTCAAGAAGAATAAGAGACACTATGTAAATATAATAATTGTGTCAACGTTTTAAATGGCTGCCCATGCATTTAACACAGACACACAAGGTCTAAAGCTACACATCCCAGTGCAGGTGGATGTCAACCAGTCCCCTTTGACCCAGGAGATGTTGCACAAAACTGTTCTGCTGAGTGACTGTGAAGTGGTGCCACAGCACTGCAGGTGAGCTGAGCAGTGCCTGGTCCATCCAGGATTCCCAACACATTCCCTCTCAGCCGTGCTGAGGTTGGGGTGGGCTGGGCCCAGCTGGCACCAAGCTCCCCCCCCAGCTGTTCAGTCAATGCCCATTGCCCTCAGGGTGCAGGGGAGGGAGTGGGAAGAACCAGAGTGAAAAGCTCACACAGGCCAAAACAAAGAGAGGGAAACCCCTCAGCAGCCACTGCCATGGGCCAAACACACTCACCTGGTGGAACTTCACTTTTTTCACAATTAACATAAATTATCTCTACTTCTTCTTATCACCTCAGTTTACACTCAGTCCCCAAGTGTACAGCTTCATCTCTCACACATACAAACCATTATTATACAATTTATGTTTTTCCTGAAAAGCAAAGACAGCTTTCCACTGTTCCACTGTAATATCAGTTTTTCTGTGTAACTGTGGGGTTTTTTTGTTCGTCTGCTTGTAGCCTGACAGGAATGAGAGAAGCAAGTATCTTCAAGTGAAGCAATTTTAAAAATAAAGAGACAGATTACTCATATCCTTATGATATGTATTATTCATAATGAATACACAAAGGAGGAGAATCTGACAGAAGTAGCAAGAACACTCCTGAAAACTGGAAAGACGGTGGAGAAAGAAGGCTTCTGGTCTACCAGAGCTGATACCTTAATTAGGCAATTATAACTATTAAACATTGCCAAAGCTCCAGGCCTAGTTGAATTACAGCTGAGAAATCTGTAGGAAAATGGTGAGGGGAAAAGGAAAGCCCTGGGCAGGATTTGTGATAACTCACTAAGGAAGGAAGGGAGTATGTGAGAACTAGAGTAGCAGTTAACATAATTCTTTTGACTTTAAAAGGCTCCAGGACCTTAGAAAGCTCAAGCTTCTTATCCTGGACTCAGTTATGCAGAAGACAGAAAATTATTAAACCAGATTTAGAAATGCCTGACTTAGGAGACCATGACAGGAGGCTGAATACACCAAAAAAAGAGGTCATGACTGACAACTCTACTTGGATTCTTTTAATACGTTACTTACCTGGAGACAATCCCAGTGTAATGGACAATTTATCTGGAATTCAGAAAAGCATTTGATGCTGTGGCACAAAGGAGATCGATTTGAAAATGTGGTGAGTGTGTTTGCAAAGAACTGACAGAACAAATTCCAAGAGATTCAAAGACACATCAGCAAGGAACAGTCCAGCTGTTGAGTGGGAAGAGGAGAATTGGAGCTCCTGGGAGCTTTACAAGTTTAGATTATTTTCTAGAGTTGTGACCTTGGCAATGTTATGTTCAAAATAGTTACATTTGCTGATGGCACACAGTTCCTAAGGCAGCAAAAACAGAGGAAATGGAGCAAACAATTTCAGATTGACCTGGAGAATTCAGGGTTAGAGCCTTGTCCATGGCACACGTGCCAGGAGAAAGCACCTGAACTAGTTCCACAGTACTGGAAAGGGACCACAGAGAACATGTGGAAGTGGGAAGAACTAGAATGTGTTGTGCTCGACACAAAGGATCCTCTTCTAAATAATTACAGAGAAAAAGTAAACAAGTTGTGTGGTATTTATTTATAGTGAAAAGTACATAGAAAAGGAGAGGAAGTTATTCTAGAAATGCAAATTAGAATGTCCTTTAAGAGAATCAGAGCCAGGCTGGCCAAGAAAGTTATTGAGCATTTTTTGCTGTTCCAATATTGGCTGATAAATCTCTGAAAATAAAATCCAACTTAGATGAAATACTCCAGAATGCTCTATTTTTCAGACATCAAATATTCGTGAATTTTGTCCAAGAAGGAGCCAACTTCTGAACACAAAATTGTAACCACTTAATACTTTAACTTCTATGCTTTAGATGAATATTCTAATTATTAAATTACATGCTTTTGAATTCTTTTGTTTTTAAAAGGTCTCACGTTGGGTTTGATTCATACCGAGCTGTAATTTTGGGGGTAAAGAATTTTAGTTTTGTCCACAGGGACGAGATGAGAGAGAAAATAATAGATTCAAATGTTTGGCACCATAGTTTAGAGGAAATTAAGGAGTTACAGAGAAGGTAATTTCTCAGGATTACTGAAGAGAAAGCAAAAAAACTGATGTAAAAAAGTGTCTGTGACTGGAACTAATAGAGGGAAAAAAAATATCAGCTTTTCTATTGTCATTTAATATGTAGAGTATCCATCCTTTAAATAGACCCAGCAAGGGAATAAATGAGGAATAATGAATTAAGATGAAGCCGAGTTTGTGGCTGGAGGAGGAAGAAGGTTGGGTTTGGGGATTAAAAAAAATGAAAGTATATAAACTAATCTTTTTCTCTGGGGGAAAAGACATGCCTTGATGAATCTGTAGTTTTGTCTTGTCCTATAAAGATAGTGCTGCATGTTTCTAGTTTTTATGTGGCAAGACAATAGGATTTCCTGCCCAAATACCTCAGCAAACAGCCAGTTTAGCTGATCTGCATGGCCTGAGGCACAGCCTCTGCCTGGGAAATGAGGAATTCATTCCCTCCTACTAAAAGGCTTCCATCAAAAACATTTTAGGGGAGATTTTGGATTACCGGTTGTGTATGTATGTGAGTCTGCTGATTTAACTGCTTTTATGGTCCTTACCTTCACTAGTAAAGCTTACAGTGATAATTTGGCAGAGCCTAATGACTTTCAAATATAATTAAAAGCATATTTTGATATAAATTGTATTGCCAAAGTCAAATATATACCAGTTAAGAGAAATTAACCTTCAAGTGATACTTGGATAACACTAAACCGCAAGGGCATGTAAGAGATTAGATATACTGTAGTTTAATTATGTTACAATAATTCACCTCATTAATCTCCTAGGAAACAATAACCACAACAGTTAAATACTGTAATTAACAAACCCTATTTCAAACTTAATTTTCATTTTATACGACTTTGCAATACTATCCAGTGCAATTATATAAAAGGCAAACAAAAGATAAACACCAAATATTAAGTTCTCTGGAGAAGACACCAAAAACATCCTCACCTCTTCCATCTGTGACAAGAAAAGAACAAGGCCAGCACTACTGGGACTTACTTCTGTCCCAGTCAGTGGCTCCAAATAATCTCAGGATTATGAATTGGACATTCCTGGTTCTCTCTGTATCAGCATTCCCAATCCAAGCAGCACTATCTGTTTGGATAACACACTGCAGCCCAACCACGGCGTGATTTAATGTGCATTTGGATTTTTCTGCCCTTCTGTTGGGCTACACCACTACTTCTTAAATTACAGGCAGAAATAAATCTGTCTCTGCCACTCCACTTGCCAAAAGCCTTGAATTCCCCAGCACTTCCTCAGCTATTCACAGGGCTGGAATTGCTGTGGCAGGCAGGGAGAGGAGCACACAGTGCTCTTCATGGATCAGGAGATCCCACCATGGACACAGAGAACATTCCTGCACTGCCTGGGGGCAGGAGGGGGAAGGTGACATTTAGTGTCAGGAATGATGTGACCCAGAGGAAAACAGTGCCAGAAAATCCTGCAGGTGAAAATACATGTGCAACACGAGCACCTGAGGATTATTGCCCTGCACAGGTTTGGAATGACAAATATAGTGGTACATGGAAAAGGAAATGGATACAAAGGAAGCACCTCAAAGCACCTTCAGCACTGCAACTCAGGTGGCACCAATCTCAGAAAAACAAGTTCTGCACAAGTTATGGGGGAAAAAAAATCTCTCTGCTCTGTCAACAAACACCAAAACAGCAGCTTCTTGGGGATCTTCTGTTTACAAGATAAGAACACTTAGTCCATTTATTTGATGAGCTCACAATCTAAGTTCATATCATGTAGGTATTTTCCATGTGGATTAAGGCAGATATCACTTAGTTTACACCTGTAAATCAAAACCACAGCTTCAAAAATTTATAATAATGTATTATATTCCACGATGCCAAGTGTTTGTCTTCATTACTTTGATTTTAGCTTTTTAACAGGTATCATTTTATCTCACAAAACTTCTGTAAAACTGCACTCTGATTACTTAGCTTCTGCTTTTTGACCTTTTTTCTTTATAGCTCTCCAAGGAGGAAATGAGATATCTTTATAAAATCACTGAGCAATAAACAAGAAGTTCATGTTCTCATAGGACAAAAAAAAACAACAGCATTGAGAAAGTCATGTTGGAAAATATAAGTGTCTCAGAGAGAATAAAACTCATTCATTTATAACATTTTTTCATTAAAAGAATGTAATAACTGCTGAAGTTCAAATGATATATGAGGGTCTCCTTGAAGGAGATATTCTGTACATCTGATAAACCATAAATACTATAGAATGTACCTCAGGCAGAACAAGCACATCTTTGAGTGATCCTGAAAAATATACAGTGTGTGTGAGGATGAGTTATGAAGGTGAACAAATTTAATGTATCCACTTGCCTGGTGGACACCCACAATTTGCAATCTAATCATCCACAAGTTATGGTGTGCTCATAATTGTATTAGATTTTGAATTAAGGAAATGCTGGTAATATTAAGCCTAAAAAACAGCTCACCTTTCCAGGTTCATGATAATTTATAAAGGAAATAGTTACAAACAAGGTGAATTAAAGCATTAGAGCTGCACTGAACAAAAAGTATACTGCAGACAGATTCTTGAATCCACAACCACATAACATTTTTATCATTGTCATCTTTTATATCCCCAGATTTATACACAGAAAAACCCAAGTACTGTCATTCTGTAAGACTGGCAATTTTTTTTTTTTTTCTGCCAGCTACTCTTAAGAACATCAAAACTTTTAGAGTGAAAAAAATTGATCAGTCTTGAACCTCTACTTAACAACCAGGGGCACAGGCTTTATGCCTACAGACCCAGATCCTGGCAAAATTGGATAATATCAGAATCTCTATTTTATATAAAATAGTTTAAAAATCACTGGAGGCTAACAGAGAAGGCTAACTTTGTATTTTGGTGGCTAAGACACTTACCTGGAATAAAGCACAATTATTTTCTAGCTTGCTTTTCAGTAAATAATTTCATTATCTAGAAGAAAACAAAGCATTTGCTTCTAGACTGAGATCATACCATAATAATGCAGGGAGATTCAGCCTTTTAGAAGTAAAAGACTTTGGTTCATATCTCTGCTTTGACTGAAGCAGAGATTTAAACATAATCCTCCTATTTTACAGGAAATAAACCAGCACTGGTAGCAGAGGCTGTGGGCGAGCTCCTCCTTCCCCCTGCACCTGAGCATTTTATGAGCAGGGCACTTTTCTGTGCTGTGCATTTGGAGACAGGCACAGGAAAGGATTGGACCTCTTGCACATCCCCAGAATTCACAGGTGAGCTCTCAGTTCAAAGCAACAGCAGCAAGAGCCACTTTAAGTATCTTCAATTCCTTCGCTTTGAGGGAAAGGAATGCTGTCAAACAGAATTCTTCACCCAAGGCAAAATTGTGTCTGTCGCAGTTTTTGGGTTGAAGAAGGAAGAAAACATTATTTGGGGTTGGTTTGAACCAGTCCTTTTGCCATGAAGGGAACACTCATCACAGTGTTCCAGCAGCTCCAGAGAGGGGGAGGCTTTGTCTTCGCAAGGAGCAGGACAAGGAGCAAGAGGTAAAAGTTCATCTTGATATAAGAGTTGGGTTTTTTTACAGTGAGAACTACCAAACCCTAAAACAACCTCCTCATGAATGTGGTAGACTCCCCATTACTGGAGGCTTTTCAAAACATGGTTATACAGGGTCCTAGATAGGCTCTATTTCCCATAAAAGATTGGACCAGATGATCTTTCAAAGTCCCTTCCAACCTGGCTTGTTCTGTGGTTCTATGATTTTTCCCTCAGCAGCTTGGCATTAACAGTAAGAACAACATTCTTTCAGATACTGCAATAGAATAAAAATTTAAAAAAAAGGTAGCTAATATAACATCCCTGTTAACTCTGAACTCTTCCTGCTCTATTGTCAGTGAAAGCTTTCAAAAAACCCCACCACTATAACATAAACCTTCTGATTCCTCCCCAAAAGACAATCACATAACAAGATCTCTAATAAAAAAGGAAAAGATTAATTGGAGAGCTGCCTTGAGAGACCAAATGTTCCAGACCTGACAGTTTTATAATGTGCATAATTAGGGCAACATTATGAGTTGTGTTATCAGAGCCAGCAGCACGATCAGCAATTGTTTGTATTTCAGGGTCTATTCATGAGTACAGTACACAGCAAGGAGAGCACCAAAAGCAGATGAAACAGATGTTGATGGAGCAGAGCTTTCTCATCTGAAGGCTGTTCTCACCCTGCCAATGCCTTCGGTGCATTTATCTTCATTAAAAAAAACATAATCTTCAATTAAAAAAAAAACAAGTAAACTGGTGCCTATCAATGTAACCTGTAGGAGTTACACAGAAGAGGCTCCTGCAAGTGTCACCTTCTTTATAAAGTGAAAATTCCAGATGAACACAGCAGGTAAGGGATAGGGAATGAACCCAGTGTGCACTAAACTCTCATTTCCACAGCTGAACCTGAGTTACCTTTCTGCTGCTTTTCTTGAGAGGTCTTGGTTCCAGTGGGGACTGAAGTGGCTCCCTCTCTGCACACACAACAGTTGGAAAGAAACAAAAGCCCAAACAACACCCCAAACTGAGAAAGCAAATGCTCCTGAACTGGCAATGCTGAAACCAATGGCCACTTGCAGACTAAACAGCATGGAGGGAACTACTAAAGGGAAAAAAAAGAAGTCAGCTTGAAAAGAAATGTCCAAGAGGCACAAAAACTTGCACCAAAGGGGAGAGAGAGGAGGGTGCCAGGTGATCTGTTGGACAGGAGCTTGGTGTCTGCCAGAAGGAAATCCTACAGAAAACCTCCTCCTAAGCCTGAGGAATCACAGAGGGTGACAAGGACTGTGAAATGGGGGCATAAGAACAGGACAAGTGTGTCAGGGGGAAGAGAAACTTTCGGGAATCGGTCACAGAAGTGTTTAGAAATGTGTAGGTACATGTTAATATTTCACAGGTGTCAACTATTGTGGCTCATGTGCACTGTGGCTTATTCTTTCTGGATGTCTAGTTCACTGATTGCCAGTTAATTACATGCCATTAAATAAATCAATAAGCTGCTTTGATTGTGATTTGATTTAAAGAATACAAATTGAAGTTTTCCTCTTGTTTATTCATCAAATCATCTACTTATCTAGCTTTCTTTTCTTCTTCTTTCTGTACCTGCTTGACACTGTAACTGGTACCACATGTTCAAAGAAATTAACTTCAACTGAAGTGAAACCTGTTTTGTAATTAATTCTATTTCTGACTTTGTCAAATGAAAACTTGCCAAATGTCATCAAAAGGATCACAGATATAGTAAAGCAGGGGATGCTTATAAAAACCAAAATTATAAATATTACACATCCTCCATCACATAAATGTCGTGCATCTGATCCCAAATGACATGAAAAATTCTACAAGTGCTTCTCCAAAGCAAGAGTAAACACACTATCACAGCTAAAAAAAACGTACCAAAATAATTAACGTGGGATGGAATGTCTTCTGCCCAAAAAACATGCATTAGTGGTACTTCCACAGAAGTACTAGTAAAGAAATCACTATTCCCTCTGCCCAGCCAGTGGGAAAGTTAAGAAGCTGAACTTTCCTTTCACTTTGCAATAGTTTCCTAAAATTCTCAAATACCTGCTTTTACTCTCAGTGTGCCATTGGATTGAGGGATTTTTACCAATATATACTTTAACTAGAAGATAAGAATCAAGAGCAAGATTATGGTTTAAAAGAGAATATTCCCAACTTCTTGAAAATTACGCTTTATATCTGATTCTTTTTTGCTGTGCTATGCAACAGTGGTAAGAAATGACCTTTAAAAACCTTTCAGTAGTAGCACAGTTGCCATATGGAGAGAAGAAATGTAAAATGTTATCACATTGTCACCTATGGTAACTTGGGACAGGTTTCAGCACTTTGATCTATGTCCAGTGTCGAGGTTGATCTTTGACTTGTACTAAAGCCATAGAAGAGAATATCCATGTGGATAAATATTTTTTATACCAGGTATGCAAATTTTCTTACAAAAATATTGTAAAACGGCTTTCCAGGAAATCACATCCTAAACAGCTGCTTCAATCCTTGCATCACAGATGGAAAAAAATACCCAACTAATGAGCGTAACAACATAAATACAGCCTTGTTTTACAGCTGAACTAGATTTGACTGCACTGAATTATTTTCGATAATAATTTAAACAAAGAAATAATTTAAACAAAGAAAAGTAAATAATGTGGCAAAGATTCATCTCAAAGGAATACTACTGTAACCACTGAATAATTACCAGCACCAATATTTATTAGTATGCAAAGGAGCCAGATCTGTTTTGCTTCCAGAGCAGCTCAAAGGATCAAAAGTCAAGGAAGCAGCACACATTAGAATATATCACACACAGAAACTCCCTGTTTGTTTCAGCAAACATCTTTACTCTGGAGGCTCAGAGTGCAGGGCTTCTTGCTGAGAATGAAAAAGAAAGGCCTGTTTAATTTCTATTTCCAGTGATGCATTGTGCCTTCAGAGCTCATTCAGTTGAGAAACTACAAAGGTTTCAGTTTACAGAAGTTTCGTCAAAATGATTACAGAAGTTGTCATGGAACAATTTCCCAAACAAACTGTGTTATTTTCCTTTATGGCCCCCTTGACATTTTTAGTTCTTTAGTGGTGGCATAAGTTTCTCTTTCCACAAGAGTGGCAGTGTTTTCTCTGATAAATAGCAAAAGTTAAAAAAAGTCACAGGCATCTGTGAGTGTACTGAAAAGCCAACATTGTTAACTGCTTTGTGTTTGTATGTGTAAATGTATATGTATATAGAAGAAACAACTGAAATAAAAGAGGGGAGAAAAGATTTTTAAGGTGTTTTCTGCTTCTCACAAGAAATTACTGACAAATTCATTTTTGCCTCTGTGTTTGCACCTTTACAGACGTATCTGAGCAAATGACAGAATAAAAACTATATATGTATGCTGTCAGAAGGCACACAAAAGAAAAGGTGAACTGCAAAATAAAACCTTCAGAAACAATAACTCATTCTAGCAGGGCATGAAGGAATGTGGGACATCTAAAAAAATCATGGCTCTACTTCATGAAAGTGAAATGAACAGTTTAAAGAATAAGGTCAACTATTTGCCACTGGGTCATTTTTTAAAACCAATGTTAAATTACGAGATTAGGGATGGAGGAGGAGCTAAGGATTGGATATAAATAAGGTGTTCTCCCCATAAAAATAATGAAAAATGAGTATTTAAGAAAATGTAATGGCTTGTAGTCATCTCAGACATTTGTGAATGGCTGATCAGATCCTCTCACATGCTCAGACTGTAGTTCCCTTCCATATTAATGGTCAGTGTATCTATCAAAACTACCACCTGCACTACAAATGTGTAACCTGCCAGACAAAGGGAATCTCAGGGGATTCACATCCTGCTGTGCTTCTAACATGAGTTATTCACTGTCTCTGTAGGTTGAAGGAAACAGAAAAAAGAGAACTTAGAAATATCTCAGTACTGAGTTCACACCAGACCTGAGAGATGCATTTGTCAGAAAAAACAGAAACAGAGCCTTAGTTTCCCAAAGCTGACCACAAGTCACTCACAATATTTTCCCAGTTTGCCTCATTCATCTTCCAGCTTCAGAAAGATGAGTAGACTGAAGTAGCTGGTTTCCAATTTCTACACTATTCAACTTTCTTTCATATTTAGACTTGCTTTCACTTGCAGTTCAGAGAATCATAGAATGATATCCCCTGGATGGGAGCGCTGGCAGTCATCCAGTCCAACCTGCTTTGAGCTGCTCTACTCAGAGCAGTTGCTCAGGAATAGTCTGAGTTTTGAGTATTTGAGTACCTCCAGTAATTAACATTCCTTCCCTCCCACACATACAATCTGCTCCAGTTTCAGGATAAAAATGTTATACACACACACACACATACATATGGAATTTCACACGTTCTAGTTTCTGTCCTTGGACTACCAATCTGCCATGTGTAACCCTGGTAGTAAAATCACAGCAGCACTAGTAAATAGCTCCAGTACATATGCAAGATTTCAACAAGTCTGTAGTGCACTCCTCTGAAAAACAGGTCACCACATCTTCAGTAATCACTGGTACTGCCCTGGAGACAAAGGCACAAGAGGCAGCTCTGCACCACGTGATGCTAAAATCAGTCTCCAGTTAGAAAATGCTGCTTTGTCTCCAACAAGTGTTGTAGTTGTTTACTACAGTAATCAACCAGTACCACCCACTTTCCACTGGTGAAATCCCAGATCCAACCCTGGCATGTGCTTCCTCTGTCTTTCCAAGCAGACTCATCGTCTGCCGTGGAAAGATCTGACAAACCCCTTCCCCCAGCACTTCACCCCACATAGGATCAGCAAGGGCACCTTGACTCGAGACATCTACACCAGGTCTTAAAATTGCAAATACAATGAAACTCAAGAAGTCCCAAGGGAGAAACATGGGAGAGGCACAACTAAATCCTGTTATCTGCACCGAAGGCTGTGAGAATGATAAACCAAATGAGAAAATTGTATCCAGTAAATACCACTACTCCTTAAAGTATGCTTCTGTTTTAACAACTGTAAGTATAAATTGCTAGTGTACATGCATATCAAACATCCATATTTCTGGAAAAATTCTAGAAGAATACTAGCAGTATATAGAATTGTACTAGTATGCTTCTAGTAGATAAATAGATGCCTGTAGTTATTGTTTTCATTATATGTTGAATATATATGTATTCAATAAAATTCCAGCTCCCTCTTAAATCCAGAAATTCACTAAACCTAAAGTCCCAGTGACCACCAAAACCAGCTGAAGAATTTCCAACACTTTAATAAGCCTTGATTAAGAAACAGCTCCATATGGAAACTCTGCAGGCCAGGCACAGGTACAGAGTCTGGGGAACCTTTTTTTTGAGGGCGATTTAGGAAGTAACAATAGGGTCCAAAAATACCATTTTTGTCTCTATCATTCCACGAAACAGAGTGCAATCCCAAAGTGAGCAGGGAACATTTTAGGCAGGAACTTAATGTACTTTCTGCAGGCTGGGACAGAGGACACCTCTGCTGGGTCCTTCCCTTGCAGTCTCTGATGCTCCTTGCACAGGCAGGAGGACTGAAATGAGTGTCCACATGGAATTCCTGCCCTGCTGTTCTTCCCAGGGGATGAAACACATGCACCTCAAAGCCCACTGGGACAGGCACAGCTAAACCCCACAGACTTTGTGCTCAGCAGTCTGGCAGGCAGGAAAGATTGAAGCTTGGCTTTGCCATGAGTGTCCCATGTGAAGAACAGCCTGCTCTGTACCAGGGGGGGTTGGAGAAGGCATTTCCTTGCCATTATTTAAGTGCAATTGGCTCTGAACATGTGCCAGATGGCTACCAAATATTAATGTTAATAGAGGCCAAGTTCACATGTGGCCACAGACACATAAGAGTTTTCCCAAATATTCTTCCCGCTTCCTCCATCACTAACTACAATAAAACAAAATAAACCTGTCAGAATATTAACCACTGGAAGCAGTGCAACTCTCCTCTTTACTTCTTGTGTACAGGTTTTTTCTGACTCTGTGGTGATTCTGTCATATCTCAGAGCACCCATCAGAATCTATCATTAGCCAGAAGGTTTCCAGGAGATGAGATGATCCAATACAACTATTTGGCAAAGGACATGCATTTAGAGGGGAGGTCTATATGTGGGCACTCAAGGTTTTAGAAATAAAAATAAGGACAACATCAGTAACTTAATGACAAGACAAAACACTGATAATTAAATGATTTTAATAGTGTGTCAAGATGAGGAATAACAGTCTTGGGAAATGGAACTGGTAAATTATTATCCCTCAGGCTTGTGCTACACTTTGTTGTTGAAGTGTGAAAAAGACAATATGGAAACTTCTTAACCACACAAGTAGCTTTAACACAGCATTAGTGCCTGCAGCTTCAGAGCTACATCAGGAACATCTTGCCATTCCCACCCTTCTGGGTCAACTAGACTGCTGAGAAAGAGTTAGAAACTAGAATGTAGTTAGAAACCACATGTCTATGTGGAATTTTTTGAGCCCCTTAAATATGCAAGCAGGATAAGAAGTTTGCCTCTCTACAGATTTACTTCTTTCCTTGTCGTTTTCAAACACACATTTGGACATCCTTGTCAATACTGCTGTAGAATTATAAGAATAAACAACAAATATGCATTGCAGAGTTATTGAAAAACACATTGTTATGGATTTTCTGCCAGGCAGTGCTGCAGTTTGTAACCCCCATGGATCTACAGGGTGCCTACAACAGACAGTCTCTGTTTGATGTTAATTTTCCTGCAAAACATACAATAGGATCTCCCTTTGCAACAAAATGTAACAGATAAACTAGTTCTGCAATTAGCTACAGTGTTCAATTCAGCTGGTCTCCCTGGTAGTACACTCATCTAAGAGAACAATATAATCTACCCTAAATTCACATTTCTTTCGGACAAATAAAAAATTTGAGTTAAATCTTCATCATACTGTCCTACACTATACCCTAGTGTAATATAAGCTCTCTGTGGCTCAATTCCAATAGCCAGAAGCTTGATTGTTGAAACACTGCTTTTTTTTTTATATTAAATTTATAAAATATTTCCCCACAAACTACTAAAAAAAACCCCAAACTTGCAGAAGTGGTCCAGATCTAACAAACATGCTCTGGCAGCTCTTTTTGACAGAGAACATACATGTGCTTGCAGGCCAAGACATGTGTGGTTAGGGGATTGCAAAAAAATCAAATATTTGCAAGTTTAGGAGATAATTAAATTAGTAACAGCAAGAATTAACAGTGGAAGTGACACAATGACCAACCAAAACCATCAATGCCTCTTTTCACATGAAAGTCCCTCCTGTCTTTATCATCCATACAAAATAGACTCCTTCTTGTGTTTTCTTTTTTATTCTAAAAAGTATCTTTTAGCAAGTGTTTACTGTCTGCATTTCAATAGCATTCAGCCTCCACAAATCCAGATTTCCTTACCACCAGGTGGTTCAAGTCTTCCAATTTAAAGCACTACTTAAACAAGCTGTAACATTTTGGGGGCTCAGCTCTGTTCCTGCGGTATTTTTATAATATTCTCAAAATTCACACGCTTTAGCAATAAGTCTAAAACTCTCACAGTGGGGAGACAATAGAAAGATTTTTATCCAATATTTATCCTTTTGGAAATCTGCCTTGCAACCCTGTCAGAGCACTTGGGACAGGGCATGTCACCATTGTTAACAGACTAATCCAAGCCCGTGCAGAGCCAAGAGCAACAGCCAGTTCTGTGATGGATTTTCTGTGCTATTTTGGGTACCTCTTTTTGGCAACATTTTTTAAAAATAATTTTTAACAGTTTCTGAAATCCAACAGAAGTTGAGTTTTGAACTCCCGAAGTTCCTAAAATCTTGACGATGTCACCCAAAAACGATGGTTTATTTTCTCAGTGCCTTTCTTTGAGTTTCTGTGCCAATCCAGGACATTATGGAAGGGGGTTTGTCTCTATTCTGCAGACAGGTATGGATACAGAAATTCATGGTGCATATCCACACCCACTTTCCTGTGTATACACACAGGTAGCACAGCTGGGACAGTCAGGATTAGACAAATAAGAACAATTTCTTTAACCTTGTAAATCTTGAAGTAGCTGCCACTTGCATTCCTTCCTTATAAATCCAGCCCAAATCCCCAGGTCCTTCAGGAGCTCAGAAAGCACCACGTGATTTACTGATTTTTCTCAATTAAATTACCTGCAGTGTAGGTGTCTGATAACCATGAAATCTAGTTTAAATATAAATGAAGATAACAGAGCTGAAATACAGACACTACTCACCCAAATATATCACAGTGTTAGAAGTATAACAATTAATTTCTTGTGTACAGTAATTGGATTCTCTTTGCACAGGTTATTTATTGCAAATATGTCAACAGAACACGCACATTAACACTTTGAGTGTTTCCACTCGTATTTTCTCCTCTCACAAAAGCTATTTTGCCATTTTTCACTTTCATGGAGATTCTTCATCTTTTTTTTTTTTAATTGTAAGTCTCTCAATAAATGCAGTGAATTCTTCACCACTATTTTTAACTAGTTTTTCCTGTCCTGTTGCATCAAACAGCTTAAAAGCTTTGGCTTCAGTTGCACTTTTTGAACCTCCTGTCCTTATAAATGTAGACACTTTTTCTTAATAGGATTTTCAATTTGATGTGCCCTGGGCTGCAATGCCAGAAGGGTTACTTAAATTGTTCAAGTTTAATTCTGAATCGTTGTGGATTTGGTCACATAAGTGAAGAGGCTTCACTCTGTGTTGTCCAGGGACAAGCCACACACACCTTCTTCACATCAGAAAGTTTGGAAAAGCAGTGTTTGTAGGGCAAACCAATTATACTTTAGATTTTTGGGCTCCGGGTCTTCACATATTTCTATTTAAGTAGGTATTCTATGGGTCAAGACTGAGCCATTCCCAGGTCTCTCAATCTGGAAGCAGGCATAAGGATGAATAGCAGAACAGTCTATCAGATTTATTGCATTGCTGGCATCTATTCCACCAGGGAATCGGACCCTCTGGCAAGAATATGGGTTTGGGCAAGGATCTTGTTCCTTTTGCAGTAGGCACAAGATGAAAAAGAAAAGCCCTGACCTTGAGGAGCCACAGCCCTTGAAGTATAAGAAGGGAAACCACAGGGAACATGATGCATGAAGAATCCATGACACAAGCAGCCAGCAGATGACAGGAAAGGGGTTCAGGTGAGTGAACAGTCAACCCCAAAGTCCAAGGGAACTGGCTTTTTGAGTCTTTTAGAAAGGCAAGATGTTCATCTTGCACATTCAATGCCATTAAAAAGATCACTCTACAGTCACTGAACAATAAAACCTGTGCTCTGCTCCTTCATGTACAATCCCCCAAAGAGTTCCATTCAACAGTACCTGCATCAAACCTGCAACTTCTGTTAGAGCTGAAAGCTGTCTCCTCAAAAATAACTGAAGTTCCTCCTGAAAATATTAATTTTAATAGACATTAACTTATTGCTTAATAAAACCTTTTCATTTCTTCAAACATCTCTAGCATTACCCTATAGAAATTTTGACCTTTCTTTCTAAAATATAATTCAGCCCTCTACACAGACAGTATTTGTCTTATGGACTACTCAGACGTTAAATCTCTTTTGGGATCCCTGAATTCCTTCAGGGCAACTCCACAGAGCTCCTACATGAAAACTAGATGTCTGTGGGAATACTGTGGAGAACCACAATTTACTGTTGTCCCACACTTTGTCAGAATTCACATTGGACGTTTCAACAAGTTGAGATTTGTTTGTCTTCACTCCCTTCAACAGCCTTTTCTACTCTCTATTTTTCCCCATCACGTTTGTCACCTTTGGCACTTCACCAAGTACTGTATCCAATCTTCACTGTACTAAATTCCTGTAGATTGGAGTGAGACCAGAGGAGAAGGGCCACCAGGATGTCTGCAGGGCTACAGCACTAGACAGGAGAGACTGAGAGAACTGGGTTTAGTTTTCCAACCGAAGTTGGAAAATTAAGGGCATCAGTCTTGCTTTAGCTGTGGTTATACAGAAGGAAAAACTAGATTCTCCTCACACATGCAGAGTAAAGGGCCAAGAAGCAACTGGTAACAAGGTCTGATTAATTATCAGGAATAATATTCTATATAATTAGGCATGAGTTGCCCAGAAAATCTGTGGAATGTCTGTGCACTGGTCTTGAATGTCACCGAGTGACACGATCAAACTCTGAAGTTTGAGTAGGACCCTGAACTAAATGACCTCCCAAGGTCCCTTCCAAGTGAAATAAGTCTAGGAAATATCCAAGAAAAATTTATTATTCATTGGTTAAAAAGACTCAGCGGCTTAGTCCAACCTATTTTTAAACACATTTTAAAAACCTGATCCACATTTTCACTTTACTCTTTAAATCTCCCTGGTTGAAGTTCCCACTCTTTTCCCCTTTTGGCGGCTGCCTCTGTATTTCACAGTGGGCAAAGGGCAAGGCAAGGACTAATATTTGCACTTCTGGGAAGGCTTGGGGTGTTTTACCCCATTTATGAGATCACATTCACTGCAGAATTTTCCAGGGTAAGTGCAATGATGGTTCTCTCAGGAATCACCAGCTGTGAGCAAACACAGATAACAGCAGCATTTCCAGTGGGCTCCCAAATCTATACAATTCTTTGGCAATTCATCATTTCTACTTAAAGCAAAGGTACTACTGGCAATATTGGATGTTAAAATTTTGATTTCTCTCTGATCTCTTCAGGACACCTTCTAAGTTTAGCCTTGTCCATCATTTGCTGGCTCTTCTGACAGCAACAGGCTTTGTCTTTTCACATGTGGCTTCACCAAGAGGGTTTTACCACTGGTGTGGAAACTCTCTGTGCTGCTACTACCCAGGGAGCAGGGAAATACATCAGTTAAGAGAGGGCAAATGCTCAGCATCAAAAATATTTTCAACTAAGAATGAAAACAAGTTTTGAAATAGAGACATTTCCTGTGAAGCAGAAATTATGGGCTTTGACCAGCCCTAAAAGCAGCATTTTACCCTGAAATAAAAACAGAAACAAAACAAAACAAGTCTAAACCTTGAGGAACCATCACTAACAAAATCCCTTAAATCTGGTGTGTGTTATATTTTCTCTGAAATTAGAGTAGGGTTAAAAAACCCAGATATGTAAGATTTGACACTTTTATCAACCTATTTTATGCTCTTTGGCAGGTGATGCCCAAATTTCTACTCTCAGTGTACTTTTCATTTCTGTACAATATTCCCTATTCCACTCTCCATGGGTTCATCTTGGATCACATATCCCACTCAAAATGTCTGTGTGTCTCAAAGTTTCTTTCTTTGACTCCAGTGTCTCCCTGATCCCTTAGTTAAACATGAAGTTTAACTCAGTTAAACTGGGAGATGCTTCCAAAAAAAAAAAAAAAAAAAAAGAAGTGAAGCCAACATTTTCTCCCTTTAATTATCTGAAATTTGCACCATTTCTGAATTTTTATTTCCGAGGTTAAAAACAAGAAATATTTAAAACAGAAGTTTTAAAAAGTAAACGAAAAAACATTGGACGAGAATTTTCTGTAAAAAAATGTTTTCAGTGAAGACTCTCAACTAGGTAGGTCCACAAGTATGTGAAAAAGCCCTACTCTCCATTTTCAGAATGTGTTTCTATACCAAAATATCTTCATCCTAAGCAGATCTCTCTTTGATCTTTATGTATCAACAGGGCAGAAGATAGAGGGATTTGATAAATCCCTAGCCAATAATGGGAAAATCCCACCTAAAGAGCTGGCCATTTAGCAATCTTTTTCCCCAGAGTGAAACATTAAAACTTAATAGACTGAAATATTTTTGCAGACAGGCAGGAGGAGGCAATTTCGTCTCTGCAGTGGCACCAAGTGTGGTCAGGACTATCTAAAGTCCCGAGTGGGGATATAAACAAGTCCAGATTAATTGCTTATCTAATAATCCAAGAGCAGGGGACCCACATGTCCTGCAGGGTGTAGGGTGGGGTGATGGTTTGGCAGTGGGGCCTCTGCCAGAAGGGACATGGGACAACCATTGTCCTGCCAAGGTTCTGCTTCCTGGGAAGCAGCTGGAAATTGCCAGCTGGTGGGAAGCTAAGATTAAATTTCCCTTGGTTTTGCTTTGCTTCTGCACATCACCTTTGCTTTTTTTCATTAAACTGCCTTAATTTCAAGCCAATTTTTTCTTATTTTCTGCCCCTGTCCTGCCCGGGGTGTGGAGTGAGAGAGCAGCTTGGTGGCAGCCAGATGAGGTCAACCCCCTGCAAACTAACCCTGGGATTGATATATAATGAATTATTAATCGTTTTTAAAGCTACTGGGTGTTTCTCAAAGGATGGCTGCCCACACCTGACACTTCCAGTTCCTCTGAACATTCCCAGTCATTAACTGGCAGCCTGGTAAACACGACATATCTCAAGAAATGCACCACACTGTGACACAAATCTTCCCTCTCCCCACATGAGATCCTGAAATCCTGCCATAATGGCAGCAATCCTCACAAACAGCCATCAGGCACCAGTTCTTCCAGACAAAACAAGTTTATGAGCCTACTTTGACAAACTAAAGTTTAATTTCGCTTTTTTTAATGGTCCTAATCACCAGTTATGGTATTTCCTAAAACCAACAACGGGCTCTTCTTCGTGATAATTCAACATATTAAGCACAAACCCATCAGGAAATTATCTCAATGAGTAATATGTCAAAATAATGCAATGCACTTTGGCTCATATTCCCCTGATGGATTTAAAACCAGTCTTTAGGAGACGAGAATGTTGTTTTGAAGATGAATCTACTTATAACAGACACACGATGACAAACGATTTCCTTTCAGACCAGCGATTTGGAAGGGCCAGGTGGAAGATGATTTAAACTTAATGAAAGTTTGAAAAAATAACAGGACTGAAGGCAGTGCATCAGTTCCTGAATCTCCAATCAAGAAGGTAACATCCTTAATAGCTTTTTAGAGCTCTGCCTCTCAGAGCTATAATCTTAAGTTATCCAGCTCATGCAGCTCCAATCTTTTCCAGTCTCACTTTTCTCCCCAGTGAGAGATTATGAAACCCATTTATCTTCACCCAGTAGAATACTGTAGCTATAGACACAAAATATGCTGCTATAAAGGAAACAAAGTGCAGTAGAAAGCCTTCTGATATATTTATTAACTGTTAAGTGTTTCTTTATTAGAGGAATAATATAAACTCAGCTTCTACAAAATCCCCAAGGAGTCAACATAATTGACTGTAGCCTGTTATTGCAATGAATACCATAAAAATGAAGTTTACTTTCACCGTAGGAAAAAATATGCCCATGTCTCAACTTTATCTAACAAAGAGCAACACAAACCAAATCCTGACTCTCTGATAATGTATTCCATATCCACCCTACTCAGTTTTGTCACATACACCCTGAGAAACACCCATGAGCTGTTAACAAGCTCGTTAACTTGGCCCAACTTCTTCCAGGGCCACAAAGTTGTACCCACAGAGGCTGCTTGAAGCAAGGGAGAATTCTAATTCTTGGGAAGAATTATTGCTGCCATTGCAACACCAACATCTTCAACTGCTATGAAAATTTCCCTCAATATTAACATCTTAATTAAAACTAGATATTCTGCTTCCTGCTCCTGCTGCTTTATGGAGTTTCAGAAAAAAAAACAAGCTGGTGGGAAGCAAGTCGGATGGGCAGGGAAGGAGGAAGAGGCTTAAACACCATATTGTGAAATATATGCTAACATTTCCCCCAGTAACCCAAGAAAGCTGTCTCCAAGCAGTTTGCATGCAGAGAGGAAGAGCTGAATTCAGGGAGCACGTGTGCCTGGGCACAGTTCAGCTGCCCTGCTGAGAATCCTTGCCACCTTCTAACACTCAAACAGTGAAAAACCCAACTGATCAGAATTGCTCAGACACGTGGCTGGCAGTTCTGCTTTGGGAAAAATGGAATGTTTCCCAGAATCCAGCACCAATTCCAATTTTTAACTCTCAATTTTTATTTTTACTCTGTGCATTCAACAGCAAAAACAAACCTCCCGAATTTCTCACTAGGGTTTAATTTAATTAGTGGTAGACCAAAAACTCTTTAGATTGAAGTCTGAGATAATCAAGTTATTTTAATTCTGAGGACCTTTGAATATAGTTCTACTATTTAATTGCACAAGATCTCCAGTTTTAACCTAAAATGCCTTTGTGCTGCCTGTCATGGAAATGCAAACACCAGGGTGAACTCCCATCACTATTTCTAACACTCAAAAGGAAAAGACAGCAAATATAGAGACCAGAGGAACAAAACAAACAATCATTACCAACAATATTTACAGTTTCTCTATTGCCAACATTATAAGAACCACAGAGAACATCCTGTTTGGAAAACAGAGCTGTTCCAATAGACTTCCAAGACTTGTTCTGTCCATGCCAGTGTTGCTCCCATGAACAAGGGGCAGTCTTTATATCCACAGGCTCCCAAATTCCCAGGTTTGGGCTCAGCTTAATCAGAATCCATAATCTTGTGCACCCCATTTCTCCAGGGAACAGAGGGAACAGTGCAAGGATATGGTTGATAGGAAACAGGCTAAATGAAACCAGAAATTTAGATATTCCAACAATATAAGCAATAGAAAAAAAATTAGCCATGCAAGACTAAATGGAAAAGTAGAACATTAGAAAAAAAAAAGAAAGATAACTCCTAGAATGCAAAAATCTTCATAAGCGAATCAACTACAGCAGAGCACAACTTCCCAAAAGAGGCAACACTGTTAAAGTTTCTGTTCCATCCAGAAAGTTCTTTTTAAAATACTAGGTTAACTCACAGTTAAAGTGATAGTTTTTACAAAACTGGGGAAACACCCCAGTCCACAGAAATCTGCTGAGCCAAACATCCCAGTCCACAGAAATCTGCTGAGCCAACCCTCTGTCCACCTTTAAGAGGCTGGAATTACACAACAGCAATATGCCCAAATCTTTGCATTTAACGTTCTAAATAAAAAAAAATAGGGAAATACAATGGTAAGCTTTGAACATTCTTAAAATGCTGGAATTTAAAAATATCTCGATGAAAACATTTTTCAAAATGCCCTCATAAGAAAGACTAAGAAATGATAAAATGGATACATTTTTCACCTACCAAAAGGACTTCCAAACCTAGACTAGAAAGCTGTCCACGTGTTTGCTCTGACATTACTTGAAAGGTGAAAACATTTAAGTTCTCTTCAGTAAAAAAAACAAAACACAAGTCTAACATTTTTATCTTCCTTTTTGAGTTCTGTGTGATAGGAAATCAGTGAGAAGCCATCATTATCAACAATGAGACAATTATGATGATCCCTGGAGGTGATAACCTTTTATACACATCAAGACACCTCCAAGGATCCCTTTCTCATACACAAAGGACTTGAGTAACAGTGACAGATGCTGCAGTCGTGCTGAAATTCAGCATCTGCCTCAAAATTCCCATGGATTTGATCTTCCTAACCAACATCTGACTTAATAGTTTTGTGTGGTCACGTTTTCAGCTGAATCAGGGAGGCAGAGAGTACAGAAACTTCAGTGGAGGGCAGAAGAGTCACAAATCCTGTGGAAAGTGTGAGAGTGGAGGGTTTTGTCTGGACACAACTGTCTGGAGCAGTCAAAACCTGCCCAGCAGCCGAAGGATGTGGCCAACAGCACTTCAGGTCCCTTGTTTACATCCTCATTTCCCAAGTACATCTGACACAGACACCATTTGCAGTGAAACCAAAACTGTTCTACTCTATTTGAAGTCAAACCCAACGTTTCATAGGTGTCTTGTTTCAAAGCACTACATAAGTACCCATCAATCATGAAACCTTTTTCTGCTAAAATTAAAAACAAACTCTCCCATCAACATTTTATCAATTCATTACTTTTAAATTTTTTTTTTAATAACCCAATTCCAGAGCTCTTTACTTAAAATAACTGTAAAAGAAGTATTCACAATTTGAATGATTTACAATAGTGTTAGAACAAAACCCTTTGAAATGCACAAAATGTGTTTGGGTTTTTTATAGCTTTCAATTTTCCAGAAATTTTTACCTTTGTTTAGGATCAAAAAGCCAAGAAAAAATAGGATAAAATAGTTAAATAAACAAATAAAACCCCCTCTACCCATTTCTTCAACTCTCCCCAGACATTCACCAGCACATCTATATTCCCACATTTTTCTGGGTTACCATGGTTATCTGCTTTCTTTACTTGTTTGAACCAGAAATTTAAAAAACTCCACAACATTTAATCAGAAAAACACATATTCTGCTGCATCCTATAATTCCCTTCTTCATGGTAGCTTAAGTCCAAGGGCAGTGTGATCCACATGCCCTGCACAGGGTTTGGGATGTCATGTTATCAGGAGGGTCTCTAATCAGGATGACCAACCCTGCTGTATTTTGGAGCCACACATACAGTGATCAGCACTTCCCAGTTAAAATGGCTGAGCAATAATTTTATAATTCTTGGACCCCTGATGGAGGCCAGCAGTGCACAGGCAATGATAAGGCTTTTAATGCATGCAAATTTGCAAGGCATGATGCATTTAATAATCCCTCATCTGAGTAAGTTGTAAAGAAGCCAGCAGGAGGAATAATTAATTTACATTAATAGCTCTCAGTGTGGTTTACTGTAGTGCTGGAGTTAAAAAAATGAAATAATCTGGAGGGCTCCAAGTAAGAGTTCACTCCACACCAGCTATTTGCATCCTGATTTTCTGCAAACCTGTAAGTGCTCAATTAGATCCCAAACACTTGGTCCATTTAACAGAGAGCAAGATGTGCCAACAGCAAATTACAGTTACACAGCAACGAGCCAAACAGTGGCAAATCTGCTTTTCATAGGCACCGAGTTTACAATTAGGGAATCATTTCAGAGCACATCCTCATTATCCTGCATGATGACAACTGGTGGATCATCCTCACAAGAAGTCTTTTGAAGTAAAAACAGTGATGGAATAGTTGCATCATGATGATACATCATGTGTAACTCAATGCAGTGATGCAAAATGACATGAGCCTTGTGAACCTTGTGCCTTTTGAATGCCACCTTGAAAGCTCCCATAAGTAAGGAGAATTCTTACACAAAAACATGTTCAACACCTACAACAGCTGCTGATCTTGGTTTCAGCTGTTCAGCCTCCAAATTTCATTTAGTTCACAGTTAGCTCCACCCCAATGCTTTGTAACCAGGACATATATTTTCTTCTGATGAGTGAAAATTAAGCTAAAGCAGAATCTATCTACAGATAGAGGGCCCACAGAAACAATCTCAAATCATTTTATACAACACATCACCTATTTTTGAGCCAGAATGGCTCTGAACATCATAATTCTTTTAATAGGATGACATGTGACTCAAGATATGACTCAGTGTGGCCATTTATGAGTAAAGTTGCAAAGTGGTGGATTTAGATCAGATCACTCATTTTAAAGCAATAGGAGAACTCAATTGCTTATTTCCCTTCTCCATGTGGCAGGCTGTGTTTTGCTTTCCACCACGGATAATTTATATAAGCATCATTGTAACAGACACTATTTTCAGCACACAAACATTTGATATCATATGGCTGAATTAAGGAGGCCCAGAGACTAATAGACTTTATATCATATGGCAACAACTGCAGCAGTCAGCCAGTTAAATGGAAACATTCAGTGGCTGCTTCCTAATGAAAACAATATGCTTACAATCTGTTCCACATTAATCACAGTTACAGAAAGCTGAATTACATTTCCCTACCTATGGCAAATATTATCTTAGTGGGACACAGTGTTTAAGGGGAATCAGTGGGATGAAAATGAAAGATGTGACAGGATAGGGTCGGGGTGAGCCAGGCTGCTCTCAAGGAACAATTATTGTGAAGCATCCACACTAGAAGAGAAAGCAATGGTTAGTTAATGTCTCCTGACTTGTCTTTTGTTTCCTCTGCCTTGTGTGGAGGAATAAAAGTGAGGGAACAGATGCCAGGAACACTAAGAGCTTTTCCCAGCTGTGAGGAATGCTGAGCACACCTTCCTGGATACCTGGCAAGGAGCACCTCCACAGCTGCATCCAGCTGGACAGAGGAACACCCAGATAAACACGGACTTTTCCTTAACGGAGGGAAGGACTTCACTGTGCTCCCCTTCTTTTACCACCACTGTGTTTCAGTGTGCTTCTCCTGCTCCTGAAGGTATGACAAGCAGGAGGGATGTTCAAGAGGTGATGAACCAACCTAATTAATGACCTCAGAGGGGAATACAAAATCCTTCTGGGCAGAGAAGTTTCAACTCTATCACATTTTGTACCCTGTTCTTAAAGAGTGGAACTTTTTTTTTTACTCCCTCTGCTCTTTTAGGATTTGATTTCATTCCCACTCACCTCTGCACCTCTCTGACACCTCCCACAGCACATGACCCATGCAGGAAGGAGGAACAGCAATCCTCACACAACTCCACACCTTGTCTCCAGGTGCAGGAGGATCTCGTTATCTGCCCCACACCACTTTATAAACCCTGACTGCTCACGCAGTGATTCAAGTTGAGCTTTGCAAATGTGAGAGATCCTGTCACAGACCTTACACTCATTAAGTTCCATTTCATTGCAGCATTTATTTCATTTGGTTTTTTACTTTTACTTATGCAAATTTTACTTTTTACTGTTACTTGCTTAAAATGTCCCATCTCACGTGGGGCTGCTGTATCACTTCAGGTGGAGTATCACATGTATTCTAAGGTCTAGAATGCAGCAACTTTTTCAAAAACATCAGGTACTTAAGGAATATGAGAACAGCAAGAGTTCTTACTGGAATGGTTTGGGCTGGAAGGGACCTTCAAAGATCTCCTGGTCTGGGCAGGGACACATCCCAGCAGATGAGGTGCTCGATGCCCCATCCAACCCAACACTTCATGGTCAGGGTGATCCCTGATGCAGCTGGAACTGTCCAGAGGACAAAGGCTAAACTACTCTCATTCTTATAATATCTATATCTTTTCTGTTGTCTGAATTTAAGTTTTAAATTTTACAAGGGAATCTTGTTCCCCCTTTTTCTTCAGGATTAGAAGTGATCTCCTTACAGTGGTATTAGAAAGACAATAAGAAATCCAAGATAATTAGCTTCAAATGCCTTGTGATACAAGAGGAAAAAGAAACTAAAATCAACATAGAAAAACATCCATGCTATAAAACACTCCCAAATGCCAGATCCTACAGGTATTTTACCGTGGAATAACTGATTATAAAAAGATTCTGTAGAAGAAGACCAAAAGAATTGCAATATTATAGTCCATGACAGCCAAGAAAATATAATTAATTTGTGGTGTTCACCTCAACATTGACTATATGCAGAAATGAGGATATGGGTAAATTTGTAGCAGGAGACTAAACAAAATAATCAAAAATATATACTCATCATTTGGGTTTCCTTTACCATAGAAGCTACTAAAATAGTAAGTAATTCTACAAATCCAGCACTACACATTCTGCTGAAATGAGTCATGTGTGGATGAAGCTGCAGCACCATCCTACTACTGGCTGCCCCAAAAGGAACTCTGTTTTCAGACAAGACTAAGAAAGTTAAGCTTATATAAATAGCACTCCAGCACAATCCCATCTTTCACTGAGAGAAAGCTGCAGGCACAGAATCCTCAGAGGGAAGTCGCAGATCGCTGATTTTATTCCCTGCCTTGCCATGTTACAGCTTGGAATTAGCACCTGGAGGCCTAATCTAAAATAAAGTAATTATTGTCAAAGGCTAATCCTTAATCCTGGAGGCTTATTCATGTCATAGAACATTGTTGTTCCACAAAATTTTTTTGCACCAAGAGACAAACTGCAGAGGTGAAGCTGAAAGCTTGCAGATGGTTTGGGAGAAACATTCCTGGTTTCCCATGTTCACCTGGAAATAAAGTAACAGTTGTAGGTGAGGCCAAAGCACCTGACTATACCAATTTCCCAGCATCATGGAAAATAAATGTTACACCATTGGGATACAATAACGAGCTGGGAAGCAGCTGACAGATAGAAAAGTTTGGGGGGAGGGGGTATTTTTTTTTTTAACATGTGGTAACCAAATATTATGACTCTAAAGAAAAATTTTAAAAATTGTTCCCACATAAATTATAAAAGTCAGATTGGCCCAGCAGTTTCCAAAGGCTTTGGATTTAACTCCCACAGAATTGGAGAGTGCTGTGTCAGGTAATCTTCAGGGAAGGTTAAAAAAGATACATTCAACTCTGCTACAAATAAAATAAGAAGGGGAAGAAGAACATCAGCAGACATTTCTTAGGCCCTTTTCTGTCACCAGCCAAACCAAAGTAAATTATTTTCAAACATATTATCTTTTGATTGTATTAATAGGAAAAAAATCTATTTCTTGGGTTTGTGCACTTCTGAAATGTGTTACACATTGAGTCTGAAATTTCAATTTGTGTTTCTATAATGGTTATATATAGCTCATGTCTCTCTCCTGTATTTCTTCAAAGTATTAAACTTATTAATAAGAATGATTATGATGTTTTGCTTCTGGCAAAAATACTCCTTTTCAACACTGAAATCTGTGCTCTGATTAAAAGACTTTTATCACAATTTTTTTTTAACCAAATTCATTTCCAGTTTATATCAACCAAAAAAAGTTGTTGCCTCATTTGATTATGGTGTATTAACACACAGCTTGGGTTGCACTTGGGAACCCTGGTGAAAAATAATAGGTCATTTTTCAAAGCAGCACAATAATAGCCACTAAGATTAAAAACTGAAATAGAAGATATATCCTTCTCTTCCATCTTCTGAAGAGTTCTCAAAACCTTTTCTGTCATATTGATGATCCACTTAAACTTTTTCATCTCAATCTGATTACTTTGTTCACACTGCTTCAGAGATTAGCCTGAAAAAAAGACATTTTAGCCAGACTGTTCAGCAAATGCCAAGAGCTCATCTTCATAACATCAGTGCTGTGTGATTGCTTCCTTACATCATCTTTCCACTAGTAGAGGATTATACAGCCTGCTGTAAAATCCACTTATTTCACAATTACCAAAGGGAATTTTATTGTTGGAAGAACCTACATGCATTTTTATCAGTTGAGTTTACTAAAAAACAGTTAGAAAGGAAAAACATCCGTGTTCCATTCTCCCAGCAGACGTAATTAATCATAAATCTCAGGGCAGATGGAACTGTTGCCAGGCTTGGAAATCTCTGCAATACTTCCAAACCCATTGCATTGGCTGTTTTGTGATGGTGCAAAACAAACAAAAATTGCTTGGTATTCCAGTTCAATTTTCATGTTTATGTTTATACATCTATTCTGCCCTCAGTGTTGTCTGTTTTTCTTATTATTTGGCTTAAAGTATAGGCTTGCCTAGGATTAAGACAGCTGTGTTTTGAGCACTGCCAATGGTCTGCAGTTTAAAGTGCCCAGACTTGATCCACTGTTGTATTGCTGGTGCACCATGAATATTAGCAGAGCTGGCTCTCATCACTGCTCATTATTACTTTTTCTACCCATATTTCTCTTTCTGTCTGCCTGCACATCCCAACGCAGCAGCTACTTCTAGTTTAAATGCTGGGATGATCAGCCTTATTCCTGTTGCAAACTGAATGACCAGGGTTTGGGCAGGGGCACTGAGGCTGGAATAAATAATGTCCTGAACAGGCCTGAAGATTTTTGCCATGAGCTCCTTGTGCAGTCAGATGTGCTTCCACAAACTCCACAGGGTTTTTTCTGGTCTTCACCTCACATCTCCTGAGGGTCCCTTTAGTAATGGAACATCAGGTTCAGATCATGATGCTTTTAAAGACACATAAAACTGTTTGATTACTATAAACTTGAGCTTTTCATCATTTTCAGGACTTGCTCATCAATTTTGATTTTGCACAGTTTTTAAGTGATGTAAAGGGGCCACACGAACCCAGAGGACATGCAAGCTTAACAAGAACCTCTGAGTTTAAACCTGCCTAATATAACCTCTGTATCTCAGTCCATCTGCCTGAAAAAATGCTGATTTCCATTCCACATCCATTATTTTCTACATCCTGTCTGGAGCTGTTCCCTATTTCACAAGCACAATGCTGTCTGTGCATCCCTTTCCCTCCAATCACTTTAAAGAACACTGAGAGTATTTCTGTTCACATACAAGATCATTTCTCCTGATTTAAAAATAAAATATTAAAAATAAAGCCACCAAATTCCAAACCCAACTGGGACCTGAAAACCTGGCAGTTTCTCTTTAAATATTTCGGTAATTTATGCATTGATTAAAGTATTTCATACTCAATTCTGTGCAATCAGCAGAATTACCATTACTCATAGCATCACTCACTCTGAATCACAAAATGCTACAGCTATGAAAAGATTAAATTTGTATTGGCTTTTAAGCATTAATACTAAAATAAACACTTCAGCAATAAACATCTCAGCTAAGTGGCACTGTAGTCCTTTCCATAATCTCAGGAAAAATAGATGCTCAGGAACTGTTTTCCATATATTAGAAGAGTTAAAATTAGAGAAATTTCTGTTCATCTGCTTTTACATTAAAACTGACAGTCATGGAAATTTTGTTCCAAAGTTTAAGTCTCTCAATTCCATTCCAGTGACAGATGTCAGCACTTTTAACTTCTCCTTAAGTGAGTTTATGAAGCCCTAAAAAAAAAAAAATCTGGAAGTTCTGAGAACATTGCTAATCTTACTTTCTGTTTGCTTCCCTGTAAGAAAATTCTCCCAGGTTACCTGAGTGAGGACTTGCAAATTTTATATTAAAACATTTGTTCAATATTTTAAATCAGAGCATTTTAATAATTTGAAATTTGACAGACAAATATACACTAAAGGAATTTTAAAATAAAACTGCAGAAACAGCCTCAAGCAAAGTAAGTTATTTATGTCCCTTTTGATATTAAACTACCTTATTATTTCTGAACAGCCTGGTACCAGTAAAATCTCAGAAACTTAAGAGCTGTGCTGGAAATACAAATCTGTAACAAAACTGAGGTTTGAGCTGTGCTTCATCTCTATCAAAATCAGCTCCTGAAGGCTGAGTTATGGCAGCATCTCTCTGGGACACATTTCTGCTGGACCATCCATCCCATGCCCTGTGTTGGAGGTGTCCCAGCCCACAACACACATGCAGATGGAATTTTTGGTGTTCCATCAACAGTATTAGAATTAAATCCTTCAGATGAGAAGCTGCCTTAGCTCTTCAGTCAAATGCTAAACAAGGACTGTAGCAAAGCTCTGCAAACACAAGAAATTTTATTCTTTCCCATCTCCCCGATGTGAAAAATGAAAAACAAGAATGTTCTCCTATAATAGGATCATTCCCCAGGTTATTTGCCTTAATGTTCCCAGAATTCAATTCTTGATTCTAATCTAACCTTATTATTTCAACTCCCAACAATCCTTAACTAAAATGTTTACAAGATGGAGAGCATACATTGTTTCTAATTAATTTACAATTACTTAGTTTGAAGTTAATTACATCCTCAGTCAGGACAACCCAGTTCACTACCACTAATTTACCTCAATTATTCAAATGGATTTAATTGATTTTTAATGCATTACTCAAATGCAAACATAGATCAAGCCTGATGTTTTCCTTTAGAGAGAGAAACCCTCAGACTGCTTATGATTTGCATAATTTTGTGAAGACTTTTCTGCATTAAAAATAATGACAATAAATTTTAAATGAACTCACTATTCATAAAATGCCCTTTCTTTTATTTCAGGCTCAAAACCCAACCTTGCAAAGAGCAGAGTAATTTCAGCAAAGGTTGCAACAGTGTCAGAGTACAACTTTCCTTCCTACTACTGCTTTGGAGCTTTTCCTATTTGCTTTTTGTGGGAGATAATGATTTTTCCAGTGCAAAAGAAGTCTTTGTATAGGGCCAATACAAGTGTCCTGAGCACAGGTCTGGTTTGTGTGGATTTTACTGTGCCTGCCTTACAGCAGAGCAGCTCAATCACCCCTCAGAAAACTCAGCAGATGCAACTTTGGTTTCTAACTTTCTGGGGGAAAAAATAAATCCTCAGGTGGAGCCCAGCTCCAATGTCCAGCTCTGCTGATGACTCAGATAAGCCCCATTAAATTCATTCTCTTCTATTATGCCAAAATTCTCATTTGCAAAGTGAGGATAATTTATGGAGCAGGCAGAGATCCTGTGATAAACAGCCCTGAAGAAGTACCGAGTGCTGCTATTGATGAATTAGCTGTGGCAACACATCCTTAAAAGCCTAAAAAAAATAAAAAAAATAAAAAAAAAAAAAAGTCCAACTTACTCCAGAAACAGTATTGCATTCAGCAGGATTTGCATTAGCACTTTGATCTGACAAACTCTGCATTTCTTTGGAGGGAACAGAACAGCTTGTCTCCACACTCTTTATAATCACTCCAAACTGCACTGGAAACTTGGCAATTCTGAATTTCATAACACCCATGACTGACGTTCCTAATTAATACTATTGTTTTTCTCCTCTGGCTGAGTTTCGTGAATGCCAACCTGCACAGCATACACTGAAAACAGGCATTAAAGAAAATAACATCAATGTTAATCTCTGGCACAAATACATTAAATGCCTCAGTAACACACACAGGGAAGGACAGCATTCCCATAAATAATGGATCATTGCAGGCTGATAATCTTTCTCCTCCCACGCTAATAAGATGATAATCTTTCTCCTCCCGTGTCCTTGCCTTTGAATTTCAGTGCTGCAGTGGCTGAAGTGCAGCACCAGCTCTCCTTGTCATCTGGCTTTGAAATCCCAAAATGAAAGAACCTTCCAAAAGAGGAAGGCAAAACCAGCCTAATGAAGATACAATGCAGAACACTCTGCTGCATTAGGCCCTGATTAATTCTTTTTACTTTTTGTCGTTTGAGTGTAGATCTGAGGCCAGGAAAACTCCTAAAGTTATGTATTTGGTTCATGCTGGTTCACTCGGGAGACAGCTCTAATCTGCAGCAGAGCTCACAGATCTCCAGGGTATCCCAGCCTACTTCCAGAAGCACAATCAGCATATTCAAAAGCAACATCAACACCAAGCTGACATCTCTCCACACTTCACTTCTGAGCAGAGCTGGTATTTATTTCTGCACAGCCCTGCACTGAAGAGTGTCTGCAAGAATAGTAACTGTTACTGGTTTCGTGGCCAGAGATTGTGTGGCAGGATAAAAATACTGAAATCATGGAAACATCCTTTCATTTGAGAAATGCTAAACTTGCATTTTTACCTTTCACTTTTTTTGGAAATAGTATTTCAATTTTGAAATAGTATTTTTGATGCAGTTGGGGGAATAAAACCATAGAAAAGGAAGTGAGAAGGATAATGTGAAAAGCAAATGGACTATTAGAGGTGATCTGAAAACTATTTCATTTATAAATACTATATTGATTTGGCCTCACAAACAGGCCAAAAAAAAATCTAAATTGACCCCAAAGTATCTTACAAACCCATGATGTCTTAGTTTGACAGTCCCCAAGGCTGAATAAAACAGAACCACTTTGCTGAGTTTTGGATGTAGAAAATTATCATCACTTGGTGTGGCCAAGATCAGTTCTAGATCCAACATTCAGAATAATTGGTTTTGACAGATTTGAACTGAAATAAAATGAAAAACAACATAGTGGTGACTGGACCTACATATTCCATATGTTATCAGAAATACTGGAGATAGGATATTCTACATACAAATTATGTTAGCAGCCACTGTCACCATACAGAAACATGCAGCTGATGTACTTGACCATCTGCATTTCTTTTCTAAATTGGACAGTTCTTCAATGCTAATCCATGATCACAGACCTCCCAGGAAAAGAAATTTCATCAAACTTTTACGTCTGCCTCTTTGAACTCATGGTATAAAGAGTTAAATAAATTCCTAGCACTGTAAAGCACTGGATGATGGAAGTGTGTGTGGAAATCTCAGTGTCTTGTTTCTGACTCTGCTTTCAGAAGTCTCACTTCCATGAGAACCAACAAAGCCAAAAATAGAACAGCAGGGCTTGGAAGTGACATTCAGCAGTGGAGGCAACTGTTGGAGTCTGTGCTGCAGCACTGCTCAGTGAACCCAGTGCCTGTGTGATTGATTGCAAAATCTGTTCTTTTGGAGACTGGGCAGAAAACGTGGTGGCTTCTTTCCTACCTCATGAAAATGTTAAAGGTATCAAAATGTATTTACCGACTGAATTTCAGTAAAATGTCAGAAATTTCAATGCACTGAACGTGTCAGTTTGAGTCAATCAGCGTGGTTTGTTAAATAGTTTTGATAGGCTTTTGACTTATATTTCACTTTTTTTTCTTTTCAAATGGGTGTCTAAATTTGAACTGAAATTTCAAAATAGAATAATTAAATCAACTTGGGGAAAAAATGTGCCAGTTTGAAAATACGTAGACCAGAGTGGGTGGTTTCACAACTTTTAAACTTTGCTTTAGAAGTTTAAAGTTGGGAGTGGCACTGTAGCAAGTTCTCTATTGCTTATGGTTTCACCTTCTGCAAATTGTTATTTTTTGCTAAAATAACTTTACAAAAATTTCTAAAACATCCTTTTGGTTCACATTCAAATCATATAAGGAGGCACAAAAATGCCAAATACACTTACAGTCCTAATAATCGCTTTACCTTGCAAATATCAAGCAGAGTGTCCATCTACTGATCTTGTTTTGAACACTTCCTTTTTTCCACAAGGTCATTCAGTCGGTGCAATACTCAAACACCAAAAGCCTGTGCATGTCAGATGTCTTTCTCTTATTTTCTTTTTTTTTTTTTGTCTGCAGTGTCATCTCCATCAAAGTCTGCAAAGAGCTTGGAAGAGGCTTCAGTCCCCTGGCAGCCCCGTGTTTTGTGGTGTGTGGGTTGAGAAAAGCTTTTATCAGGGAAAGTGTCACAAAAATCTCTTTATGAACCCCATCAAGTTCTGTGCTGTGGTTCTCAGCAACATTGCTTGGATGTTTCTCTCGCAAAACCTTGACAGGCTGGAGCAGGTGGCAGCTCTAATGATCTTTGTCTTCTCCCTTTCACCTCATGACACGTTTTACCCTTCCCCTTCTCTCTTGGTAACTCCACATCCACATTCCCTTCCCTGCACATTCCTCTGCAAAGCTCAGTGCAGCTGACAGCAGTTTCTCTCTTTTCTTATTCTTTTGGATGTGCTGAGGGAGATGCATTTCTACAGGCAGAGACAGCCTGTCCCTGCAGACCTCTTTGGTGACTAGATCACAACAAGAGTGACAGACGTGACACCAGGGACAAGGACAGCTTTTTTCATTGGGTTCTGGAGAAAAATATTTATAATTCAAAAGTCTTCTATTTTGATTTGGTTGTGAGACAGACACTAGACTCTGCACCCCAGGATTTATTGTCTAAAGGATTTCAAGAATGAAAAGCCAATTTAAAGCATAATGTTAGTAATTAAACAAACCAATAACAACAACAATAATAAACCACCACTGTTTCATATCTGTTCCTTTTGTCCTTTCTGCTTTTCTGTGCTCTCCTCCTGGGTTTGTTTTCTCTTTCTATCTAACAGTTCTTTCTTAACATTATTCCTTATACTTATTCCAGCAGGATTTCTAATGTATTTATCCAAAGTTATATGAAGTATAAGCTTTTTTTTTTTTAATCTCTTGTCTTTTTTAAAAAGGACTGTGACGGTATATGTGAAAATACCTGTAGTTGAATGC
Source organism: Neopelma chrysocephalum (assembly GCF_003984885.1). Classification (NCBI taxonomy): domain Eukaryota; kingdom Metazoa; phylum Chordata; class Aves; order Passeriformes; family Pipridae; genus Neopelma; species Neopelma chrysocephalum. Next base: position 2,547,908 of record NW_020897723.1, read on the forward strand.
ACAGTGTTTTCAGCTTTGGTTTGGAAAATGTCCTTCCCAACAGATGAAGTATGATTACAGTGTATGCCTGGGGGAAAGCTGCAAAACTAAGGGAAAGGATATCATGTGGAAGAATGTGAAATTCTAACCCAGACAAGTGTTTTACAAGAGAAAAGAGACTCAGGAAAATAAAGAATTATTTTGGGAACACAGCAATTCTTCAGGAGCGTTTCACTGATGGATGAAAATAAATAAGAGCAATCAGGGAAGGTTTCAATTTTCAGAGAAAACTATTGTTTCTCAATATTGCAGTGCTGGGTGTGTAGAGAAGAGCCTGGGCTACATGTAAACCTGCTCTAACTCCACGGAGAACATGCACTTACATGGAAAGGGCAGGAAGTTTTTCACTTAAATAACATACTAAACATCTCCACCTGATAAACTCATATTGACGAAGAAACACAGGAGAGAATCAGTAAAAAAAATACTTTTTTCAGGCATCCATGAGAAATAAAAGGAACAGTCAAGGGAGAAGGAATATGTGGATCTGCAGGAGATGACCAAGACACAGACCTAAATCATAAAAGAGCACTACCAGGTAACAAAAGGATTCCAGTAAATATCAGCAGATATCTGAGCTTATTTTTAAGCCTCCTTGCTTCATGGAAGAAAGGGAGCATAAAATCATGCTCATTTCCAATTAGAAACCAGGATTTAGAAGGCCAAATCTTTTTTCTCAGCAAATGCATATAAATCTGTGGTTAATCTGACTGCTAGACAGACATTTTAAAAGAATCCTTCCCCAAACAGTAATCATGGCACAGTAACTGGCACCTTTTCTCAGAGACACTGCAAGACTACCTCAGAAATCACCAGCACAGAGCAATGAAGCGTGAAATATACGACTCTCCAGGTGAACATTGCCCCAACTCAAAGTCTCATTTGTAAGCTAAAAATGCACCATATAGGTTTTTTTTATGGAGACTAACATTTAAAATTCTAATACAAATGGCATGCAGGGAAAGAGGCACTGCCAACACACAAGGGCATTCTGGAAAAGCAGGGACATTACTGACAGTTCCTTGGGTAGGTGTGTGGTGAACCTGATGTTAAAACCTGTTGCACACATTGAGCTTTGCTCAGCTTCAACCAAATCCTCTGATTTTTTTACCTGCTGTACTTCACACACCTGCAGATCATGTTTTAAACTGCATTTTCCATTTCAGACTGGCAGTTGCCATTTTTTTGCCATTTACCTGTGTTTCAGGTGAGCAATGGGTACAATCAGCTTCGTACCTCTCCTACTGTATCACTCTGCATCATCATCTTTCTAGATCTACCCTGTACATCACAGCCTCATCCATCTTTGCTGGCACTGTTTGTGTCTCAGGGCATAATTTGTGACAATTTACAGATGTATGTTTTAGCAGTTTGGCATCAAATAGTCATTTTGAACATATTCTCTGCATTGTGCATGTAAAAAGTAATGAACCATTGTGGAAAACATATGTTAGTTCTGAATACTGTAAAGACATGAACACAAGTTTGCTCCCCAGTCTGACAGAGCCTCGTGGGGTTGAGAGTCATTATTTCATTTTGGTTTTAGATCCAGTGGTCTTGTGTGAGTGATAACACAGGCTGATGGTCGGGTCTGAACCATCATCACATCCAACAGGGCTTTCTTCAGAAGGCTCTGTTGTGTGATGTGAGAGTGAAACACACTCTGCCTGCAAAACAACTGCACTTTGGGGAAGAATTAGGCTTTAAGAATTACCCATTTAATATATCCCTTTGCAAGTATCCATTTCTAAAAAACCTAGAGAGGAGCAATTGTGTCGATAGGGATCATTTCTCCTGGAAGCAACACTACTGAAATCTGTGCTGCCATGGGAATTCTGGTTCTTCGTGGCTAATCACAAGGGCAATAGTAGCATGGGTGTCTCTGTTCATGAAAAGAGACTTGATCCTGAAGGGGTTCAGTGGTTTGACTACCTTGAGAGCCAGAAAGAAGTGCATTCAAGAATTCAGTACTGTGAACTGAGAGGAAAATGAGCTAGAGCTCCTAATTTCCACTTGGAAAAAATAGAACTATTGGAAATCACTAGTTAAGATTTTTCCCATAATTGAAGAAGTTCATCACCAAGAGAAATATGCAGGACCACAACCATCAATGAGAACAGACCACAACCTGCATTCTCTGCTTGCAAGGGACTCACTTGAACACATTCCATTCCACAAGGACTAGAGAAGCTTCAGCCTGAGCTGCTGCACTGCTGATCCTCAGCACTTCAAAGGGGCACCACACTCAATTTTCACCTGCAGACATTAAGCCAAGCTTTTTAAATGGAATTTGAGGCATCGCTGCTCGAAAGTAGGCCAGGTATATCAGGGGATCTGAGTGCAGGTCTGTTCCCTCTCAGGAGCCAGGCTTGAAAATATTCCCCATTGCTTCTCTTCACATCTTTCATAGTGCATCATAAAAACACACCATAAAATGGTAGAACTGCCTTAGAACGAAAGACCAAAATCTCTGCTCTCCTGTTCATACATTGCCCAATAATCACAAATGGTTGTTATTCTATTAATTTTGTTAGTGCAACAGTGCCCAGTTCAGGAGAACACTGCAAATAATTGTAACTCACAACTCAGCACCTTAATTGTCTTCATCTTTCCTCAGTCTCTTTTTTTTCCCCTCCTGACTGCCAGCTGCTGGTACAGATATCACTTCCTGCCAGGTGTTTTCTTAAAACCCCCAATTAGTATCTACCCAGAGATGACTGCACAAATCCAGACTTTGGAAGCACAAGAGGTTAAATGATATTCTGTGGCTCCCCACACATCAGTTTATCCAATGAGTGTTTCTCTCAGGTGAGGATTTCAGCTGCATTCTTTCTAATTAAAATTAAACAACTGCTTTTTAGACAGACACTGTGACAACATAAAGAGGGATAAAGAACTCAACTCTACAGCAAAGAGAGAACCTTCTGAGGTAGGGAACTGACTGGAACTGTCTGTCTCTGTCATGGGGCAGCACAGCCTCCCCTCTGCTCCCAAAACTTCCCCATGGACACCCACCACAGAGCCCACTCCCCCTGCAAGGCTGTGCCTTAAATTGTGTGCCCAGCCACAGAGATATAAACCACCTCAACAATAAGGACTTTTAGGCTTTAGGGAAAGTGGCATAACTGGAATGAACTAAAGGATGGCAAGTTAAGGCAAAATCTACATTATTCTATGGAGCAAAAACTCAGGTTCTGATCTTGCTGCATTTTAACCTCTCATCACTCCTTGAACTTCTACACTAGTGTAGGACACTGAGAACAAGCAGCTTTGTACCATTACAATAACAGCTTTAATAAAGGAATGAGGTTTAAAGCATTACCTTTCCCAGCATCTGAAAACAGAGAGATAATTAAGCCTGATTTTCTTCAAAGCTTTCCACCCTCCTAATGGGGTCTAATGAATTCAGCACTGCAGATTTGACAACAGGTGCCTTTACATGAGGAGGCCACACTGCACAGGCACAAACAGCACCTGGGAGGGTTTTCCTCAGGAATGCTAAAAAAGGCCTCAAAACTGCTCCCTGCAGCAACAGCTGCCTTGCTGAATAAAGAAATGGGATTGTCTAATATTCCCAATTTGCCCAGGCCCTGACCTGGACCCCAGTGCTGGATTTATCTCAATTACTGATTCATTCTCATAACACACGCACAGTTCCCAGTTTTGGGTTTCAACTTTGAAGCAGATTGGTGAGAAAATCAACTCCCTCTCAATCCAAACCACCAAACCACCATCAAGAGACAAAGAGATGGAGATCAATGGTTAGAATCTCAGCTTTGTAGTTGTCATCACTACCCATCACTGCTTATTTTCATATGCTTAAAGAGGAAGCATCTACATGTTGAATTATATGATCTGAAGACTCTGAATACATGATCTAATACACTTCTTTATGTTTAATAAGCTCAAATTTCTGAATAGTATTCCTTGGTTTGGTAAGTATGCTCTAAATCACAGATAACACTCGTGTTTACATAAGTCCTTTTATAAAATATTTTGGTCATTTTAATTACAAATGCCACCTACATAAAAATAACACACTGTACATACACCCAGCTTTTCTGAGGGGCAATAAATCCCAAATGCAGTCACCCAATCCCAATGAAAAGACTCCCCTGGGCTGTACAAACATCCCTGGCATCGTGGTGGTGGTTGGGTTGTGGTTGTGGCCCTTTGCACGGGCAGGCTCAGCTCTGGAAGGTGCAGGGGCTGAACGTGATTAATCAGAGCCTGTTTGCTGCAGGAGGTAATGGAAGGAACAGTGCTAAGCATTTTTCAAAAATGAAAAATAACCCAGGTACCTGGCACCTGCGTGTGACGTGAAGCATTACAAACAAATGAGGAGTAATAGAGCTTACTGGGCACAAAATGTTACTGTTTTATACAAAAAAGTGCAGAGTAAGCAAACTAGAAGTAATCACCCTGAGCACTTCCACCAACTAAATAACCTTTAAACTTTTTGAGGTCCTACAAAATAACATGATTGATTAGCAGCTGCAGGAGGCTATAAAGGGAAATGGGATGTGGATACTTGGAAAAGATACTAGAATTTTAGTCCTACCTTAGCTCTGTTGCTGTTCCAGTACTAAAACATTGAGTTAACTATTTTAATGGTCCAGATCTTGCTATTGTGTTCCCTAGGCTTTTAAAGTGCTCGAAGGAATATTATTCAGGCTTTAGGTATTTGCCAAATTAACGTCTTGAGACTGCCAGGCATTTTAAAAAGCAACGCCAGTTAAGTGTTTCCTTATATTGCACATTATTTAATATACTTTGCTAGAGATCCATCTCCCTAAGAGTCCTCCTGCTTAGAACTTTAAATAAAGAGGGAAAAAAACACAGGAAAAAAGACCTTTAAAGGAAGTCCAGACTGATACATATGCAGATGGAAAGTTTACAGCTGGATATTGCCTTGTTTAGGAAAGTGAACAGTTACTGCACTTGCTGGGTAAAATGTTACCAGTTTGCTGAGAGCTTCGTTCCAGAGAGTCAGAAATCGTATTTTGCCATGGAACTGTATTAATCCTGCCCTAGAAATCAAACTTGAACTTGGATTCATCATTACCAATTTACCAATTTTTAGCAGACAACTATTGTTGCCGTCATATTTTCCAATTTGCTGCTCTGGTTTTTTTTCATCTGCTTCAGCTTCTTGCTAAAGATTCCTTGTACCTATTTTGTCTTTCCATAAACATCCTTCTGATGTGTCCTAATGCATTGAAAGGTCTTAGGGTCCCTTCAGTGGAAATACTCTCTATTTACTAAAAACAAGAGGAAATCTCTTGGTCACAAATTCCAGCCACTACATAAAAAATTCCACTTAAAAAGGAGAAGAAATTCACAGTGCACATGAACCAGTACCTGAAAAAAAGAAAAGAGCACTGGCAAAGTACTTAGATTCCCCAACTACAGCACCTTAAGGTTAAATCCAAGGACTTAGAATAACAGGTAGAGTAAAGATAACCTAAGAGACCAATATTTGCTGATCTTTAGGAAGATGGAAGTTCAGAAAGAGGAAAAATTAGAATTTGGGGGAGACAGCTCTTGTCAAATCCTTTTGTTTTCACAGATCACAAGCTGCAGGGAAGGAAACAAAATAAAGGAAAACTTATCTTACTTTTTTGCTATGAGAAAGTTGAGACCACAAGTTTTATCACAGAGCACAACAAAATCTGGGGAAGGCAAGGCAGGTACACTAGGAGCATAACAGAGTTCCATGTCTATGTGTATAACTGAGCAGTATCAAAATTATTTACCTTATTTCTCCTGAAATTAAAGGGTATTTTAAATGCTCTTTAGAAAACAATACAGCACCATTCTGCTCTGAGAGAATTTGGGTGTTCAGCGGGCTGACTGACATTAGGGGTTGAATTTACATTTGGCACACTTCAAATGTTCACACTGAAAGAAGTGAGAGCCTTTGTTTTGAAACACAAAAATATCACGCTGTGGGAAAAGAGAGGGAAAGAGACAGTGGGAACAACCGAGTGATGGATTGAGAGATAAACATTGTGCATTATTGTTTATTCAGGCAGCTAACAGCACTAAATAAGCTTTCCCAAATATCAGCACTGCGGTGATTAACATCCTTCTCCACATTTAAAAATCATTCCTGAAACTCAAAAGCGAATTGATTTCTCCCCACTATAATTAATTCCTCCACATTTAATTGCAGGAAGCTGAGTAGTTTTTCAACTCTGCACTCTCAAACTAGTGGCTTAATTGTGCTCCCTCTCAGGCCTGTTCTGTGTGGGACTGGTGATGGAGAACCTGCTCCAGCCTCTCCTTCCACAGCAGCAAACTCACATCTCCCTCACTACATCTCTGCCTCGGGAGAAGGAAAGCAGCTACTTTTGAGTTTTAAATAAGGTACCACAGGCAACAGCTGGGCCTGTAAAGAATACTCAGTGTGGTTTTAACAAGGACAACCAAGTGGCTGTAATGAAAACGGTGCCCTGAGCATCTCTGTGTGGGTAGGAGACAGCAGGGTCACATCACAGTCCCTCACAGCAGGGCTGGAGAGAGACAGAGCTCCCAGAAAAATCAAGTGAGGGAGCTGGAGACTAAAGATTGCTGAGGTGATGGCAGGAATACCTGATTTCATTTCCAGATCTCTCTTTTGTTGCTTCTTGACAGGGGGAGAACAGAGGAACGGTGCTAATGTTCCCTGCTCAGCAGCTACAAGCACTTCTTGGCATGAGTTTGCAAATAATGTAAGAGACTGAATTCTGCCAGTCAGGTTCTTTCTTTTATTGCTTTGATACACTGCACTGAGATCAGCAATGGGGGGACAGCCTGTGGCACTACTTACATGTTATGTATGTGAACAACAGAGAGAAACTAAAAGTAGTGCACTGGGAAAAAAAAGAGAAGTAGCTAAAAGATCCTACATTTGTAACTAAAGAGAGATTTGGTGTAACTTATGTAGAATGGAACTAACTTGGAATATTTCTTTATTTCCCATATGGCACTTCCCAAAAGTCCAGCCCTGGGAACAGGTGGCTCATGGAAGCTACGACTCCCTTCAGCTCCCTAATGGCAGAGTTTGGGAAAGAGAGAGACAGGGCTGCCCCCAGGGGCATGGTGACAAGGCAAGGGACAGCAGACACAGCCTGGAATACACAGGAGCCTCTGACTAGATAGAAGGAAAACAGATTTAATCAAGAATATGATCAAACAGTGGAAGAGAGGCCCAGAAACTCTGTAGGAGAGATTCAAAACTCCGCACCTATGGAATTAAAGTATGAATAAGCAAGTGCAGAATAATCCTTAAAATGAGCATCTGTATATCCTGATAACGTTCTGATTATTTTAGTGTCTTATTTCAACCAACAATCAAAACCCAGTTGTGCCAAACCCCAAAACCAAGACAACTTCATTGCTCTGAAGTGCTTACAAGATGAGGTTACAGTGGCAAACTGACTGATAAAACAGAAAAACCCCATAGATTAATAAGAAAACTGTTCTGAACAGACACAGCGGTAACAACATCACAGCAGTAACATCACATCACAAGGAACATCACAGCCTACACACCATAATTAGTTCATCATGGTATCCAAAATCTCAACAATCTTTTCAATGTGTTCAAGTATCTTCACAGAATGAAGCCTTTGTGAGGGAAGAACGTGCTTTCAGAATCAGACTTCAGTGATGACTGAAGACAAAAGCTGAAGGTGCACTGGTTAAAGACCCTTGTCATGGCCTCATTATAATAATAAGGCTGTCAATGGATTCAAATTAAAGGCATAATTGTCATCCCTGAAAACTGTTCTGCTTCTGCAAACTGGAATTCTTTTTCCCCTGCATGTTCCCCCTCATATTAAAAAAAACTTCTCTGTAATTATAAATGTTCCTATTCAAGAGCAAACTCTTTATTTCCGCACTTTCAACAACTGAATAGCTACTTGTTTTAATATTGTAATGGATTGGAAGTCATAGCTTTTTAAAAAAAAACAAAAACAAAACCCAGTGTGCCCTAAGAATTATTTCCTCTTCTAAAATGCTGATTTTCTCTAGATAAATAGCATTCTGTCATATGTCAATTATTCTGAAGGGAGAAAAGAAACCACAGAAAACACACTATGTACATAGTTGGACTACAATAGCCCAAAATTGTAACTTTTGGAAAAGCTTTGATTATTTCCTTACCTTGAACTTCGCCTTTTTGCATTGCTAATTTTCTTAATGGGTTCAGTTTGCTCTGAAATTTGCATCATGAAAAGAACCAGCCCTGCAAGGTCCTCTGTGCACAGGGCAGTTTGTGTCTTTGTTACTGAGGTTATCTTTGACATTGGGCAACAGTGAGATGTCTTAAAAATGTAAAACTGTAAGATGCTACATTAGGGTCAGTGGTATAACAGTGCTTGTTAACATCTTTTCCCTTCCCCTCTCCCCTTTCTTGGGAGTTGTATAAAATATCCTTACTGTATATAACTGTATATATGTAAAAAATACACATATATTTTGGTACAATTCCGTTGGTTTCGGTTTCTTTCAGTTTCTATAATTTTTTTTTTCTTTCCTCTCTTTGCCCAAAGAAGGAGGTAGGGGAGGGGCTTTTGCTGAGCGTTTGGAGACTTGGTGGGAAGCCAGCTCAAACTTGCTCACATGAGCATCTGTGCTTAGATTTGTTCAATTTGTTTATTAATGCAAAATAAATAAATAAATAAAATGCAACCCTAAAACAAATGTCTGAGGATTGCTGTGTCTCACGGGTTGGACCCTGAGCAGCCAACTCGACTTGCAGAGCTGGAACTGAGGCCACCACAGCACAGCTCTGGAGTTTCCCATTTCCTTGGTGCTATTCCAAGCATTTAGATGTTGCCCAACACATGGAAATAAATGCTCTGTAAAATCATCAGGTGCAAGTTCTTAAAAATCAAGAGACAAAATCCTTCAATTGTCCATTCCAATTAATCCGACCTTGAGCTGGTATTCCTAAACAAAACTAGGCAAGAGATACACCACTGACAATAAATCTTCTAGAACTTCTCTAAGTGGCTTGGACAAGACTGAGAGGACTACAGAGTAAGTAAAAAAGAGGCAAAAACAGGTGAATGAAATGTGCACCAACACACTTCCCTGTCCTTCCTAGTTCTGGAGCAATTTTTCAAAATGCTGTTGACATCACAATAGTCCCCAGGGAGAACATGTTACCCACAGGGACAGCAGCTTCATTTATCAACAGGGGGACAGCAAATTTGCCTGTAGAAATTATGCCAAGCTGTTAACACAGCTAATCAGGAACTGGTAAAATCAGATCGTGCCATAAGAAGCCAAGGTCAAATTGCAGGATTTTATTATAATTCCTGGGGATTTCAGAGTTGTTCAGTATGTTCTACATGACTGTGTTGCACAGGGGATGGACAGACCAAAAAAAAACACCCTAATAAGAGCATGGAATAGGTAAATATTATTCTTTGAGAAACCCGAGCTTCCCTGTCCAATCCTGGAGAAATAAAGGAAGTTTAAAAGGTTTAGTCCACAAAGACTGCACCAGAACATAGAGATACTGTTACAATTGAAACAGGAAAAGATGTTCAAATACTCTATGTTTACACCTAGAACTTGAACTTCAGGTAACCCACTTCCTTTTAGAAATACTGTTTCTCAGATAATTCAGGAATTAATTAAAAAAGACAATCACAGGGGGATGGAATCACCTGATAGGGCACCTAGATATGAAAACAGGACCTCTGCAATCTTACTTCATTTATTCTGCCCCCTTTCAGTTATATTATTCACAATTTCAAACAGGCAGACTAGAGATGTCCTTTTTTTGACAGAAAACATGAAATCCAGGCCTTTGCAAACACAGTCCAACATTTGCTTGCCTTGGTTTTGGTTTTGCTGGGTTGTACTTGCAGATCAGACTTTTGAAGCCACATCAGGCAGACCAAGCAGAGCCTTTGATAACCCAATATCTGTGACAGAACCTCCCTGTTCAGGAGACCTGGGAATATATTACATTCACGGGCACCTTAAAAGCTGTGATGTTTATTCCCTTTTCTAAAACTTAAATCACATCATTTACTTTGTTAATCAGCTTTTCTCTGCTTTCCATTTATTCTGTGGAGTAGAATATGGACTTCCCACCATGAAATTTTGGCTTTCTCGTGCAGTAGGTTTCCCCTTAAATACACAAGTGGTAATGGGATATTTCATCTCATTCTTTATATCCTGGCCAGCTTCCTAAATCAAGACAATCAATTAATTCCACGGTTTTTTAGAGTGACCTGGGATAATCCTGGCAAAGGCCATCTCCTGGACTTGGGTGCTGCAGAGCAGCACAGCATGTGCTCTACAGTGAGAAGGGTTAGTCAAAGCAGCACAGAGAAAGGGGGAAATTAGTCCCACATGAGCTCAGAGACTGCTGACAATGCACAGATCAGATGAGAATTTGCAGAAAACACTGACACTCTGTTCTGATCAACAAGCAGAACTTCACCCTGATGCCTGCAGGTCCAGAGATCCTGCTGGAGAGCAAATTCCTCTGCATTAACACACTGCATGGGTGAACCCTGGGACCAGCATGATGAAAGCAGCAGCACAAGGGCTCTCCCTCACCAGATTTGGGTGTTAGTTTGGGCTCAAGGACCTATGTAACTTTTCCTGTGAAAAATAAAACATGACTTCCAACTTACTTTTAAAGGGGGAAAAATACAAGCCTGTAAAGCTGCCTTATCTTGCTTATTGAACTAAGGTGTAATGTATTTATCTGTTCTGTTCAAAAAGCCCTTCCTAACAGTCCTTCAGGAAAGGAGAAATGCTCAGAAAGGCAGAACTCTGGGTACAAAACAAATCACGAGCCCACTTCAACACAGTCCATGAACCTAAAGCAGGATAGATGCATCTTGGGCCCCTACTAAGCCTTTACAGAGGTCAAATGTTGAAATAACAGCCCTTTTAATACAAGAACACATCTCACATGAACATGAGTGAAAAGAGGCAGTTTGCCTGTGCATTGATGGCTTGAGTGGGCAGAATTCAGAGCTGTAAACACACCTGAACTGGACAGTCTTTGCAGGGTTTTACCACGAATATTTTGCTTTTTGCATCCTACTGTCATGATCTAAAGGGTTACCTGTTCACAGATGTATAGAGATCACAGCCATGGGTTTGTAGGATACCACGACACACAAGGACACAGAGGCTTTATCCCCTAAATTACTTTCTTTCAGGTTACCACAAAACCCACAAAATCCACTAACCACAGCTGCTTTCTGCAATTCCCCATCACTCCAGTGTGAGCTCTGACAGTTCCTCTAATAGTCTTAAAGAGAACCTTGAAAATTCAGTGCAATATTTTCATAAAACAAAAAAAAGCTGGCTGCACTTGCACAAAGCCCAGCTGCAGAGCTGCAATAAATTAATTTTTAATATTAATTTTATATTAATTAAATTTTTATATATTTATATTTATATATAATTAATTTAATATTAATTTTAATATTTTAATATTTTGATATTTTTCCTATAGCATATAAAAACTACCCTATTTGTGCAGAGCAATAAAAGGCCCTTACACTACAAACCACACAGAGGGTTCCCAAACATGCCTGGCTTCCACCTGAGTTTTAATCAGAGAGTGTAGGAAATATGTATGTGACAGAGGTGCTGTCCTAGTTCTTTCAACGGAATAAATGTACTTTTAACTGAGAAGAAGAGATATGTCAGTTCAGGGCTAAAGGAATTCACAAAGACATATTTAGGACTCAGGAGAAAAGATAAAAAGACTCCTAAAATTAACATTAATAGCAGGCACACAGTGTAGTCTTAAAATATTTTCAAGGTATCAGAGACACAACACCTGAAGGCTACAAATGTGTCTTTGACAAATACTTCATGTAAGTTGGCATCTGCTGCTGTGGTTGTTCACTGAACTCACACACAAAAGGGACATTTCTGTCACACACAGGGGTAGGTAAAGAAAAATGTGGCTTCTACTCTTCATAATATATTTAAATATTCCCTCCCAATGATTAAGGCACACTTTAGGCAGACATAGCAGTGAGATTTCACCCTCCCCAGCAGGATATATCAATATATCAACATTAGAGGGAATGGTGTTTTACAAGAGGGGGAGAAAAACAGACTCATGTAAACTCTGATATTTGTTATACATTGTTATGTGGTGAGTTCTTTTCTGTCCACAATTATTTTGTAAGTATAAAAATTAAATAGAATAAAAAATGTATTCCAAAAGATGCAGGTGGAAAATGGGTCATTGGACCTTCTACCTGCAAATACAGAGCTCTAAACAATGTATTGTTACATAAAGTTTGATTTGAAACTTTTTAGCCAGAAAGTAGGAAATATTCATAAAAAATTGAAAATATTTGCCTTTTTTTTGTGTAATACCTTTCAAGACTTTTGTCAAAGCACCAACTCTTCTCCCCCAATAAGGGTAAACAACTATTATAATTATTTTATTGGTAAATAAAAATGCTATTTCTTAAACCTAAATATAGCTCTTCTATTTTATGTATTGAAAGATCTGAAAACAGTATCATTTGCTTGAAAATAAGAAAAAACTGTTTTGCAAGCTGAAAAAGATAATTTGGCTTTAGTTAACTTTAATTAACTTTTACACCTGGCCTCTCCCAGTGAGCCGAGGGGGAAGATTAGCCACAGTAGTTGATGCTGAAGGAGTTCAATTCAATATTTAATATTTATTCCAATATTCTGTAGGAGTTAATTCATTTAGTGAGCAAACAGGCATTAGGAATGCTAGAATGGATTTGCAACATCTCGGATATTTATGTCACTGGGGGTAACAGGGAAGATGTTTACTTGGGAGGCAACAGGTTGAAATCTTTTCCCCCACATATTGGTCTTCTCCACCAATACTTTTCACCTCAAAACTTCCCCCACACTGATCCAGAGCTAAACCACTGCTCCCAGTGCAGCTGAATTCCATGTAAGCTTGTCTTAGTGGGAGATTTTACTTCAAGTGGGTAATTCTGGTTTTCACTCTCAATTCACTACTGCACACCAGCCCCATTATGATTTTTTAATCATTTTTGCTTCCCTAGTTCTTGTTCTTTAAATATTCATTTGGGTTATAGATCTGTTGCCTAATTGCAGGCAATGAATTTTCCAGCAATATTAGAGTTGTGACTCCATTTATAAAAAAAAATTTAAAACAGGTATTTTAAGCTTTGTCAGATACTGTAAGAGAACTTCACCATTCTTTCCTGCTATTTGGGTGTCTATGGATCATATTCCAGCTTCTCTTCAGTCCCAGTTCTTTGCCTTCATGCCTCACATTTTGTTACTACAGTCATGAAGTCTTTTATTAATGGAGATGGAATAACAAACACCCACACTCTGGCACATCCACTAAAGGCCTCACAGTTTTACTTTTCTCTTTACTGGTACTTTCACACATTTGTTTTCCGTATTTCAGATGCTTGAGGCCTTGATAGCATCATTATAGAAATGTTTAATCAAACCCACAGTTTACTCTGACAATATTTGGCATTAGTAACAGCAATAACTACTATAAACATTCCACTGGCAGCTTGCTCATGTGAGATTTTTCAGTAGCTTTCACGTAATCAAAAATCATGTGGCATTAATGAGATATTTAGATACAGACTTTAATTCTGAATTATTCTGCCGTGGCTTTTTGTACACACACGAGAAAATTTAGCAGATTTCTTCCAATCTTATATATAAATTTAAAATAAAACAGTAGCAACTTAGAAACCTTTTATTTTCCTCTAGTAGGCAGGAGCCCCATTCTACTGAATTTTCAAAAGACAGAATTAAAGATATGTCCCAAAAATGTGCAGGTTCAAAACCTGCTTAGAGAAAATCTTGGGAAGAATATTTATTACAGGTTATTAAAGGCAAAAATGGAGATTTCCAACAAGCCATTATAACTAGGTCATAAGTTGAGGAAATTTAGGAACACACAAAAAAAGATTATTGCACATCTGCTTGTCCTTAGAGGTTTATAATAATTGTAACTGGCCATGTTGGAATAAAGCATCATGCAGGATAGTCTCACCAGGTACAGCCATTGTCATGCTCTTAACAGCACTTTCCATCTTACTTAGGCAGGAAATTACTGGCAGTTTTCTTAGGATGTAAATTGGAAAACACTGATGAGCAACATGCAGAACTCACAATTGCTTCAATTACTCTCATAACCCCTTCCTTTTTAAAAAACATCAATACTAGAGATTGCTTTGGGGAGCTTATTTCATCCTGCGTTCTTTTAATACTATTCTGCATTAAATGGATGTTTAGCCATCTCCTCAGGAGCACATTTATCCCTCCACACATCCACTTCCTCCACAGCTCCTGTGGAATTACATCAACAGTCGAGGCAAGAGATCAACAACACACTTTATTTTCAGCCATTTGGTCTTCACCCTAAACACATTCAGACTGCCAGGATCTCCAAATGTGATCACTGTAAGTTGTTTTAATTTCTGCCCATAATTTGTGCTTATGATGAACACATGCAAATTCATTTTAGCCGTGTCTGTTCTAACAGGTACCCACAAATCCTGATTCTGGTACCCACAAATCCTGATCCTGGTACCCACAAATCCTGATTCTGGTACCCACAAATCCTGATCCTGGTACCCACAAATCCTGATCCTGGGACCCACAAATCCATATTCTGGGGCTGACAGACTCCTGCTAAAACCCTCCCCTATTGGCAGGTGCCTTGATCCTTCCTAAACAGACTGTTCCTGTGCTTCATATTAAGAATATCCAAGCTTTCTTGGATGTGAGGACATCCATGCAATGACTCCTTCAGTGATGTCACTGTTTGCAAACAGTCCCTTTTTGAGAAGTGCAGCATCAGAACATTCTGTTCTCTCTTAACTAAATGAGTAGAGGGTGATTACAGCCATTTTCAGGAGGTACCTGACACGTGCTGGACTTTGCTGACTTGAATCCTTAGATGTCAAAATTGCATCCTGTAAAACCTGGTATCATTTGACATTTCTACAAACAAGGACATTTTCCTGGCATGCTTGAGCTGATACAGCCAAGGGGACAGTGAGGGTCACTGAGCACTCCCAGGTAACCCACAATAAGGATTATTTCTGGAACAAAATTAAGCTGCCTCAGCCAGGATTTTCCCAGGATGCAGTAAGGCAGCACCCTCCAAACCAGATTGGACTCTCCCCAGGAAAACCACACATCTATTGCCAGCAAAGCACACAGGCCATTCCACATTATACCTAAATAACAGGTACCTCATTGCAATCTCTGTCAAACTCGTGCTTTCCCACTAAAAGTAAATAACTTTCCTGACAATAAACCCCAGACATTTTGTGTATCTGATATTTCTAAGCAGCAATAAAAAAAAAAAAATTCAAAAAAATTTCTTTCTTTCAATAAGGAACAGAAAAATATGCAAATACAGGTTTAAATTAATCTAGGGGGGTTTTTTATAAACAAAAAGTTTAAATGTTCTATATTCAAAAAAGCTTCTCTTCTGCTATTAGTACATACAGACTCTGCCAGGTAAAAGGACTACACCAAATTCACCAAGAAACACATTTTAGGCTTACCAGAGAGATGAGGTGGTCTGGGAAGCAGCAGTGGCAGTGTTTGCCTTGGCAAAGCAAATCCAGAGCCAAGCCTAGGAACCAAAGGAACTGAGCCCCAGGGTCCCACGTTTAGTGCAGCACAAACTGAATCCAGTGCAAAACATTTTTCCAGGAACACAAGTTCTGACCAACATGACAGTGGTCGAATTCCTGCTCTGAAGAACAATCTGGGAATCCTCAAAAAGAGGAGCAAACATTCCTGCACAGACTGTGAGCTACAATTTCCTCCCGATTGTCACTAGATGGCATCTTGTCATCACGCTTTAAATCTCGCAGTTCATCACCACTGTCATCCCCCGTGACAAAAACCACTGAACCAAGTGTCCTGCTGAGATTTCAGTTTATTGTTAACACAGAAAATCCTGATTTTGACCATTATGCCACACATACTGTCCTACTAGAAGTCAGCTCAAAACTAGCAGAAAATTAATATCCATAAGTTGGCTCTTAAATGCACCTCACAATGCACATGTAAAGTGATAGAACAACTATTAAAGGCAGCTACAAGGGGTCATTTTGGGGATAGGCTGTCGGGAGCTTGTCTAATTTATATTCCTCACCCAAAAGTTTCTGTTGCTGGTTTTTAGGAGTATGTTTTCTGTTCTGAAGTTTTCTTTGCTGTTTGGTTTTGAGTTTTTAAATCCCGTGTATTGATGCTTACAAACATTGTTAACGTGGGCAGAATGTGGAATAAAACCAAAGAAAACCTTAACAACTATAAATACTTTTCAACTTAATAATGGATTGATTTACTTGCCTCTAAGAGAAGGATAAAAGCATCAAAATGGATGGTATGGGATTCCCATGACACAGCTAAACAGAACTGGTTTGATGGGCAGCTGTACAATGGTTGAGAGTCTTGCCCGTGCAAATATTCATGCAAATCAATAATTTTATTCATTTGTTTTCCAGTAGCACATTTTTGCAACTCCACACTGAAAACTAAGCAAAAGGAAAAGATTCAAAGGACAAGGAAGGCAAAATTATCACACCCCCTTTAGTTCCACTTGAATTATGTAAGTAGGGATTTACAAAATGGATGTATGAAATTCATATTTGTACCTTATTTATTACAGTCTCTTGTATCCCACTTATGGGAGCACTCTCCACCCCACAACCAATTTAGTACTGCTGGCAGGGAAAACCATCCACTTTTGTGGAGCTTTGACACAACTTTGATGCAGACACAGCCTTTTCTTGCTTTTTCTTAATCTCTATTCATTTATTCTTAGATTGTGAGGGTGCTCACAAGCTCCTCCCTGAAAGTCTGCTAAACTCCAATATTTATAACTACCAAAATTTGATTACTGACAGCAGCAAAGGCTTTTGTTTTTCTCCTTTGCTTGTTCTGCAGTCCCTTTTAAGAGAATCCCATTCGTGCAACCCGTGGGGTGTCTTCCTAAATCTTTCAAGTAGAAGAGATGTGGGATGAAACCTAATTGAGAACCTAATTCACCTCTCAGTGGGGCTGATCCTTTGGGAGCAGCAACAAAAGGAAAAGCTTACACTGACTTTAATCATACACATCCTCTTCCTTGAACACATCTTCCCTCTCTGTATTGAGCTGCTGTCCAACCCCAGCTTTTCTTTCCACACCAAAACTGTGAATACTCAAGGAGGTTCAAGGATCCTTTATCAAACCTTACCTGGCATTTCAGCAGATTTCTGGATTCACCTGCTTGTTAACACTTGAATTTTCTGCTGTTGGAAATTGTTTATTCTTATTTTATTTCCTCTGACTTTCACCCCCTTTGCTAAAGCACAGAAGCAGAAGAACCTCGGGTAGTGAAAGGAAGGCAGGCTGCTGGAACAGGGAATTGCTGGGCATCATTTCTACTGCCAGACAAGGCGACACCAAACTTGATTTTGATCAATGAAACCTCAAAATGTCACCCTCTGTCAACTTATCCCAGAAGTCTGCTATTCTAGGAGTAATAAATCAGTTCCAACACTGTACACACCACACCATTATCACTGCAGGCAAAGTTAACCCTGATAACCAACACTCAGCAAGTTATGCACCTGATTTAGTAACAACAGACAAGGGATAACCTGATTGGAAGAGGAATTTGAATGTAAGAATAAGTGGTTTGCCTTAATTTCATTTATATTTAAGTAGCATTTACAATTGAAGAGTTTTCTCTATATGACTTGTAATAGCTGTATCATTTAGTAATGTTTAGATGTCTGTCTCATCATCTAAATGATGTTGGAGTATTTTCAGGAGTATTATTATATCCAGTTAATATGCATTACAATCTCTAGTCTGATGGGATAAAAACATACAGCCATGTGCATTAATAGTGAGCAAGAACACTGTAAAAAATGGAGATGTAAGGAACAAAAGGTTCTCTAAGTGCTTCTGACTTCTCCCATCTGCTCTGGATCAACACAGCAAATCATTTTATTTGTCTGGATACCCAGCTGAGTAATGTGATGTAAAACTTGACAAAATCTTCCCCATTAGGCATCTCAGGTAGAGTTTTGCCCTCATGCTGAATCCCACCCACCATAAACAACTCTTTGGTCCTTCTGATAGAACCGTAAAAAATCTCCTATATTTTGCAGTAGTTCTGTAGATTAGTGTGAGAAATAAAAACAAATTTAGCAAGATTTCCCCCAGATTTATTCTTGTTTTACTCTCACAAGTCAGATGAGCTCCCAAGTGCCATTTGGGATGCCTGCACAATGCACTCTCCCTTCTCCCCTCAACAGGAGACTCACCCCTCCCACCCAACACATTATCCAAATTCTCTGTGATGATGCTCAGGGAAGAGTTACTTCTTCTTTCAATTCTATTGTTGTCTCCCTGGTAGTGACAGGTCCATTTAAAGTGTTTTGTTTTTTTTTAAGAATGCTGGTGCTCAGATACATTCCATTCAATAGAAATCCGAAATTTAAAGAAATCCACTTTTTTTTGCAAGCCATTCTCCTCAGCAAATAGATATCCCTCCCAAAGCAGCAGCAGAGATGAGGTAATTTCAGGTTCCAGCACATTTCTATTCAGATCACAGGCAGCAATTCTTGCAGTGATTTTATTTCGCAGCAAAAATCATTATTGTCCCTACTGAATTACCCTGAAGAGTCCTATTTTACTCCCACTACCTCTTCTCAACATCTCTCGATTAAAAACAGCGCATGATATTTGTTATCAAATATCAATATATAGACAAGAGTTTCAGAAATGGAGACTGGGGGAAAATCAAAGGCGTTTTAGAAAACGTAAACCTTTAATAAGCAGGAATGAGGTTTTAAGGAAGCCCAAGAGAAGAGTATGAAACTTGAGAGAGAACAGCACTTAGAGGAAGCCATGAGGAACAGGGACAGAAAAGGCAGGATCCAGCCCAAATCCACATTCTGACTGACAGGAATTTTACAACTTCCTAAAGCTTCCAACTATAATTTTTTCAGTTGGATTTCCCTGGATCTGCAGGTATAACCAGTTGTCTGATGAGCTTCGAGAACAAAAGGTTTTAAAAGGCTCAATCACTCAGCTTAATGAAAACATCCTGAATTATTTAACAAACAATCTATTAGGCAGCTTTAGCTCTCAAGAAACATGCAGTTTGATAGATCTGAGTCACTGCTGTAGTTTTACATCATGGCAACTCCAGCCCTTTCAACACAGTCTCAGTGATGTAACACAGGAGTGAATTCAGCCTGAGATGCAGCTGCATTAGACTTTCATATAGGATCTGTCACTAAGAACAGGAAAAGCAGCCAACAATTATTTAAAAAAAAAAACAAACAAACTGAAAATAAGCCTTTCAGGCTCTGGAACTGGGGCATTATTCAATAATTCATTCTCAGATCCATTTGAATTCTCATCTGTCAACTCTCCTTTTATTACCAGATTGTTCTATAAGCAATGATCTGGGAACACATTTGAAAAATCTATGTATTCCTTCTCATCCATCACAACAAACTATTTTCCAAGCAACAACAGAGACAGTGTAATTTCAAGAGAAATAGGCTCAACTCTTAACTCATTATTTTTATGCCATGGTTGTGTGGCATAAGAAATATCATTGAAAACAGGAAACCCTTTTCTCTTCCCATCACAACCTCTTTCAGTACATCAAAATGCACTGCGAGCTGTGCCTTTATAACTCTTCCCATTGCTCAAAAATATACAATAATTAAAAGTCTAAGTTACTGAGGCTCAAGGAAGACAACTGAAATGCTGCTTGTTAAGTCACTACTTCAAAGTCTGAGGACAGTTTCTTACAGACAACAGCAACTAAAGGATTGAATAATAAAACCAATTTAAAAATTACGACTTCCAGGGTAAATCTGACCACCAAATTCTGCAAAGCCCCCACCTCAGGCCCTCTTTTTCCAAGGGAAGAGGGAGCTTTTCAATACAAAATGACAGGTCTTCATCAAATCTTGTCCTGTGCTTGCAGCAGACCATTTTCTGTTTCAGAAAACACATTCAGCCAGAAAAACACTACATCATTCATCAAAACATTCATTTTTAACCGACACAAACCTAATTTCAATGCAAATATATGAAGCACAAAAAACCAAGTTTCTAAAAATAAACCTCCACCTCTCAGAACATTATTTTCCAAGTTCACTTCTGACAAACAAGCAGAAAGGCTGTGACTTTGTGTAGCAAGATGTTCCAGCAGGAGATATCAGAGTCACTGCAGAAAGAAGTATTGAAAGATACTCTTCCAAAACTCAGTATATGGGGTAAAAAAAGGATTCTGTCAATCAGCAGATAAATCAAAAGTATTCTGTGTGCTTTTTCACCTTTCAAGGTATTTTTGTATTTCTGTCAGTGTGACTAAGCAGTTTCAGAAGGCAGTGATGTCTAAGTGAAAGGCAGTGTTCATTTGGAGAGAGTCCAACCACCTCCTCCTTTCAAGGAGCTGTTAATGTTTGATGTTCATGTTTAAAACTGCATTAACCACGCCTGTAAACAGGAAAAAAGGGATTGCCAAACACTTGGAACACTGTGTATTTCCTTATTCTGACATAAATCCACATTCCTATGACCTCAAGTCTGAAGAGATACAGCTTAGATAATCACAAGAGAGGAAAAAAACCCAAATGTGTATAGAATGACATAATATCAATTCCTGGCACTATTCAGGCACTTAGAAAGGCCCTACAGCAAAATATTACTGTTTTAGAGAGAGAAAAAGAAGACTAAAGGGACTTGAGTGAGATGAATTATTAACTCTTAGTGACATCAGACGGAGCTGAGTGTCACCAACACCTCTGTGAATAAGGTGTACAACACCTTGGCATAAACTTGTTTTATGGTGCACATTTCCTGCCAAGGTACAATATTCTGTGCAATAATGAAATGTGCAGTAGGGAGGTAGGTTATTCCCATGCATTAAGCCAGGTTCAGGTGGTTCCCTCTTGGTCCAGCCCTGCTCAGTTTTCAAGCCAACGATGTCATTGCTCTTGTGAACACTTTGCTCGTGCAATGGCACTGAACTGACCCAAATTCTGTTCTCTGGTTTTGTATCCACCCTCCTCTGAGGAAATCACTGCCATATGGAATTGCAGTTGGATCCCACCCTCCCATTCCCTCAGATTTTACCCCTCCTTTGCAGTGTGTGTGTGTTGAGATGATACAGTTCTTAGCACCCAAGACAGAGCCACTGGGCTATTAATGAACTTAACTGCAACAAATTCAATCAGTTTTCTTCTCTTTGGTAAGACAGATATTCCCTATCCTATATATTCATGTTTTAAAGAGCATTTAAGCCAATTCAAGTGCAGTCACTTCAAAAGTAGCAAGGTGTCCCAGGTAACACTTCCAGTGATTGATGACCGAAACAGTTTAAAAGAAGATCTAAACTCAGTTACAAAAATCTAATTATTCAGCAAAATGCTTTACTTACTGGACCTTGAGGACTGTTCTTGGCACTGGAAACCAGAGTCATAACATCAGATTTATAGTCCTGAAATGAGAAGAGGGGGGAAAAAAATAATCAGATTAAACATAATAGTTGGCACTTCACATATCAGGAGTGAAGACCAACATTGAGCACCACTACAATTACACTCAGAGGAGCCATTAGTAAAACATTTGGTTAGGGAGATTTTCATCTTATGCCTTAGACCTTTTTTACTAAATTACACACTTTTTTGGGCTTACTGCAATGATCCCCAAGAAAGCCAGTAGTTTTATCCCTATTTTAGAAGGCAGTGGGGTGGGAAGGGCAGGATGATGATACAGCTACTGCCTTTCAGAAACTCAGCTAAGTACTCCAGAACTTCCTGAACTGGGCCTGCACAACCTCAACATGAAATTTGGATGAAATTTCTCAGGCGCTCAAAATTCCCTTCCCAACTTCCAAGAAATGACTTTCTATTGCATTAGAAGGACCTAAAGCAATATAAAATCCCTAGTTTTCCATCCCTCAGGAAGCTTCTCCTACATCCAGACTGGCATTCCACAAATGAGGATACAAAGCAGTTTGGGGTTGGACTTGGCTTTTTGCAGTTACAGCTGAAGAGACCAGAATGCAGGAAAAAAACAGGAATATTACTGCAGTACAGGCAGTGTGAGAATAAGCTGCTGCACTGCTGTTATTGCAACACAGAAACAAAGGCTTGGAAGGGTTTTAAACAGGCTTTAGAGTGCCACAGTATCTAAATACAGGCACAATAAATACAAGTGGAAGATTCAGTCAGTAATTAAAATAGTTCTGTTTTTAAAAGGATATGCTAGAAAGCAGTTGGCTTGATAAATTTTTGTCTCTTCCCTAATGGATACAGCCACTACATTCATATTTATATTTTGAAAAGGTCTCCCAGGGCTGACCTCCTCTTGTCTTGCCTTTCCTGTCGATAAGATCAGATTTACATGTCAAAGCCAAGCTATTAATGTTTGGGAATGAAAGTCTGCTAAGCTGAAGTTGAGGCATGTCTGACCATGGAAGCAGAGAGGAACTGCTGGGAACTTCTTTTAATTGCTAACATCAAGTGTGCCTCCAGATCCTAAGCTTCTAGATCCTTTATTTATAGGAGATGTGCTATGATCCAGTAGACAGATCATATTTCAGGGAGTTGATAGTAATTCCCCAATACTTCACTCTGAGCATCCACTAGTCCCTGAAGTGTATAAATAGGACTATCACCTGCTCTCCCTTCAGCTCAGCCATTGTAAACTTTAACTGCTTCTTAGGAAATGCCAAGAAAAGGACTTTACAGGATCTATATAGAGGCCAAACTACCATCAAAATCACCCCACAGACAAATCCCTGCAGTCCAATTCCATGTTTCCCACAAAGGAAAACAGTCACTGTTGCCCACTGCGAGAAGCTTCAAACTGAGAGTGACATGGAATAAAACCAACCAGCAAACCTTCTGCTTCCTGGCCCCTGTATAATTTGGTGCTGCTTCCACATCCTCACCCACTGCTGTGCCCCAGAGAACCTGAAAAGGCAGGAAGTGCTCAGGTTTTCTTCAGGTTTACTGATTTCTCCTTCCTTCTGCTCCTCCTCCTGAGCTGCTCTGTGTCACTGCTCAGCCACCCCACACCATGGGCACATCCTACAAACCCAGCGTGCACAGGGAGGCAGCAGAATTCACCTTCAACCATTTGTATTCTGTTCCCCTTCCCATTCCCTCTCCCCTCATTAGGCTGCTCCTGTCGCAGAGCTCCCGTGCTGACCTGGGATTGCAGCTCCCCCGGGCTCACAGAGGGCACTGTGGGACTCCAAACCCCCCTTTCTGCAGGGATGGTCCCCTTGGGAAGCTCCCCAGGAGAGGCAGGCACAGCACATTTTATTTTACACGACCCTTTTCCAGAAGGCAAAATTCCGAGTTCTAAATATGCCATTTTAAGAAGGTATTTGGCAAATATATTCTTTTTCTGTGCCCCACCCCAGCTTATTTCTAAGCATTGCACTGAACTAGTAACAAATAATTAAACAGCTTTGGACCAGTGTTGCATATGGGACACTCCTTGGGAAGCTTGTGATGCTCCATGTTAATAATTCACTTGCCATGTGGGATAATCCAGGGACATTGAGCCAGAAAATAAAAACAAATTAAGAAAAACTCCTCAGGTCAAGGTTATTTTTAGGGAGACAGGGAATTCCAGCAATAGTCCTGGCTAATCTAAGCCTGTTAGCAAGAGCCTGAGTGCCTTCCCCAGTAGTGCCAGATGCTTGGACTGGTACCCACCAAACAACCCTCTCCTCCTCCTGCACCACAGACTGAAATAATCCCTCACTCTCCACAGCTGCAGGAACAGCATTCAGAGGCAGCTTTCTGATAGACAAGAGAGATTAACTCCCATAAAAATGTTTTTCTCATACAAGACACTTTCCTCTACACCACTTCTCTCTTTACAGCAAACAAAAAATTGGCTTGTGGAGTTACATTCACACTCATTTCCAGGTAATATGTCATAATATCTCATACATGTTCAGGTTATGCTAAGTATTATGGCACTGACAAATCATTTAACTATGCACTTGACTTGGAACCTACAGGAAAATGGAAATTACATGGATTCAGCACTGCAGCACTTGCAGCAGCACAATAAAGGGAAACTTTCTCCCTCCTAGAGAGCTATACTTCATGTTCCTATCAGTGCCTCCTCCAGGTAATTTCTTTTAGGTCTCTTGTTTCCATTAACATTTGTATTTTGAGATAATTTCTGCTTGGTACCTGAAGGTGGAATTGCAACAACCATTTACAGGCTATTTTATTATCAGGGTCTGTTCTGTTACAAAGGGCAGCTGTGCTGTGTCCATGCCAGGCTTTCCAGAACTTTCTTATGATTCCCTTTCCTAACCATCTGCCCTTAGAGAAATCATGAACTAGCATTAAAACACTCCCTAAATTTTTATATGAGGCCCAACCTTCTCCCCACCCCTTGAATTGAAAGTTTGGAGTAAATGTCAGCTAACAGACATTACTATCCATTCTTCTGCCTTTAATGGGAAAAATAAATTTTGGCAGACTGTCCCCAGCGTTAAAAGTCTGAGCAACTCCCTGGGGACAAAAAGAATCAATGCAAGAAAGATCCATATTTTCTTTCTTGGAACACCACTACTTCCAGCAATTTATTTGACTGACTATGCCTTCTATTACCATGTAAATTGTTTCAGGCTGTAGGAAAAAAAAAAAAAAAGTATTAATCTCCCCTCAGTAAGTCATAAAATAAAGAAATCAATTTCAAGGTCAATTGAGTCTAAATAACACCTGCTGCCCTTTTTGTAACATGCAGACTCCTCTGAAACACTAAGTTGCTGTCTATGAAGGCACAGGACGTGCTGTCTCACATAAATCAGGGTGGTGTATGGTCCAGCCCAGCCTATTTGCAGGGGACAAAACTGGGGCTGAAAAAACACCTCCAAAACAGGTCCCTCCTCGTCACACATTTTCAGCATAAGCTCGGGGCTTTGTGACAGAAAAGAAAGCTGAGGGACCCTGGTCTGATGGCACAAGAAGCTCGTATCTCCTGAGGTCCTGGGGACATCAAGGGACTCTCAGCTCTGTGCTGGAAGGACTCAGATCCACAAAGGGTGAGAAACCTCAAGCAGGAATTTCATAGACAGTGAAAAAGGCAAAAACCAGTATTAACAAGAAGAAATCTTTTCTTCCTCTAGTGGAAAGCAGAGCAGAATGACAAAGAATGGAAAGGAAATAGGGTGATGGTGGTTTTTCCCCCCTCTCAAACCAAGAAAACTTGAAAAATTCTCTCCTGCTTTCATGGAAGGGAAATTTTTAAGTGGAAATGCATTTCTCTTTTGGTCACAAACCGTCCTACTTCTCTTTTAGGTGTGCTTAATGGGTTTTTACTGTAGCAACACTGCATTTGATGATTCCACAGCCCTTTTCCTGGAAAGTTTACCTTGAACTCTGTAACCTGTCTGGGCTCTAATAGAAAAGCTCCAAAGCCACAGTTTGGTGGACTGGGCTGTGTGTTTCTCCCCTCTGTGGAAGTTCTTTCTCATAAACTCAATAGTTTTTCCTTTCCCAAGTCCAATTCTCAGCAGTGCTGGTGCCTCTCTAAACACAAAGGCCCTGACAGAGTAATTTTTTGAGCTGCCAGGTAGAGTTATCTGGGACAAAACTGAAGC
The DNA here is from genome assembly GCF_003984885.1 of Neopelma chrysocephalum. NCBI lineage: Eukaryota > Metazoa > Chordata > Aves > Passeriformes > Pipridae > Neopelma > Neopelma chrysocephalum. The sequence continues at coordinate 2,573,592 of NW_020897723.1, forward strand.
TCAGGGAGAGGATCCTTTCATAACAGCCAAGATATTCCAAGTCTCTGTAGCACCCATGAGGTGGAAGTTGAGGAACATGCCAAGCCCACCAAATAAAAATAGATGAAAGAGATTTTTGGTTACAGGTTTTTTCTTTTTTCCTCTGGGTCCTCCAAGCAGAAGAAAATCTAGACAATCAATGCTCAAGCAGAAGAAGCTCCTGAATGAAGCAAATATCCAGATTTTCTGGAAAGGGGATTCCATATTCTTGTAAGATTTCTATGATGAAAATAAAACAATGTCTTGAAGGCTTTTGAAATGGAATGTGGATCAATTTTTTATATCTAGTCTTATTATGTATTCAGTGGTATATTTATCTGGGAAAACAAATTTCACCTAAATAATCAAAATATAACTTAATCAACCCTAAGATTTGCATATATTTATGGAGTATAATGATTCCCCTATAATATTATACTAGCAAAAAGGAATGCTTCTCTTTCCCAACTGAGAGCACTCTGAATCAATCAAAGGTTACTTGGAAATAAAATTTGAAAATACAAATTCACAGAACAACCTGTCATTTACTGGATATAAGAAAATTTTTCTTTGTTGAAATCCATGGTCCTGAATCATATTTAATGTAAACTTCTCTTTGAAATCTGACTGTCACAAGCCAAGGATGATGGTTGTGTGTCAGAGCTGCCAATATACGGAGTCAGTGAGTCAAGAAACAAGGTGAGATTTACTAGAATTAATAAGCATATTAATGTTATATCATGGAAAATTATACAAAAACTCATTTTGCATCTGAATGTGTCTAATAGCATGAGATTGCACAGCAGGAAAACAAACAGCAGCCTGACACAGCTATCCAAGAGCCCCAAGAGATCAGAGATGTAAAGAAAGAGTGACTTTTAAAAAAATGGTTTCTTTGTTGAGGTTAAAGGAGCAAATACAAACACTAACAGATACACACAGCAGGAAAGAGGAATACAAGACCTGTAAGGAACTTTTTTTTAAAACAGGAAATTATCTTTTCAATGTGCCAAGCAGAAGGTTCAAAATCCTGAATGATGAAGCCCTGGAAAGAACATGGAGAGATGTTTCCCAAAGATGAAGAATGTAGAGCAGTGCAAGAAGAAATCTAGAATATTCCCTTTTCTGCTCTACTGAATTGTTAAATATTTCCTAATCCTCAAATAGTCCATGAAGTGGGTAAATTGTTGCAGGATCTGCTGTGAAACCAAGTTGAAAGAAAAGACAAAACAAGTCGAGAGTTAAATTAATACTTTCAAAATGTAATCACAAAGAAAAGGGCGAAGATGAGCCTGTCTGACACTGCCCATCATCTCCTGAGCAGAATTGCTTCAGGTTTACTGAGGCAGAAGCTTTCAGTAACCTACAAGTCTCTCAGGAACGTTTTTCTGGGAGTATTAGAAGACAATCAGGAACAGAATCTGCAGAGCAATGATAATCATCACCCAGGTTTCACAGTTTGAAGAGTTCACCCTTGTTCTGTAATAGCAGCAAACATCCCCCATATCTCAGAAAATGAGTCCTGCCCTGGGTACAGGCAGTACTGATTGGTACAGCTCCAATACAACATTTCAGCTCAGTTCTGATAAGAAATAAAAAGTTTCTCTTTGTTGGTAGCTCAGAGAAACCCAGCTGGGCTGTAATTCTACTCAAACCAGCCTCATATAATGTCTCCAATGACTCCTGGTTTCCACCAACTGAAGCAAAGAGTGTTGTGGTGGAAATCTCACAGAAACATTCTCCCATGGCTCTCCAGCACAGAAATATCCCACCAGGAAATGTCAATTCATGAACTATCCAACATTTTCAATAACTGAATTAAAGAAGACAAAAGGAATGTATCCTCAATGACATTTCAGCTGAGTTCAGATAAGAAATAGAAAAGTTTCTGCCTTTTTTGGTAGCTCAGAGAAATCCAGCTGGGCTGTAATTCTACTCAAACCAGCCTCATATAGTGTCTCCAATGACTCCTGGTTTTCACCAACTGAAGCAAAGAGTGTTGTGCTGGAAATCTCACAGGAATGTTCTCCCATGGCTCTCCAGCACAGAAACATCCCACCAGGAAATGCTCAATTCATAAACTATCCAACATTTTCAATTACTGAATTAAAGACAGAAGATCAGACACAGGAATGGATCCTCATTATTTTTCCACCAGGCATGAAAAGATTTCTTATACTACAGAGTTTTCAATCAGTGATTGCATTTTAAATTTGTTACCTGTCTTACCACAGAAGCAGGAAACACTCTTCCTTAGAAGACACTTTTGAAGTGATTCTGTGGCATCAGTTAGAATGGAGCAATGCACAAATCCCTGCACCAAGAAGTGCTAATGGCACAGCAGTGATGTCATGCTATAAAAATACAGTGCAGACTTTGCATTCTCCTACCCCAAAATGCTTAAACGAGTTACATGCAAGTTTTCTAGGGCTGAGACTTCAGAAAATAGTCAATATAAGCATTTTTATCACATAACTGGAAACAGTTATATGAATCTGAAGTTAACTTATTTCGAGTTGGTATCTCCTACTGTAAAATTAACAAGCACCTACATGGAGTGGTTTAGAAAAAAGTCCAGAACGTGCTTTATTAGATGCACATGAATGTCCCTCTGTAGGGACTGCTGCTGCTCTGACATGACAGTCTTGACTCAGAAAATACACATTTCACTGAAAATTAGCAGTTTTTACAGGCTGAGCCAGGGCTGCACACCCCTCTGCTTTAAATGCTCTTAGGAAACACAGCTCACTGCTTCCCAGCTCCCAGGTGGATACCACAGAGCACCACCCAGCCTTCCAAAGCATTCTCATTTTTCCTTCCTGCTGCTAGTCATGGATGGATTCTACATCCATGACTTTTAAAGGATAAGGACTGATAAAGATAGATATTCTAAATATTACTCTATTACACCTCGTGCTGTGATATTGGACAAGTGACTTTCCCTCATCTCCTGGGAAGTTCCTCCTTTTTAACCCCAGGTTTGCTTTATTCAGAAAAAATTGTAATGCATGTAGCACCTCTTATTTGTTAATACATTATAATACATGTTCTCTGAATGCTTTTTCAATGGACAGGTGCAATTCTAATCCACCTTTGCTCTGAGCACTTGCTGTTTTAGCAGAGATTTCTTGTAGCATGGATAGAAAACTACAGTTAAGTATTTCAATTTTCCTTATACTACTATTATTCACGTTATTTTTCAGGAAGGTTGATGAGGCCTGAAATAACAGGAGATTTCTTCCTTTTATTGAAGAAATACATATAAATGCAAACAAAAGTGAGGAATCAATTCAAAATCCTAGGATAGCTCTCCAATAAATAAAAGTAAAATGAAAATTCAGTTGCATGCAGTTATTACAAGCTCATATAACTCTCTGCCAAAATAGCACTTACAGCTCCGTGTTTATTTCTGTCACAATAAAATGAGGAATGCTCTATCAGTTGGAACTGGATTACAATAAATAAGATTCAATTTAAGAATAAATGGCTGGAGTCCTGAGGGCAATTTAAAATTTGTATATTTAAGAAAAATAAATCTATACTTCTCACAAGAAATAATACTTTGGACAGTAAGTTTATGAAGGGGTACAAGCTGTGAAATTATGTAGCTATTTCTAACGTGCTACAGCACATGCCAGCTTAAGAGAAACAGCAGTAAAACACAGGAACCATAGAAAAGGAAGGCAAAAGCTCTGGGGAAGTGCTGCAACATGCAGAGAACTGGATGCACCAAGAATAGAAATTAAGGAAAAATCTTTGTATCACTTACTCACAACCAACTCCCTCCTTCCTGCCATGGGGTTAAATCTGTTTCCGTGACATGTTATGGAAACTGGAATAGCAGCAGTCAAATGAGTTCTGCCCGAATGCTCAGTGTCTCTGGAGATATTGGAATTCAGAGTAAAAAGACGTGACTGCACTTGAAAGTGAATGAGAACATCCCTCCACACCCCTCTGTGCTGGACCTTATCTTCTTCCCAACAATTTCTCCTCAAAGATGGCATGGAAGGGAAACCCTGGATGGTCCAGAGCAATCAGATGTGTCTAAATCTATGCTCCATAGAGACACTTTGAATTTTGTCACTATTTCAAGATCTCACATGTATGAAAACTTTGAATGTTCATATAAAAACTTTCTCTTGCTAATGACTTGCTTAAAAAAGCCCACCATTTCTAAGCTATTTAACTGACACTTAAAGTGTGCATTGAAATGTATCCATTTATAAAAGTGCACAATTTCAATATTTCAATAGCAAATTTTCAACTTCCAGGGAAGAACAAATTCAGGTCAACAAAAACACGATGGGCCTAAATCAAAACTCTAGAAAAATGGAGAATCCTTCCATGGACTCAAGCTCAACGGGGCAAATGGCAGTGGGGTGGCTGAGACAGACACAGCCCGAGCTCACAAGTGTTGTAATTCTGCTTAACTCGTGTGTCATTCCAGATTTTTATCAGTGAAACAGTTCAGAACTGAATCAATCATCTCTTCTTCGAATGTGCACCTATCCCAGGCACCACTCCCTGGCAAGCAGCAGTGCCATGACATATATGTAAATATTTTTTCTGAGGATGACATTTCCTATTTGTTAGGGGTCTCTAGTATTTATTACCACTGTGGGGGATGAATCCCTCAAACCAAAGGCAGAGCAGAGCAGGTACCTGTGTCCATGTGGGAAATCAAAAGGCACATGCCCACAGAAGGGAGACTGGACTTCCTTGTGGCCAGACAGAGAAATATCAGATCCACAATCTTTTCTCCAGCCCAGACCTTGACTTCAGGTGTCCCTGAGCATGTGCTTAGCACAAACCAGGGCACAAGGGAATGGATAAGTTTCTACTTACGGATTTTAGGCTGTCCTTTACAAGCTGAATATGTCCATGTAGAATAAGGAAGGAAAACCCATCCTTGGGCTTTCTGAAGGTAATGCACTTCCTTGAGCTGCTCTTTCTAATGATCACTGTTTTACTAGAGAGAGTTCAGTATCCACAACAACCTCTAAGCAAAGGACAGAGCTGAGAAATGCGAATGCATTCAAACAACCCTCCAGACCAGAGGAATTACGGCACAGGCCTTTCCTTGGGGTCACACAGAAAAGCAGCTGCAGTCCTCAGAGAGAGGGGAAAACATGGAAACAGTTTGGACCAAAGAGACCCTCCCACCCTTGCCCATGTGGCAGCCCAAGCCAGCCCACAACCCAGCCCTGTTAATATTAACGAGGCTTCCAAGCACAGACACCTTCACCCCTCTAAGTCATAGTGCTGAATCATGTCCTAAATAAGCCACTGAAATCAAACTTCACCCCAAGCTAAAACTTCCTGCTTAAAGTCCCCAAAATGCTTTCATTTATTCACGGTGAAATTTTCATCTCTTGCTGCTCCCTTTGAACAAAATCAAAACCATTGATTTTGGGAATCAAAACCATTTGTGGCTGCTTCAGCTGTCAAGGCATGAAGATGTGCAGCCAGAGCTCTAGATGGCTGTTGGCCAACACAAAATTGTATGTGACAGGCGAGAATTCACTTCTGAAATGGACATCAAATTCAAGGAAAGCTCATCCATAATACTTCCAAAAGAGACAGAACTTACCTAAAAATAAGCTTTCAGGAGGATTAAACAATTTCTGAAGAAGCTTACAGGGTAGAAGAAACATTTTAAATAGTTCCTTCTATTTTATGAAAATAACTTAGCAATTTTCTAAGTCTTTATTGAAAACTGGGTGGTGAGAATTATCACCAGTTTCATGTTGGTGATGGACTCTGCACCAATATTCAGCTATAACCTGACATGGTTTCTGTCTCAAAGTTCTGTCACTTCAGCTCCTTTCTCTCCTCTGCCAGAAGTGAGCTGTGTCAAGACTCAGTTCTATCCTCTCTGCCCTGTGTCAGCTTTCTATAACCCAATTATTGCCCATACCAGTTTATCACAATTTGATTAATTGATTCTCATCCAAGTGTTCATGCAGATGTTCTGACAGAGCACAGGTTGAGCTGCAGAGTCTGCTCTAACACTGATGTCAGGATGAGTACATGCAGAATATATGTATCAAATAAACATGGGTTAGGCAGTGTCCCCTTTCTGTTTAGGTTGAAATCCAGCATTGGGCAGGACAGCACTGCAGCTTCCAGCTGCTGCAGATCCCTTTGCTTTGAAGATGCAGACAATAGTTAAAATCCAAACACAGCCTCCGTTCCAGATGAACTGTGTTTTACACCTTGTGTTGCTTGTCCAAGTGTCCCCCCACCCAAGGGGAGCTACATTTCAGCAGCCAACGCTGACTCCCAGTGTTATGATGTGCTTCAAACAGAACTGGCTCCCTGGTTACTTACTAAAGCTGAATTTACATGGGAAGTTACTCTATTTGTGACCTGCTCTGTCAGCTGAGGCTTACTGATCCTTAAATTAGAGTCTCTAGATTATAAATCAAATTGCTAGTTAAAATCATAGCAGTATTAGAGCTCACTGTTTGGCAGGATAACTGACTGTGCCTGTGAGGAAAGGATACTGCTTAAAATGTACACAGAGACAAAAATTCCTGTCCCAAAGAAAACTATTTTCTTTGCACATAGTGAGATTTCCATTAACAACAGGCAGCTTGTAAATAACATCTCTGTAACAAAGTTTGGCTTTTTCTTGCTGAGTGCCCCAGAGAAATGGTGGATTTTGGCACGTTCAATCTTTTGGCCTTTACTCTATCACTCCTCAGGCACTGGAGCATAGGAAGCAATGGAAAAGAGATTATTGTCTTAAAGGAAATGTATGCAGATTGTGGGACTTGATACCAGAAGCCATAATACCCTTTTCTATTCAGCCAAAGTACTGATAAGCACTGAAATTCCTATAGCCAGTGTTCACAGTGCGAGTGCCTGAAGGTGCAAACATGATTTTAATGCTAAACCTGTGGTACATTTTTTTCCAGAATAGCTCACTGTTTAATCACCTGGGGCTGCACAGAGACCAGCTCTGTCTTCCCAGCTGTGCTCTTCCTGGAGGGAGGGCTGAGCTGGGGAATCAGGCAGCAACCCTCACCACTCTGCCAGCACGGATGAGGGAGGGAGGGGGAATGAGGAACAGGTAAAACCTGCTGATCTGAGTCCCCAGCAGAACAGGGCTGGAATACTGGCACACCAGTGCTGGCTGCTCCCTGTTCTTCCACATTCACGTGGTACAGAATACTAAGAGCCAAACACTGGGCAGAGCTGTCCTACCCCTACTTCTGAGTCCCTAGAGCCTTTTCTGAGCCCTTAATCATGGAACTGAAAATCACTATGAAAATTAAGAATACTTTAAGGCTTTTTTCTGGTTTACAACTAATATTTTCAGGGTGAAGAGCTGTGTTTTAACAGTATATTGCTGAAATTGCTTGGCAATGCCACATATGCATTATACAAAACCTCATGAGAGCAGCAGCAAAGAAAGTGTTAAGACAGCATCTAGAAACACTGAGGTTTCCCTCCTCTCAAATCAGAGTGCCAAAATCTCAGACAAGGCCCAGTTGAACAGCTCCAAAGGGTCAAATGTGGGCTTCCCTGTCACTCCATTGTTCTCCTGGATCCTTCTCTTTTCTGAAGAGCAGCTCTGCTGATGCTGGGATACAGCAAGGAGCTCATCTTCCTCCCGGAGCACTTTGTGCTTACTTGCCAAGTCATCCTGTGAATCTGCTTAACTAGAATTTACAAGTCAATCGGTGCAGTGGTTACATCTGACACCCATCAGTCATCCTGCCCTGCTGAGGACCAGTCCAGCTGCCTGCAAAACGAGCTGTCAGTCTTTAGGGCACTGCCTTAACCAAACAGAAAGGGGCTCTCAGCAGTGCCAGGTTGTCACTCCACATTTATCAACAAAAGGGAATAATTTTTAGGAAAATAATAATAAGCTCTCCTCGCAATACTAATGCTAAATGACCTGAAAAACTTTCCTAAGGGACTGAAGCCGTAGAACAAAGTTTCATTTTATCTTCATAGATCTGACAGCTCAATTTCCCAAGTTCCCAGGGACCTTCGGCAGTGCTGAAGAGAGGCAGTAACAAATGTCAGTGTTTACTCTGAGATCTCTTTGTTAAAGCTCTCTGGACTCAGCAGTCTCTTTAATAACCCTCTTTAGGCACAGGCAGAGCATGTTCTGCATAAAGCAATCAGGAGTGACTCAGCAGAGTGTGTCTATTATATTTAAACAGGATGGAATTGCTGTATTTAACTAACACATGTTGAAAGTTTTCTGACGTGAATTCAAACTCCTCAGCTCAACGTGACCATAAGTTATCATTTGAAATGTTATAAAACTATTCATATTCAGTCATTTCCCACAAGCTCTCACTAATTCCTCACGTTGGCTTTAGAAGCAAAGGATTTTTCCCTTCTGTGCAGTTTTCATGAAACAATCTTCAAAGCCCCCCTGACACCCTCCAGATTCTTTAAAAAAAAAAAAAAGAGAAATTCAACTTGATCCAAATTGGAGGATCTGGTTAAGACTCCCAGCAATCTAGAAATGAGTGGTGAAAACATTTTCAGAATAAGAAAAAAAACCTGCACGTTAACAATCCAAACTCCCAGGTCCCTTTCTGTCTGGTCCTGTCCAGCCACTCCGTCCCCAGCCACGGATTTGTTGTAGCCCAAGTGCAGGATCCAGCCTTTGGTCCTGTCAAACCTCACACTGTTGGTTTTGGCCCATCTGTGCAACTTTGGAGTGGCCGCTGGAAGGGTGGGATGTGGAAAAACCACCCCACTCCAGGCATTCCCAGATTTCTGAGTGCAGCCAGTGCGTGGTCCCACACCAGGAACAGCTGCTGGGAGAGGGAGCAGTAGCTAAAAATGCAGTAACAACAAGTGATGATTTGTCAGGGGGGTGTTCACTTTTAAATAACATATCTGGGTCTGTCTCCAGAGCCACAATGTCCAGCCCAGGGCAGTCTTCTGATTGAAGAGGTGCTCAAGGATAATTACAGAGGTGGCCCAGTGATTGCACAGTCAGACTCCAACAAAAGCAAATGCTTCGACACAAACCTCATGAAAACTATTTTCCTCCTAATTAATGGATTGTCCAAGGTTTTCAAAAGCTGGTTCTACATTACAGATGCTGAGGTGGTTGACAGCAGTGCAATGGGCAACAGGGGTTTCCTGCATCTGGTTTAAAATTAGAGCTTTTTTTAATTAAAAAAAAATAAAAAAACTTATTTGAATTACCAGCACAAGGCTTCACTGAGCTGTCTTGATTTTCAGTATTTAATGAAAATAAGTAACCAAGAAAATATCTGGGGCTTTATTGCCATTTAAAACAACATTTGATAAATTGGTTTCCTTTGATAGTACCTTTGGCCAAGAACTTTTTCTGAACACTACAACAATCAAAAAAGGAGAGAAAAGGGATCAAAGAAAAGAAAACACAGTAGGGGAAAAAAAAAAAAAGAAAATAAGCAATGGAGCCAGAAGAATAAGACAGTAATTAACTTCAAAAAGGAGGATATGCAACTCGAGTCATTCCTTAGGGCCATCCATCTAACCTGGTTTTAAAAGCCTTCAGTTATGAAAATTTCTCTTTCCCCAAGTCATTTATTCCATTTATTTCAGTTAGAAAGCTTTTATTAATGCCAAATCTCAATCTCTTTTGCTCTAATTTAAACCCATTACCTTTTGCTCTTTTCCCTGTGGATCTGCATTATCATCATTACCTGAAACTCAGCAGCCACCTTTCATGCATCTCAAACTGCTGGTACAGCTTCTCGCATTTTTCTCCTCCTCATACTAAGCAACCCTAATTTTTTCAACTTTAACTCACAGGCAATGTATAAGAGTCACTATTTTACATAAGTCTGGGCAGAAGAAGCGTGACAAGAATTGAAGTTGAGCCAGAATGTGAAAGATCTTGAATTTGTCAACAATTTCTGAAAGTGGCGTAGCACCTGAACTATTAATATTTACAGGCAGATATGCACACTTATCTTTGCTTATGTGATATTTTACATTGGTGGATCAAATCTGAATGGATTTCCATACCTATGTATTTTTAAACACATGCTCACCTAGCCAAGCCAGCCCTCAGGACAAGAGACTTGTTTCTGAGTTCAATGGTCATTTCAAAATTCCCAAGCACGAGGTTTATTCAGCTTTCAGGAGCTGGTGGTTTTATTCAAGTCTGGAAAGCATGACCACAGATGGCAACTTCTGGCTGCAGCACCAGTTGCAGGTCCCTTCAGATGCAGAGCTTTCATTTGGCCCATAGTACCAGAGACAACTGAGACATTTAGAATCTGGTCTTTCACATTATAAACTCAGTTACTCTCAGCTCTGTCCTTGGAGATGCTGGATGTGTCACATATCCAGGATCTGTGAGCAACAGACTGAAGGACACAGGAAAACAGATCTGTTTGCACATTCCAATATCAAATTCCTCATGGCCACTCGTCCCTAACAACTCTGTCCCACTCTCAACAAATAAGCAGCTGATACAGATGGAAATACTCATACAGGTGCAGACAGGGGCTTTATTTGGAGAAATAACTCTTTGAACACCATTAACAACTAAAGGCAGCAAAGAGCAAACACATTATTTGTCCTTTTTTTTTTTTTTTGCTTTGAAGCCAGAAATAGCAACCCAGCAGGTGAAATCCTCTAGTCAGAGGAGCTAATGAGAAGACTATTCCTGTATAATGAGAGCAAGAGAAGTCTGTACTTGCATTAGCTTGTTCTATTCATAGTGTCTGCATCACTCTGCTGTTTGGACTCTACATACACCTAATCTATACCTACCAACAGCACCATTCCTAAGGTTTAATCCATGGAAGAGCAGTAGACATTAAACACTAGACTGGCAGTTACATGATAGAATTCTCCACTCCTTCCAAAACCTGGTCACCTGTGCAAGGCTGAAGGGAGAAGCAAAGCCACTAAGAATTCAAACATGGAAATCTGGGAACTAAAAGGAAACATACTTCAAATTATGGATTAGCTTTCTTAATGAACTCTCTTTACAGCCCAACAAATCAGACATGTTCTGGGCTAGAATCAGTGCCTTCCTACAGCTATTCACTTACAACCCCGAATGCCAAGCAGGTTTTAATTTTATATTCATTAGCAGCACAGCGTGAGAATAACAAAATATCCCTGAAGTTATCCATGCCATAAAAACAAAATCCTTTCCTTGCGTAAGGAACCTTTTGTCCTATTTAACCATTAGGTATTTTTTATTAATCAAGGAAAATAATTCTTTGGTTGGAAATGAAGATCAGAAATTTCAAGCCAGCAAGTCCTGAAGTGGAGGAGGCTGTCTCAGCAAGCCTGAGGAGCAGCAAAGTCACCTGAAGACTGGCTGCAGAATATTCCTTGTACAGAGTGATGCACAGGGGCCCCAATACAGAAATCAGGGCTTCACTGTGCTTGGCATGGATCCTTGTCTTGGATAGTGTAAGCACAAAGGGAAGCAGACAACAGGGAGAGGAAAAAATAAAGAGACTAAATCTGGTAAAACAAGCATCTGCTAAAGCACAGGAGCTGCCCAGCCACACCAGGAGTGCTGCTGGTGTCACACCAGAGTTCAGTTTTCACATGGTACTCACTGATCATTAAAATAAAAAAAAAAAAGGTTCCTCTGCCTTATAAAAGAAAAAATGTAAAGTAGTACACCTTTTCAAGAAATATAGGCATCCAATCTCAGTGAAATGAGATTCATTTGACATACATTTAATGATTCATGTGGTGAGAGAAAAAAGATCTGTAGCTGAAGTAAAGAAAAAAACTCCCAGGCATGGGAGAATGTTCTTAAAAGGCAGAATTCACATTCCAAGGCACTTGCCTAAAAGGACCTCGCTTCATTACATGGATCAAGGCTCTCAGATTACAGTGATCCTTATATTTAATATGGATTATCTCTCACAGAAGTTCAGGCTGCGTGGTGGGGGAAAAAGGCAACCTTGTGAAAATGCTGTTGCAGGTGAACTGGAAAGGGGGATTAGGACAAGATGCCTTTCTTAAAGCACCAGCTGGACAAGTCCATCAGGAGCCTGGGAGGGAATTAAGAAGCTGGATGACAGGGAACTTCAGCTGAAGGTTGGACATTGTCAGACTGAAATAGTTAATGGCTTAAACATTGTAAGATCACCAAAAGACTTCTGTCCACTGAAAAGAAACAGCTGCACAACCAGCAGAGCCCAACCCTCCCTGAACATGCCCACCAGGAAAGGACCTTCAGACAGATAAGTGGGTGCTCCTGTCCAACTATCCCAGGTGCCAAAGGGACACACATGAAGCTACAAACTGGATTGCCAGGTGGGGGAAGAGGCAAATCCTGCAGGGTTGGATAACCCTTCTTCTCATGCCAGTGTCCTCCCTTACACGATGGCTCTGCTGTGAAGACCCCTCTGGGGAGCATTTGAGGCTTCTGGCACCTCCTCTGACATGATCCATCAAAAAACTCACCACCCCAGGGGTGGTACAAGGCATTCCTACCTGAGCTTGAAGTGCATAATCTTTGAGTTTTCTGGGGAGGTTTTCCATCACTTTGACACGACTGTAACCACCACTTCAACCAACAGACACGGGAGCTGCAACCACCAAGGTCCATTGCTGGATACAGCAGGTGGTGACTATATCTTATAACCCTTATCCTTTCTTTCTCTCTGTCCCTTATACATACTCTTAAGTGTTATTTCCTTTAATGTTCTATATTATTATAGATGATAACCGAAACGGCAACATACCTGTTTACCTTTGAAACAAAATTGTTCTGAAATAAACCCTACAGATATATGTTTACAAACACCAGTGTCGTTTCACTCTAATCCACCCCAAGGGATTTATTAACAGGAAATCTGGGTTACCCTCCCCTTCTGAGGTGGGTGACAACAGCAGGTGACACACACAGGACCTACAGTCCAGAAACCATTGCTACTGACAGCTAAACCCATCTGCTACCACCCTGAGCTAATAAAGAACGAGACATTGTCAGTCATTTCTTACAGATTTTGCAATAGTACAGATCTCCCTACCTTCCTGGAGGAAAAATCTACACCTGCCTCACATTCCACAGCCTGTTTTTGGTACACCCACCTCAGTGGGACTCTACAAACTGTACTACAAACTAACTATTGTCCTGAGAGAATGCAAAGAAACCCACATCTAAATTTTGTGATTACAAGAGCTATACCTTGTCTTTTTTCTTTTTTTTTATTAAAGATAGCTTCATTTTAGCTGATTTGTTTTATTCCACAATTGCAGGGTGCCATGCTGATGCATGCAATGCATCATAAATAGATTATTCATTCCTATAGAGCGTTGGCTTCTTAAATGGCATCTGCAGCTTGCCAGACCAACTGTGAATGGAGCTCCTTAGGAACCATTGGGTCTTTTAGAAACATTTAGGACATTTTAAAAGCTTGGTTATTTCGCTTCTAATAGTTCCATTAGGACCATTAAATCTATCAGGTAAATAGGGCTTCAAAATTATTATTTTTTTAACCACACATTAGTGGTTTCTAATGACTATAAAGATGCTGTTACACTCCATTGAATATGCTCTTACTGCATGTTGATATGGACAGTAAAATGCATGCAAATATGTGTGTATTTACCTATTTTGAATGTTGTCTACTTGCAGAGTAAAGACCATTTAATGTGTCTCCTAAAATAATCAAAATTGTATAATTAGGGCAAGTTCAAGAGTAACCATTTTAAATGGGCATATTAAGTAAACTTGTTTCCACTGTCCCAAAATCTTTTGCTAAATATGAGCAGTACTTTCATAAATAGGCAAAAGCTATAATTCCTTTTCCTTTGTCATAGCCTACAAACAGCACACAGAATTCCTTCTGTCCTACACTTAATTAGGAGATCAAGTCTATCTTCACAGACATTTGGGCAGAGTTCAGCTGATCAGTGGCAGCACATGGACAATCCAGACAGAAGCAATTGCTGCCTGTCCCGAGCACAAATAAATGAAGTCAGAACAAATGACAAATTCCCTCAGATTAAAAGCAATCTGCAGCTTTACTGTATTCCCAAAGTGGTTGAATAAAACATACTCTAAAGAAAAGAGAGAAGAAAAAATGAAAGGCAAAGCAACACTGTGTTTTCCCTGGCACATCATCCACGTGGCTGCACACACAGGAAGGGAGGGAAGAGCCCTCAGGAAGAAGCCACAGACACTGAGAGCTAATGAGGAAATTCCCAGTCTGCCATCAAATGTTTGAATTCCAGTGCAGTGTGCACACAGCTCTGGGAAGAGGTGGAGGAAAAGTTCAGTGACACCAAAAAATTATGAACTAATGGACAATCATTTGTACATGAAGCAAATTCGGTTTTCAATCATTTCCTCAAGTCAGAAACTGTCTGACTGTGCCCAAAGTCAGAATGCACAGAGGTTAATCCGGGTTTGGAACAGATGGGATTGACAATTATTTGCCTACAATGACAACTGCTGTACAGACGTGCCACAAAGTCAAAGTAATGCACATTTTCCCTAGTTCTGCCATTAATCATAAATCACTTTGCAGTCTGACCTTCTGTTGAAATACCACCACTCTATTTTATAGGGTGCTTACTAGACATAACAAATATTGAATAAATAAAATACTGTATATATGGAGAATATTAGATGTAACATATAAATTTATATTTGTAATCTATAAATATATACTTATATATTTGAGCTTTACATAATCAAATTTTTTCTATAATTACATATTCTTTATATAGTAATAAAGACTATAATTAAATCATAAAAAATATAATTATATACAATAGAGAACAAAAATTCAGGGTTTGTCCAAATGAAACACAAAGACTTATGTGAACACATCTTGCCTTTGCTTTTTGCCCAGAATGATTTCTCAATGTCTCAATGAAAGTGCCCTTTCAAACCAGATCTAGTTGTGACTCCCTACACTGAATCTGCATTAAAAACATCTTGTAGGCAAGTTTTATACACTTTGAGTGGCACAATCACCTGAATTTAACGGTGCTCACAAAATCATTCTCACAAAAAACCTCCCATGTGACTGAAAACAGATCCGTGAAGTTTAGTAAGTGGAGGATTTGGCACTCAGCTGATTATTAGAGACACCAGTGGGACACATGAAACTTCTCCTTATTGATGGGTGAAGCTACAGTGGCCCTGCAGCAGAATTATCCTCACTTATATGATCTCAATCTGGTTTTCATTGATTTTTCTTACCCAGCAGTGAGTTTTGATTAACTTTAGTAATAGCAATGACCACTTCAAAATGCCTGGAATTGATCAGACATCAGGATTTCCTGTTAAGTAGAAATTTAAAAAAATATTTCTTCCAATATCACAATTAAGAAATGCCTTTCTCTTTGCAGAAGTATGAATGAAAAGGCCACAATTTTCCACTTGGCCTTTTTGTTGATTTGGAAGGTCATTAGGACAACATGTCCAAAAAAGGTGAGTTAATCAGGGGGAGAATTTTCCATGTGCACAGCATTGGAGATCCTTTGACAACTGCACAGCTCAACTTATTAGAGGTACCAGAAGACACCAGATTGACAGGAACTGAAAATATAAAATGCTGGAAGTAATCCAATATATCAAAGTAAACAAACCCCCACGAATTAGTAAAACTTCTGAAATAAAAGCTGCCACAGTAGGCAACAGAATTCAGTGTTGTGTTACTGCAACAGGTAACCATCTTTAAAAAGCTCTTTTCTCAGGTCTGATGTGTATCTGGAATTGCCTCCTGCTTTAACTTCCCTTCTTTTTCATGGATTTTCTCCCCAATGGATGGCTCTACAATGGACTATCTCCCCTAAAACTTTACACCTTGGACACTGAGCAAAGAAGAAAGAGCAGATTTGTTTTCCTTGAGGTTTTGCTGACACCCTTTGAAACCTGCAATTCTGTGAGAACAGTTCTCTTCTACTTACAGGATATAGATCTAAACTGACAGAACAACACCCTAAAATCAACATATCACTGGAGTTGCTTGGGTCAGTAGCTGTTCCTACCACAGGAGCTCTTCTGAAGGCAAACTGCTACATTTGCATTCCTGTACTCTGGTATGCAAGCATTCAAAAGACTGGAGTGTCAGCTCTGTGCAGCTCAAGGACAACTCTCCAAACACCTCCAGTGTTCACAATGAAATGTGAACCTCCTCCAGTTTGGTGGGAAGCACATAAGTGATTTTTTTCCAGACATACTTGCTCAACAATAGTCTGATGCTCCATTCCAGGTCACTGTAACTTACAGGTTCCTGTATCTCTTCAACATTTCACGTGTTAAAGCCTCAGAATCCCTCTTCCATAATGTTATCTAAAAATAACAACATTGGATCGGCATAAAAATCCGCTGCAGAAATTTTTCACACCATTTCAAAGCAGCCAAAGGGAAATCTCCCTGGGGTCTGAACTCTGGGTAGTGAATGATGTGTATCTTGAGAGAAATATTGTGAGATCAATGCTAGAGATCAATCACCTAAAAGAAATACAGTCATTTGGGACAGTATCTTTTCCAGGGCAGAAAGCAACTCTGCTGGAAAACCACTTTATGCACAATGTACATTCACATGCAGAAGTTCATTTATAACACATCTCAGGAGATGCTGGAGCTTGCATGCAGTTGTTTAAATAGTTTGGGGACTTTGCAAAAGAGATTTACTCTCACTCTTGGCACATTTTATTATGGAAGGTTTATCATCAATATTAAAGTTTAATTCCCCCAAAGCTGTGCATTAATACATTCATAAACTTTAATACCCAGAGCTTTGTGCCCACCTTCATCATATATTGAACACAATTGCCAAAGTGCAGTTCCATGCTTTCCTGTCCTTCTTTTTCATAACAAAGGGATTTCACAAATATTTCAAAAGCACAGAGTCATTTTGATGCACTACATTTTGCCTAAATTTAAATGCCTGCCATGCAGAAAATTGAGTTTTATGGTTTTCAGAGTAAAAACAAAGACTGCAGACCCCAGCTCTCGCAGCTCATTCTTTTCAAGCAGTTTTGCTAATCACTAATGGACCTTTTGGTACATTTATTATTTATTGCTTGCCCCTAAATCCTGCTCTTAAGTTCACCTATCACATGGGTTTTATGTGCTTTCATTATTTACAAGGCATCTATTGCTTTGTGTAATAAATTTAATGTTGGGAGTCATTTCCTATCAAAGATCAGTCCATTATTCCAAGTACTGTAACTGCTTCCAACAGGTCAAGGCCTGTCCTGGGAGTGTCCTGGGCTTTTCATACACACCAAGGTGTTGGGAAGAGGAAATCAGCTGTTTTATTAAGCAGCTAATTAGCATAATGGCACATTATAACATTTTTCCTTATGTGTTCTGAGCACTGAGAGGAAGGGGCATCCAAGGACACTGATTACAGACAGAGCACAGCAAGGGAGCAAGGAAGGACAGTAAAAGAGGGAAATAATTTAGTTGCAATGAAAGAAAGAAAACAACAGCCTTATTACGAAGGGGAAAACAAAAGTCCTCCCACAGGCACGATGATTTGTCAGAATTGCTGCTGCTCTTTCTCTGACATATACTGAGAAAGAAGGGGGAATTCAGAGATCATCAGGAGAGCTTTAAAATTGGCTTTTAGTATCTAAGACACTGCACACCAAGAACAGTGCACAGCCACAGACACAAAAACCCCCAACTGTCCACGAGTGAAACCTTAATTCAATATATAATTCAATTTGGCTTCTGCTGCCTATAATTGCTTCAATCCTCACAAACAGCTGGCAAGCACCAAGACAAAACCCACACTTAGGACACCACCAGAGAGGGGTTTAATTATTTTTTAAAATCTTTGTATTTTATTTAGCTTCTGCTGCCATCTACAGTAGTCATCACAAATCTGCACAAGGACCAGGTACAGCACGAGGAGCAGCAAAATAAACCCTCAGCACAGTAACAAGCTGGGCTGGAAAGGCACCAGGGGATTCCACTGTCACTGGGAGATCTAATAAACCTTTTTGTAGATAAAGTTTCTCACTCAGTTGGGGCCCAAAAATTCATTTACAGCCATTCATCAGCTCTGTAAATGAATTAACTCACCCAGGTAGCACAGACACAAGCACAGACTTCATGAGTTTGTGTAGATCAACAAGGTAGAGATGCTGGCTAAGGACTGATCAAAGTTTTAATTTCTCTGTATGAGATTATCACACAGGCACTGACAACCTCAATTCTGTGCCTGATTTTTCCACACGGCCACATCACAAAAATGTGGACACCATAAGGAATCGATTTGTCAGTCTGCTCCCAGACAGCCTCATGTAATCAAAATATTTTTCACTAGTTATCTTAATTAATAGAATTTTTTACATTCCAGATAACATCAAGTAATGCTGCATTTCCTCAGAAACCTGTGCACCTAATAAAATCTGTCTGTGCCACAAGGCAATGTGCACAAGGCACACTAGAATTTTTTGTAGGATGAAAAAAATGTCAACTCCCAACAAGAATACAATGCCTGATTTAATGTTAGAACTGGCTTACAACTGAGTAATTTGGAGACATTACACCTTAAGCCCCAGCTTAAATTTCCAGTAGCTAATGCATGATTTCAGTTCTTTCAGTCTCATCAGTTCTGCTCAGCTCAGCTCTGTCAGTGCTGTATGGCAACATCTGAACCAGCATAAACCCTAAATTTCAGTTTCTAAATATATTCAGTCAAATCCGTTGTTTTCTCCTGTGATTTGTAACTTGTCTTGTGGGGAATTTCTGCTCCTCCAACAGTTTGCAGAATCCTGCTGCCGACTGCATAATGACCCCTATGTTTTTCTTAGTCTTTCCTGCATCTCTGAGGAGTAACCTACTGAAATAGCTCCATTTTCAGCTGTACAGTTCATTAAGAGATGGGCTCTTGTGCAACTTTACACCACTCTCACTCCACTGAGTAAGACCAGGCTCAAACTCAGTTATCACAGCAGTGGAGAGCATGATTATCACCTTGTCAGAGCATCTTTGTAATCCATTGTTCCCACACAAACCTTAAAGAAGTTACCCAAGGCAAGAAATTACTGGAAAACCAATTTCCTTCACTTTTCCAACTCTATGACAAAGATTCAAGATTATCCAGTACAAGTAGAGAAAACATTTCTGAGGGTTTAAAAAGGCAGCTTAAATTTTTTATTCATAACTTCTCATAACTCTGTATTAGCTACTTAATAATGAGGTGTTGTTAGAGGGATAAGGCATTAAAATTTTTGCTGATTTTATCTTTTGCCATAACACTATCAACTGAAAAATATTTCAGCACATCTGCTGGACTGTGAAACCTAATTTAAGCCACAACAAAACCTTCTGAAGATCAGCAAATACTGATGTCAAGCAAACACATCTTTTCTAGCTACCTGTTAATACACACAGGGACTAATAACCACATGGGACTTGGAGCAAAAGTGGAACTTGGGTTGCTTTTGCTGTATTTTTTTTTTGGTCTATTTTTGATTGCCAGAAACCACAGCAACATTAGAGTTTCCTCTGCTGGTGCTGCTGCAGCATATGGGATGTGTGGGTTCCTTTCTGGCCTGTCCATTCCTGGTCCAGATCAGCACTTCCCAGGACACGAGGCTAATTCAAGGAATCAGAAGGGTTCCCACCAGTGCAAACCAGTTTCAGAGAGTTCAATTTTTACCTTTCCTTCTACCAGGAATCATCAAACTGCCTTCAACAACCTGTTAACAAACCAACCAGTAAGAAAAGAGATTACAAATATTTAAAAAGCTCTGTGATGTTTTCCCTTCTGCTTAAATAAGCCAATATATAAAGCCAGTAAAGAGAAAATAACCTAAGAAGAGAGCAACATATAACAGTCTCAGAAAGTACCTGTCCTGGTGATCAGAAAAGTGAGTCTTGCCCACACAAAACACCATAAAATTAATTCCTACAGGATTAGGATTATGCCCAACACTTCTCCTTTGCTTAAAATACAGACTAAATTTTTGCACAACTGCTGGAAACCAAATGACCTCGGAGCTGACCGTGGAGTGCTTTTCCCTATTTGCTATGCAGGAAGCATCCCTGAGGATACAGACTGCCCTTAAAGCAGTGAACTGTACTGCAAACAGCTTGCTACCCTTTGGACATGAAACCCTGCAACCCAGAGGACAACCTTGCCTGAAATAAGCTTCTTACAGCCAAGGTAGGGCTTGTTGTGGTGGTTTTTTGTTTTATTTAATGCAGTGAAGGGTTACTAATAGAGCTGAAATCCACAGGCTCAAAAAAAAATATGCAGTGAATCTATCAAAACTATCATATTCTCATCTGCTTGCACATTTTTGGGCCAGTTTATTCATCTATTTAAGAGTCGCATTGTTAAAATGTCACATGAACTATGGAAAAAAAGCTTTAGACCTAAATAAAAAACGTTTACACTGTACAACACCTATTATATGTCAGTCTATGAAATCATTGGTAAACAAGCTTCACCAAATTAGATCTGAAAACCAACATGAATCATTTTAGAACATCAGTGAGTACATCTGCAGCCAGAAGGACAGAATAAACTTCTGTCCAAACCACGTTTCTAAACACTTTCATCATTCTATATGGTGAACTCTTTCCCAATTAAAAAATACTATTAAATATCAAGTGAGAAAGTGACACGAATGAAAAGTGCAATTACTTAAAATCTTAATAACAGATTTTTTTTAATGTTTCCTTATTACACAACTGCAGAGACAACTTACTTGTTCAGGGAATAATGGATATCCAAAGAACTAATTCATGATAGACAATGAAGTGTAGGAAATTATAAAATCTATGGGCTGAAGTGTTTTTACTGCAGAACAAGTAAGTAATAGGAGATTTTTACAGTTTGGGTTTGTTGCAATTAAGACCATCATTATAAATCTGTGACATACTCAAGATCTGCAAACTCCCAATGTATTTCCATGTACACCAAACCCCAGCATTAATGACATAAATAGATGTTCCTACTGAAACTAATAAAACTCTTTTATTTCTTGGAAATACACCTGAAAATGTTCAAATAAAGAAGGTGGAAAGAAAGAAGCTTGACTGTTGCTGAAGTGCCACTCCGGGATTTGGAAAGTCTAATAAATTCCTAATTCTGTCATCAATTCCCAGCACAGTTAATTCAGTCCACCCATTTTGGTTTCCGTTTGTAGAACAGGAATAACGTTTTACCCTACTTTTCCTCGAGCATCCACTTTGTGATGAACTCACAAGAACTTTTTCTAGGCCTTTATAGAGTATTCACTGCAATAGGTTTGCTGCCTTCACAAATTAAGACCACGACAAGGGGGCCTCCTGCACGTTGCTTTGCTTCAGAAGCAGCTCGTGAAGCTGCTTTTCTTCACAAGAAGCTGACAAAAAGCCTCATAGTTGGACATCTCAAAGAACTCTCCAATGTGCTGAAAACACTGGAATTTTAACAGGCTGAATATTTTCATGCAGGTACGGAATGAAGAACAGTGACACTAAAATAGAAAATATCTCAAAGGGATACGTTACTCGCAAATCTTTTCTGACTCCAGATCAAATTAGAGATCATACTAAAATTAAAAATAAGTTAAAATAAAACTGTGCTAAGAGTAGATCACAAGAAATGGGTTACATTCTCCATCTGATAAGTGTTAGAATCTGATTTCAGAGATGCCCCCTGAGCTTTGGGAAAGGGAGTGGCTGTGCCAGGCTCTCTGTGCTTGGGGCCTGGCAGGCACAGCCACACACATGGAGTGTGCAGGGAACAAAGGGGCCCTGCAGAAGTGTTCAGGGAATATATTTAAGATGCACCAAGAAAAAAAAAAAAGTCACTGCAACAGCCTTGAATGAGTTAAAGTCCGACAAAACAGGGTTTGGAGGCTGAGGAGGAAGGTGAGGTGGGGGAGAGGATTTTTGGTACAGAAGTGTTCTCTGTAGCTTGTCATGGTTATGATTAACACCATTAATTGGAGCAAGAATAACTGCTGATAGCAAAATAATATTGATTGCTCAGAACCTTTCAAACCTTTTCTTTATTCCCTTTGGCTTTTTGATAAAGTAGCAATTCGTGCTGAAACCAAATATCAGAAGAATTTGTATTCTCTACACACTCCTCTTCAGTTGCAACCTCCAGTAATAAATGTGCTGAATATTTTAGATTTAAAATAATATGAGAATAACAGACATCCCTTAGCAGACAAGGTTTGATCCTGGAATACCTGTGGGTGGAAGTGGAAGTGAAGAGTGGCATATTTTATCTTGGTTGACAAATATTCTCAAACAGCTGCAGCTCTGTGCTAAGTGCAGCTCATTACTTGGGGAAAAGTAGTAGAATACAGAAAATTCTTCAGCAAGTTGCCTGTATTCCAAGTATTCCCCAGGAAATTACTGTAGGCATGACATATATCAGAGTGCCAGTTCCCACAGAGACAGCAGTGTATTTGGTTTGGGGAATTTTAACCCATCAACAGCATCATTAAAGCTCAAACACAGATAAACAGCAAGTAGCTGTACCAGATTTGTACATTTTGGGAAAAGTGTGTTTTTCAGACAAAGCACAGTGAATTATCCATACAGCATGCTCAAAGTCATTATTACAGATTTCAGAAGATAATGTTTCTGATTAAACAGAAGTTAAAAAAATGTGTACAAGATACAAAAAATACTGAAGTTATACCTATAATGGGCTTTCCCTCACGTAATGATATTCAAATATCATCCCCTTCTCCAGAGTGTGTTCAAGTTAAGGAGCAGGGTTTTCAAACCTTCCATGGGCTTTAGCTGGGGCTGAGGTCAAATTGGTGACCAGAGTAGCATTCCCTGAGAACTGATCAGTGCTTAGGAGTTCCCAGATTCAGCCTTAAAGGAAAATCAACCAGCCCTAAAGGTGTTATCCCAGCCTTCAGAATGGCCTGAAGTAGCACAGCTGGAGTCAGCACAGAAAAGCTTTTGGGAAGAATGACTTATGGATCATAAAATTAGGTAAATAATTGATATACATCATGGAGGTAAAGAGGTGAGAATACCTGAGGGCTGAGAGAAAGAAAATTATTCCTGACAAGTAAGACAGTGAGAGGTGAGCAAAGACCTTTCCAGGCCAGGGGTGATTTTTCAATTACTCCAGTGGCCACAGGCTCACAAGGAACCTCCAAGCAAGCACAGGCAAGACTAAAATGAACAAACAGCCAAAAATTTCTATAAAATTCCTTTGTAGTAACTTGCAGACTACTTTGGGTACATTCCTTGTATTCATATGTCTGCAACCTGCCTCCTTGTCTTTGCTTTGTGACAAATGCCATCCTGGGGCTCCTTTGTGACAAGTGCCATCCCCGTGGCATCCCACAGCAGCAAACATGACAGGCATTTCCTAAATCACAGGCAAAGCAGAGGCTCTTTGTTTCTGACTCAAAGATTAAAAAGAAATTGTGGGAGGGTAAAACTCCAACAGCCTTTGTCAGCTGTGTGAAAGACACCAAAGGATGAGTCAAAGGTCAAGCCCAACTTCCCCAGGGGAGCACGTTGGGAAAGGGCCACAATTGGAGTGATTTGTTATCCAGGTGCATCGTGAGTTGGGGCTGTCCCTGAACAGAGCACAGCCCATCAAAGCTAACAAATGTAAAAGGATATCCTGGAGTGGTAATTGCTCCATAGCTTCTATTACAAGATCACCACCAAGGATCAGAGTTAGACCCGAAAATGAAGCTGCTGATGGGTACTGTACTTTTCCACCACAAACAATTAAATTAGCTGTAATGTAACATATAAAAATCCTGCTTTTAACTTGGTTTGAAAAAGAAGATGCAGAACAAGCCCGTGATTAATTTTTTCCATTTTAGATGTAACATCTCCCATCAGAAAGCTTCTCTGATACCTCTGAGAGCAGGGAGACAGCAATTTCCCATTCTGTATCATGCCCTGACAGCAAGATGACACTATTTTAAAAGTACTGAGCAATTTGAAAGGTTTCCAGATAGCAGGGATTTAAATGTACTTTCTGAGCTGAAATGTGCTCATCTTTGGCACTCCATTGAAAAACCAGGAAAATTATTACTCCCTTTATAATTACAAATGTGTTCATTTGGGGGAAGGTTAAGGCCATACACTGGGAGTTGCAGAGCATTAAATAATCATATTGACAGTACATGTTTTAGGTGTGTTTTGCTACAAAACACAGCACCAGCAGGAAATGCCTTATTCATGTCCAGCTGCAGTGTGGGGTCATGGGGAAGCTGCTCCAATGATTCCTTACACCAAAGTTCATTACAAGGAAAAGCCAAACCAGTTAATAAAAGATTAGAAACAGCTACAAGGACATTCCACAGGAAAGAGAAGTAATTTTATAGCTATAGCTGCCTTATCACACTAGTCCAAGTCCACTTCACAGCCTGCTTTTCCATATACTCTTTACTCCCTGCAGCCACAAATGAGATTGGAGATTAATTTCATTTTTGTACCAGTAACAAAAATCTGAGTTCAACACAAATAGGTGGAGGGGCAAATAGGGGACAAACAGTGGGAAAAATAGCAAAGATATTGAAATTATGATCTCCAATAGTGTTACAACTTCCATTAGACAGGACCTCAGATGGGGAGAAAAAAGTTTTGAATCATTAAACTTTTATGACTGGCTCAGACATTGCTAAACCTCCTAAGAGAGAAAGGCAAGTTGTCCCATTAATCTCCCCAAACAGATATTGTCATTCACATTCTGCACTTATTACATTTACCTGTCGTGTGTGTACACGAAAAATAACCCAGTAACATCAATCAATGCCAAGACAAAAACAGATTAAAATCTTCCAATGTTTCTTTCACCTGAGAGAAGCTGCATTTCACAATGTGGGTTTATGGACTCTGCTTCCTTCCTACCTGAGCCTGCAGATGCACAGAGCCAGTAGCTCTGGAGTAAGGACAGGACACAACTCACCTGGTCAGTGCTGCAGGTGGAAACTTCTGTTTAATCTATAATGGTCAAAGAGGCCAACAAGATATACCACTGAGCACAAAAACTATCAGAAAAGTCATCAGCTGCTCTCTGCCATCCTTTCCTCACTATCCACAGCACCACATAAAGCAACACCACCCAGAAGGGTGGCCAGACACACAGGACAAGTTATTTTAGTGCTGTTAAAATTGCTTTTATTTCTGTAATTGATTATCATATAAGGAAAACTCATCAGTCACTCTTGCTTCAAATTTAGAATAAACTCAGCTTGGTGTTGTAGAAAACACGACACTGGAAAGAGCAGCTGTTACACCAGAGAGCAAATATATTGTTTATATGTTGTGTGCATTTGGCCTTACCTAAAAGGCTTTGGAAAAGTCAAATTAAATTAGCAAGGACATACCAGAGACAGACACACACACACCCTCCTCTAGAGTTCACACAGTCTTTGCAATGTCTGCGTTTCCTGGGACAATCTGATGGCCAAGTGTCCAAAATTATTGCTTCCCAGGAGACTCTAATGTTTGCAGCCTTTGAATCCTTCAGATATTACAACTAGAATGGCAACTTCCCTTCAGACCAGCATGACTGTGCCAATGGGATTGGGAACCAAGCCTGACATCAGCAATCAGTCCCATCCCACCTTACAGCTGCTCCCAAGGGTGAGGAAGAAGGGTGGGAGGCGTGGAGGACTGAAACAGCTTTTTGCATTTTTGGAAAAAGTGAAGTGTTTACTTAATGTCTCAGTCTGAGCCACAAATCAGAGGTTAAAGGGCCTTTTTAGGAAGAAATTCTTTACGGAGAGAGTGCTCAGCCATTGGAAGGGGCTGCCCAGGGAGGTGGTGGAGTCACTGTCCCTGGAGGTGTTTAGGAAGAGCCTGGATGTGGCATCAGTGCCATGGTCTGGGTGACAAGGTGGTGTTGAGTCAAAGGTTGGACTTGATGATCTCAGAGGTCTCTTCCAACCTGGTTGTTTCTGTGTGAGTCTGTGTGATTTAAGTAGTGCCTTTTTGATAAACCCTGAATCAATAAGGAATTGTGCTAATACTGTGCCTGGCTGCCAAATCTTACTCTCCAGTCTCCAGTCTCACCCAGCCCTCCCAGGGACAAAGTACCTGCTCCACACCTTGGGATTCCAGCACATAGGCAGGGTCCTCACAGCTGGGTGATTCCAACTGGGATTCCAGCTGTTGGGTGAAGCCAACTGGAGGATGCCAGCAATGTCCACATTAGGATCAACCCCACAACCCAGCTGGGCAAACTCTGCCTCTGTGAGCAAACACCACTTTATTTAGGAGGGAAACCAAGCTGCAGAACTGTTTATCAAGCTCTTACTTTGTTAAAGGATATTCCAACCATTTTCCTATTGTAACTAAACTATTCTTTCCTGGAGTACCACCACCACGTACAAACAATGGTATTTTAAATCACATATTAATTGACTATTTAAGCAAAGAAATGTTTCTTTTGCAGTGATATTTCATTGTGACAGAGGCAATTATCTTCATGGATGGAAATCTATAGCTCCCAGAACTGCAGGACAATTAGTGAGAATTAATAAAAACTCGCTCATGCCTTGCTATTGCAGTCATGGATCAAACAGCAAACTAACACTGACTGCCCCTCTTTGGAGAATAAGATCTGCAAGTTGCTGTTCAAAATAAGTCTGCTGGTAAAATGGCTTTAGAACATATATTTCATTATCACAAATGGCTCCTGGGAATCACTTCACCAAGATCCCCCTTGGTTAGAGTTCTGTGTGG
Organism: Neopelma chrysocephalum; assembly: GCF_003984885.1. NCBI lineage: Eukaryota > Metazoa > Chordata > Aves > Passeriformes > Pipridae > Neopelma > Neopelma chrysocephalum. The sequence continues at coordinate 2,600,218 of NW_020897723.1, forward strand.
ATTTGGTCCTTCGGGAGGCTGCAAGTAAATATTTCTGTTTATGCAGAGTACAGAGATTTGATCCCTGAGATCTGCCTTCTGAACCCTTTAGGATTTAACCTTCAAAGTTCAGATCTCCAGAAGGATCTGAACAGCTCTAGAATTACTAACTCAGTGCATAATTTATGGTCCCATATTATATCACTAATTACTTGGATCACAGCCTTAATTTCTCAGGCATGAGGGGATCTGCCCACACATTTCCAGTTCTAATGGTGGACAAGGGTAGGATTGTCTAAAACAGCCAAGTGCCCTTTTAAACCTACTGAAAGTTAGTGATACCCAGGCTCCTGAGTGCATTTGGATCTTCTGAAAATTGTACTACAAAGAAAAGGTCTGCTAATAACGTGGAGCCTGGCCCTGTAGTCCTGACTCTGTAAAACTCTCACGATAATTCAGTGAAAACTGTATAAAAGATTGCAGAATATATTTTTATATAAAAGAACAGTCCCAGAATTATATCATAGCACTGACAGCCAGGAGAGGAACAACAAATGTCCCAAAGTGGAACCTTGGCCATGCCACGTAGCTCAGCTCTGCTGCCACTGTGGAACCTGCATCCATTTAATGCTGTTTATCTGCAAATACCCCCTTTCTCTTGTTTCTTTGCCCCCATTTCCCACTCTGCAATTTCTGTTCCACACAAACATCTCTAAACTTTCACACTGTTTCTTGCCATACCAAGGAATCTTTAATGAGTGTGACACAAATGCAGAGGCGAGGGAGAGGTTTGGGAATGTCACTTTGCAGTTTTCAAACCGGATCACTGGTGAATCCCATCACTTGAACTGGAACTAGGAGCCAGGAAAGAGCCCAGCAGGACACACAAAGGATTTCTGCCCTGGCTTTAATTATTTGCAGTGGCACAGCTCTCAGGTAAAAGCATTAGTAGGAGAGCACCTTGCTGTGTATATGTAAAGAAACAGTTAATAACTGTGCTAAATATGGTGATCAAGATTATTCAATTCTAAGGTTTTAGCACTCAGAAAACTTACTTTTCGAACACTCAAAATTGGTTTCTATGGGCCATTTTTTACATCAGTTGTTAGCACTTAAATGCCACAAAAGCTTTCAGCATGAGTAAGCAATGCCATTTAGAAAATCCATTTACTTTGTCTGTACCAGCAGCAGTCCTTCATCCCTTTTTTTGTGAACATTTTAGGAAACAAATTTTACTTACAGGGGAACAACCACAGAGAGCAAATAGTGAAGTTAATACCCTGAAGCCTGAGGAGAAGCAGCAATATATTCTAGATAGGTGGGATAACACTCAACTGAATAGCCAGAGCAGTGGCACAGAGGTATTTATCCAGAGATTTATCCACAAATTCCACCACACATCTGGCCTGTGCAAATATGAGGACATAATATGCAGTACCATGATTTAACTGATATATTCGGATCTACTTTTTATTTCCCCCCAAGAGTGTTGTTTTAAACTTCCTAATCCTGCCTACTTGCGCCTTTCCCCTAATCTGACACTCCCAAATCAAAAGTCACTCAAGAAGCTTTGAGACCTTCTCTCAATAGTGATTTAATTCAGAAGACTGAAATGCTTTTCAGCTTCTAGTTTTATGGGCACCCTTGGAGAACAAAGTCTCGTTGAACTGAGTTTTAGTCATTTTTGATGGTTTAGTGGCAGTACATTGCATGAATACTATCAGGAAAATTACTCTAATCAAAAGTGAAAATATTGTAAAATTTATCAATAATAAATACAACAAAAGTACTACTAATTGGTCTGTGTTATTTCTTACATAAAGAGATGCTGTTTCCTCCAGTTCCAGCAGTACTTTTGAGATATCGTGTTCAAAATGAACTTTAAGAAGTGAACTACCAGCCCCTCTATTCTTTCCTCTCCATATTTTGTTTCTATTATTCCCTTTGTTTATAATCCCTATCTGAACCCTCAGTTGCCCTTGTTTTTTTTTTTTTTTGCGTTTCTCTTCTATTCCATTGTTTTCCTTTGTATTCCACATTCCGTGGACCAGCTAAGGAAAAATCTTCCCGCAGAGGGCTGCAGCACCCGAAAAGCTGGGAAGGCAGCGGGAGGGATGTAGCAGGCGGTCGGGGGGATGGATGGATGGATGGATGGATGGATGGATGGGGTTGCGCGGGTGCCGTTCCTGCCCCGGTGCCCCCGGGGATCATTCCCGGCCCCGCTCCCGCCGCAGCTCCCCCCGCGCCCCGCAGGGGGCGCCTTTGCCTCGGGAAAGGCCCCGCTCCCGCCGGGAATCGCGGCCGGGATTTCGGGAATCGGGGCAGGTTCAGGGATCACCCCCGCCCCGGCCTCACGAACGCAAAGACTGCAACAATTACCGCCGGTTCTGCTCCTGCCGCCCTCCCCAAGCCCGTCTGCTCGGTGCCACCCTGCGATTTTATGGGACAATCAGTTCGGATCTGACAGACTCGCTGTGAAATCCCGAGCTTTTCCCTCCGTGTCACTGCTCCTAAAGAGCCAACAGCTCACCAGAAACCCATTGAGAGACCATTCTGCGAACATATTATTACACTGTTTTCTTCGCAACGTGGAGATTTCACTTCCCTTTTCTCCGGAGTTTTTACATGACAGAGTTTGTGGTTTATTTTTTTTAAGGGATACAGGGGCCTCTGGGTTTTTACTTACCCATAAAGCTACTCTGTGATAACATAATTTCTTGCACAGCCTTCAGTGTGTTACAGATGGAACAGTACTTTCCTAGTATGTCAGAGAGGAAAAGTAACTCTTCATCTCAAAGGGTTTAACCCTTAAGATCGTTGCTTCCTGGACTGAAATTCTGGGGAAACATCCTTAGTAACACTTTAGAGACTAAATGGACCTCGAGATACCCAAAGTTCCAGCCTTAAGAATGTTCAAGAATACAGGGCTCAGCACAAGGGAGAAATAGTTAAGTGGGATGAAAGGATATGTAGGGAATAAAGGGATTAAAGTGAACAAGGTGTTTGGAAGGAAAATCATTAGGAGCGATCACCAGCCACAACACAATTGAGAGTTAAGCTTCAGGATGCATTCCAAGAGGATTTTGTATTCCAGACACAACCTTCTAGACCTGCATATTTGAATTCTACACTAGTCCAACATAAATAGCAAGGTTCTGCTGCATTCCAGGGTGAATTAAAGATTGTCCTGGTACATTACAGACTCATGACATCATGTGCTGCTCTCCTGCGTTCAGCAGATATTCACAGCCATGCAGAGCTCTCTGCCAGCTCCAAAGGGGTTTGTGAGGCACAGAACTGGCTGAGCAGCTCAGTTCAAAACCAAAAGCCAAGTTCCCCCAGTCTCAGGGGATGTCTTTCTGGTGCACATGGATAACCCAGCCTTGCCTTGGTCCTGAGCATTTGGGTATATCCATCACCTAGCAGATTTCAAGCTCTTAAAGAACACCTTTGTATTCTAGGAAGCTGTTCCCTGCATTTCTCTGGATGCCAGCTACACTGTGCTTAATCCATCATGTTTGTAGCCGTCTCCTGCCAAGAAGCAAATACTTCATTGAGTATTTTATAGCTATTGCATTTTGCAGAGACAAACTGTGACTACCTAGATCAGAATAAATAATAGCAATAAAAATAAAGACTTCAGAGATTTGGTTTTCTTAAGCACATCCAAACCCTTTCACTTGGAAATAAGACAAGGCATGACTACAAGGCATGTGCTTGTCATCTACCCTGCAGGAATCCACCTGACACCAGTCCCTGAGGTGGCACTGCTCATCTCTGCAATTTAAGTTATTTTCTCTGATTGTAATAAAGTCAGGAAAATAAACTGGTTGCATCAGTGATAGAACTCCATTGTGAAAAGAAATAATTGCCCTATTCATTAAGTGCTACACTGAGTCAAAAGGTCTGGGGTGGAGGCTATATTGAAAAAAAAAGTGAAGAAAACTCACACTGAAAATTGCCTTTCACAGACTATCTGCAATTCTTGGGTTGGTCACCTATGAGCAGGACACCTGGTGTACATGAGTAAAAGAGCAGACAGATTAGTGCTAAAATAAGCAGCCTAAGTAGGGATTGTTTTAAAAAATAGGAATCATCCCAGAATCTTATGCCACTGTGGTAACATCGACTCCAACAATTTCAATGTTACAGTGAAGTGTTTGGAACAGCTACAAAAGTAAATTGAGCAAACTAAGGAAAATATAAGATCAGAACCCTTTCTTTTCTCCTGCTTCCACACACTGACTTGTTCATCTGCAGAAAAAGAAAATATTACAAGGGAACTTCCAACACCTTCACCCTTCGATGGTCCCTTCTCACAGCCTGGTCATGAATTGCTCCAAACGAGTTACATCAAATCAGCATCACTACAAGCCAATGAAAGCAGCAGCATGGAGTGAGCCAGCTGAACCCTGAGAATTTATTCCTCCTGACACTGGAGAGCTGCAGTTTTCCTCGTACAGCTCTGTGCTTCCCAGTGCCCTTCAGTGACACAGAATTTGAACAGACATATTTCCAACCCACGCGAGTCTGCCCTCATGAGTTTCCTAACAATCCTGTGAGATGTACAGTTCCTGCTTTAGATCTGCACATAAACTAATTTCAGCAGTTACCTCCTCCTCCTCCCAATCTAACAAGCACTCAGCATTTTGAGCTATCACCTTTTCCAAGGTTAGTGTTTTGTTAATTAAGCAAACTCTATCATTTCTGCTGTCAAGGGGGGGTAACCTTTGACAGTCCTGCAACTGTTATGAAGATGAACACCACAGAGTCCAGGGTAACCAACAGGAGCACAGCTAAGATTTGGATGTGGAATTGCTAGGGATTTAAAACTGCAGGACAACATACTGGCCAAAATTTTCATACCCATGGAACAACTGGAGGGCTGTTGTTTGGACACATGGAGAGCACACTGCTGAGAGACACACAAGTGAGTACCAGGGAAAGGCTGTTGCTGTGGGGGAATGGAAGCAAGGAAAAAACCAGTAAGGACTGTGTTGAGTCAGAAACAAACCACATTTTTACTACCTTTCATCCATGATAACTCTACCAGGCAAAAAAGAAAAGGCTCAGATCTTACAACTCTGTTCTTCAACTATTTCAGTAACTTAGACAGTAGACTCAAAGCAATCTCTACATACAAAATACCCAAACATCTACCATAAAGATCAAAACAGAACTCATTGCTTCTAGAAGTAATGCTTCTGTCAGCTCTTGGTCACACACTTTTTACAAAAATTAAATACAACTATAGCCATAAAACTCCCCAACATATTTGTGTACTCCATGCAGCAACCATAGGTACCAACAGGAACAATTAACACCTGAAGTGCCAAGTCATTGCATCAAATAAGACTTCAGAATTAACACCTCTTATTACTGGGACACATCTCAGGAACCATGGTTACACCTGATAAAATATTGGAAGCACTGGATTTCATAGTTGGATATTGTGCCCAATGATTCCTGAGCAGTTTTGACGAATTTCAGCAAGGACAAAAGATGACAAGGAAGAATAGTGAAATCTTTACTCCAATCCTGATTTAGATCCAGATTTGTATTTAGAAATGCTAAAGTATTTTCATTCCAGACATGCTGTCTGCATTACCAATTCTAACAGCTCATAAAAGGAACATTCATAATCAATTATTACAGTTAGAGCTGCATTTTAGCAATATACTGTCTAACAGGAAATATTTTCTTCATAATGGCAAGAATGTCATCTTTTATAGCTCCTATCCCACCAGTGATAAAGTGCTTTTGTCTCCAAAATTGGAGAAAGGCAGAGCAAAGTTTTTAAAATGGAATTGTTCTTTATTAGGATTCTTCTCCATTTAAATTGTTCAACTTAAGTGCACATTGAAACCCCCACAATACAGTCAATGTTGTTATTTCAACCCTTTAAACATCTGGAGTCAGAGAAGGGAAATTGGTGACTTCCTCAGCCCCCAAGAATGATCTTAAAGCATAAGCCACAGACACTTGGTCTCTATTTCAGCAAACTGTAAACACTTTTTGTGGCCAAGGAAAAGCCACTACCACCTCCATGCCCCAGTTTCTCAGTATGGAAAAAATTAATTATATACAAGTGTATTAACAGTTATGCAGTGACTGACTATTGTTACAAGTATTGCAGAAACCTCATGTTAAAAAATAGCTACTATTAGCACTTTTATTTTATATATATGTACATGTAAAAGCATAAAAATCAAACTAACTTGTGGATGAAACAGTTTGTAAATCACTGACCAATCAAATTTAGAGCCATGAAGAGGCTGCCTCCAGGAGACACCTCTATTTGGAAGCACTTGTATCACACAACTACAAGTCTGAAGAATTAGGCAGCAGGTGAATATGCAGGGCTCATATAAGGGAAGGGAAGATCTAGAGCTCTGTGTCTCCCTTCCCATCCACTATACATGGATTAAATATTCTAAACATGTTTCTGCAATGCTGCTTCTGAAAAAGAAAATAGGAAGAAAGAAAGTTGCTCAGTATTTCCATTTCCTCGCTGTCCACCAAGAGCTTTAACCCAAAGGGTGGCCATGGATTCAGGAGGTGGCAACATCTGCTGATTCAATGGGTTGTTCTTATGAAACATGTGATGATCAATACCTTTTTTTACACCTTCCTCGATCTATGGAAAAAGAAAATCCTCTATGATTGCTATTTAGTCACAATTTTCCTTAATTAAAGCCTCTCTCTCCTTGCTGGAAAAAACATTCATTGCTACTATTTACCTGAAGCAATCCTGTCTTTCAACCTCAGCCACCTGGAAAACCTTAATGTAAAACTGACTCTACAGTTCTAGAACCATGTTTTCAAAAAGCATTCACTTTGAGAAAAGGAAATGTTTTCTTGACTCAAAATTTGTGCAATAGACTAGATTTTGGGACTGGATGTACAAAATACTCTTCTCTGTTATTATGAGATACTCCCTCATAGGCTCAAGAGATTCTAATTAACATTAGAAAAAGTAGACATATTAGACATGAGGAATTTTTTCAAAGAGGTTGTTACAGGTTCATCCTACAATAAAGATCTGTTTAACATAGTACAGTAACTATTTGTTTGCAAAGTACATTAGTAAGTCAGTGAGACGGATTTTCATAGGAAATTGTTTTATTGATCCTAAAAATTCCGTGAATAATGCTGCATATCCTTGAGCACTCTCTACTGCTATCTGCAGCACACAATATGTAATTCTTCCCATATTTCTCTTTTTTTTTAAATCTACACATTCTGTAACACTTCCTGTCCAACGTGACACTTCCAAAACCATCCCAACATTCTTTTGGTTTCCAACAATTCACAGGGATCTGTCCAGGTTTGAATTGTTCATGAAGCACTGGCAAAAATGTAATATTTAAGGTACAGCTTTGCAGTGGGACTGCTCCCAGCTCAGCTCAGCTGGCTCTGCTCTGTGTCCCAACCTCCCCTGTCACACATGGAGCCCTCAGAGCAGTCAGGGTGCCAATAGCAGACACTCCTTGGGCACAATTTTTCTCAGTATTTAACAGGTGCTGAGCTGCAGAAATCCTAGAGGAGAGACACTAAGATGGTTGGGATGGGAAGAACATCACGTATGAGGAGAGGCTGAGGGAGAGGGAAAGGATTAAGGGTGGGATCAAACTGAAATCCAGCACTACCCAGAGGGTCAGACTCCTCAGATGCTTTGCCAAAACAGCAAAGGGCAACAGCCCCAGGGGGCAACCTGGGAAATTTCAACTGGACACAAGGGGAATAAAAGTTTTTCACAGAGTTGGAAGGGACCTACAAGGATCATCAAGTCACCTCTGAAGTGAGTGGCCCATTTGGGGATCAAACCCACACCCTGGTGTTATCAGCACCACGCTCTGACCAACAGAGCTCATCTCAGGGTTTGCACTGAGTAGTTTAGCACTGGAAGTTTTCCAGAAGGTTTTTGGCATCTCCACACCTGGATATTCATCGGATCAAAATTTGAGCATACAGGACCCTGTCAAGTTGCTCTTTGTAGTCAGCCCTGCTTTGAAGAGCTGCTGTACCTGACAACCTCCACACATCCCTTACAATCTGGATTTATGATTCCACTTTCCCTTCCATGGCAATGGCCCTCACTTTATAAAACAAATTAACACCGAAGGAAAAAAAGATAAATGAAGGCACTGTGAAAAATGAGCTAATGCTGAAGATGGAAATAAATCTTAAAACCAAGACAAAACTCGACAGCTACAAAAATTCAACCAGTGGCGTGTTACAAGGCATTTTGGAAACTGATCCTGGTGGCAATACCTAATGAATGGAGGTTAAAAGCCACCATTCTAAATACACAGGAATTTAGTTTGGCACTTGGTGTGACAGGTGCTGTACTGCACTAACTGAGCCTGGCAAGCTCAGTATGGCTTAGCAGTTTAGTTCCCTTCAAATGAGAATCTTAAACGTCTGAACTGTCTGCTGAAACCTCTTGCATAATGCATTAACTCCCCTCTGAACACTTTCTGGCATTCCCCTCTCTTGATCTTGTCTGGAATCAGGAAGTATCAGGGCATGATAAATAAGTGGATGAATAATAAAATAGATTTTAAAGAGTGTTTCCAGATTTTATAGAAACTCCCCTGTCTGCTTCCTCCTCAAAAAAAAAAAAAAGAAGACAGACTTCAAGACAGTTTTGAGCAGAGCTTTTACAGGTTCTGATGTGACTCAGAAGAGATTTACCCACGTGCACTTAGGGTACACAGCAGTTCAGCTCATCCCATAAGCTGCTCCTGCCTCTCCTGATTTCAGTTTGAGCCTTTCCGAGTTTGATAAAGGTCAATAAGTTTCTATAGCTTACAAAATAGAAAGAAACAAGGTCAACTTAGACTGTCAGGGCTTTAGCACGCTAAGAAAACCCCACAAACAAATCTGTTTTCGATGTAATTCACTCCTCTGCATTAAAGGCTTCTGCTGGCTCCAGCCAAACCTCACAAGGATCCCACTCAGCCCCACACAGCACTCGGGGCCTGCAGAGACCCACTGGGTGCTGGGGCACCCCACGGGGTCCAGGGCACCTCCCAGCTTTGCACATCATTGCAGTCCAAGGGCTGCAGTGCCAGAATTCTCCAGGTCAATAAGATTCCAGGCTGTGCCTCTGTTGAATAAAAGCAGTCTCTCTCTCAAGCTGAAGAGACTGATGACATGCAAGTGTATGTTGAAAAATTCCAATTGTTACATGCAGAATCACTTAAAAGATATTCTCTTTATTTCAGACTTGAGTGCACACTGTATCCTAGCTAGGCAGCATTATCCAGGCAGTTTTACCTTTCCTTCCCTTGGATTACCTCTACCCTTTTGCACCCACCCCCCCGACGTCCTTCAGCGAAATAATAACTATTTCCACAGGGCTTTTCTTCCAGTGATTCGTTTCCCCAGAGGAATCATAAGGTGGGTCTAAGAATGAGAATATAGAAAATATTAATTATGAAACATTAAAAACCCACAGAGAAAATTCACACTCGATACACTAACACAACATGTTCAGGTTCTGCACTTTGTTGCACTGCAAACACAGCCCAGTGAGAGATGCAGGAGGCAATTTTTTTTGCATCCCCACATGTAACATTTACCAACAATTAGAATTGCACGTAGAGAGATTTTTCAGAGTTCAGCAGCAAACTCAGTCTTGGCTTCCGTTAGTCTCAATGCAAACTGGGTGGTTAATTTAAATGGTCAGAGATTTCTGAAATAACACCCTTTCTTTAGAGTTTCACACATAAATAGCAATTAAACCTCTTCATGGGGGATACAAAGGCAGCTACACCAAGGTCAAACATTTTCCACGGCGTTTTCCGTGCCTTCCAACACAGGAACGAGAGGCAAAGTGTTCAGAAAACCAATTATTCTCTTGAAAACCTCGTTCTCTAATATGTTAAACCCTTACTCTAGAAAATCCAATACAAAAATCCCAGTGTGCAGCACCGTCTCTCCGCTCCACGGAGTTCCAGTGCCAACGTTAAAATCTGCTTCCACATGTGCCCTGCTCAGCTGCCCTGCTGTCTCCCTCTGTGGTTTCTAATGCTTTCTCCTCATTTTATCCAGCTGGGGCCTCAGCTTCACCACCCAGTGCTTGCTGATTCCCAGAGCTCTGTGTGTGCTGCCAAGGGCTGCGGGATGGTTTGTCCTGTCACACTTTGCACCTGCAGCTCCTAGAGGAGATTTTTGCTCCGTTCCATCCCAGGCCAGTGGAAGATGTCACCCAGCTCTGAAACCTTCTGTGAGGAAGGAGCTCACTCCAGTAGGATCCCATCACTGAGGCTGGCCTGTGGGATGCACATGGAGGTAGGATAACCAGTTCTTGGCCAAACATCCAAATGCCTCCTGTGCCTGGATGCCAGGCTGCTGCCACTGGCAGAGGGAAGGGGAAAGAGAGAGGACAGGCAGATGGAAACTGCTGGGAAAGAGGAAGCAGAGTTTCTTGATGTTGGAAAGAGGCAGATCCTTGCCAGGGGATAGGGAGGGGATTGTTAGTGCTGGGACTAGAGCATGGTCCTGGACATGGCTGAACAGCTCTGGATCGCCAGCCTGGAGACAGGTTTTTTTCCTGTTCTCTCAGATTTTCCTCATATTAAAGTCAGTCATCTTTCCCCTGTGCACAGAGGAACCTGTGACAGTGTGAATGAATGCAAAGGGAGATGTGTGGCAGGTACTTCTAGGACTTGGACAAGGAGTTGCAGGAAGGATGTCAGACAGATAGCAGTCCAAGTGCTGTCCATCTGGCTGTCCTGAACACTAGAGCCTGCATCATTCCCTGAACGGTTCCCAATTTCCTCTGCTAATGCCATTTGCCATCTTATCATCCATTTTCCTGTATGAATGGGGCAGTGCTGTGCCTGACTGCCTTCCTCCTACATCCTTATCCTCTCAAAAGTGGCTGGGATCTCAGAGATAGCTCAGGCTGCCCTTCCAGATGCCTTTTAAAACCAAAATGTAATTGCAGTCATTTGCAAGCCCCACTGCCACCCTTCACACACACACAAGTCACACAAAGGAGTATATGTCAAACTGAAGGCTGCTGGCATTGCTGTGTCACAGCTCCAGGGCTGGAGACTCACTCCTACAACATTAGGGATGGGGCATTTATTTGTTCTAGTGCTTTCTCCCTTCCTGGAAGAAAGCAAAGATAATGTCATTAGATACCTAAGCAGGAGGCTACAGGCCCTCACAGCCTAAATCTCTCAGGGACACTGGAAAATTTGAAATTCTTTGTTAATTCCAGGTATGATTGCTTAGGCATGGGGAAAAGCTTGACATTTTATAGGATTTCCTAGACCAAAGCACAGCCTGTCACTGAAATAAAATCAATGGCAAACTCACAACACAAAGGCAGCATGGCCAGCACAGCAGGATTGGGGACCAGTGTCAATAAGTGACCCACGACTGACACCCAGTGCAATGGGCAACAATAAGAAATGCCTCAGGAGGATGCTCCAGGGCTTGGAGGTTATGGATATGGGAGAAGGAAACACAGATACACACAAAACCCATTAAAAACATTAAAATTAGTTTATACAATGAGAAAAACTTGATGAATCTCAGTGAACAGCTTCGTGCACTTCCACATTTTACTTTAGTTATGCCCAGTTCAAAGCTATATGTGAGAAACCCTAATATCCCAAATACCCACCTTTTCTAATGAAGGCTAAATGGAGTAATTTCCCTTTACTAAATGCCAGCACATTTGCCTTATTAAGGTGCTCTACTTCAAAAAAAAAGTGTTTGCTTATTAGGGAAAAAGAACAAAAGCACACTGACCACTGCACTACATGGCTGCACCATCTGCTGAACAGGGCACAAATATCAACCACAGCAAAGATTAAAGTTGGTAGTGAAAAGATTGTTGTGTTACCTCTCAAACAAAGAAAACCAACAGAAGGAAAGGGGCTTGGATCTCCTGAGGCTTGCAAACAGAGTGGTAACTCATTAAAAGCACACAAATGTAGACACACATTTTAGCTGAGGCTGTTATTGCACAAGCAAATACAGCAATAATATACAGCATGTTTAGTCTAAAACTGCACCTCCTGTAATTACAGCATGAGTTACTAAAAAAAATAAAAATAATTAAAAAAAAAAAAAAAAAGAAAGAAGAGGAAAAGAACCAGAAATTAAGAGGAGAAGCTGGAACAAAAACTGAAGAGCTAAACAAGTGTCAAAAGGTTTTCAGACCCAGTGGGAAAAACTACCTCTGCCAAATGTCAGAGTCAACAGCAAGAGAAGCCCTGCCAGAAAGCTCTGCATGGAGGCACTTATTAGAGAGGCAAAAAAAATACCAAAAAACCCCAAATATCCAAAATATTCCACTCGGGAGCTGTGACAGAGTGAGCTCACAGTGACCATCCTCAGTTGGGTAGAGAGAAGAAAGATTCCCCCAGTGCCCCTGAAGCCCTGCATGGAAAGCACAGCACCACTGTCAGTCAAAATCACAGCACCTCAAAGTTACTTTACCCTCCAGTTATTTGACAGCTCCCTCCCATCACTCTTGTCTTTTCCAAGCTGTTTATCAGTTCTTGAGCCACCCAATTGCCACCCTAATTCCCACTGACTTTGAAAGCTGCTTTATTGTGACCTCGTATTTACTCGTTTGCCGTTGCGACTTTAATTGCCGGGGTTAATATGGACAATCTCTCCAAGATCCTGGGTAATTTGAGCAGGAAAATTGGTGCCCACATGTGCCAGCACAGCCATGGTTGTGGTGCAGCAGCTGGAGGGCCTGGGCACACTGGTGCCTCTCCAGCTCACTTCTGGTGTGTGGAGTGATAGAAGCGTGTGTCGAGTGTTTGTGTTTTCTGCTGTCAGTCTCAGAGCCAAGCAAATTAACTCGATGATTTGTCATGCTCTTAACCATTTGGGATGCTGACAAGAAAATGGCATTCATCAGTAAAGAGATACTTTCTGAGGAAGAACAGATAGCAGAGTAACTGAAAGTTAAAATCATGATTGGCAGCTTTTATATATACAGGATCTTTATTTTCAACTCTTTGTATTATTCTGAACAGTGTCCAGAAATTTCCATTTTGGCCCTGGGGCATTTTTTCCAGTAACTATGATTATTTTTTATTTAAGAATCTTGGAAAGAAAAGAATACCACTCATGGCCAGCCATCTCAAATTTGCTGTGTTGTGTTGGGGTTTTTTTTTTCCTATCAGCACTACCCTTTGTTTTCTGAGGGTATGAATTCATTTAGATTGCACTTGAGGCCCTTTCCATAGAGGAGCAATTATCATTACATTGCAGTAATTTAAATTAGTATGCAATAAAGCACCTCACAGTATCTATGAGTCATTACATTTTCTCACAAGTGATCCACAATGGGCATCTCCCATTATGCATGAAAGGAGTGTGCCACTCCAAATACAGTGCAGTCAGCAGGAAAATGAGCAGCTACTGAGCACATTAAGTGCACAAATAAAAGGAAAAAAAAAAACTAAAAAATGAGAATGTGGCAGCAAATTGCTGTAACTGCAAGTCCTGCAGTTTTCACAGGTCCTCACTAAACACTGCAGAGCAATTACTGCATTCAACACAAACAAACAGAAAGGTATTCAAGCTCAGCCCACCTCTAAAATCTTTTTAACTAAGCTCTAAATTTTGTTTTTTAGAGAGGCAGAAGATACCTTGCAAGAGTCACCATTACCTAGCAGGTTTTTTCCTGAAGCAGCAGGTCAAAAAGAGCAAGTCTCCACACTGCTGCTTCTTCAGGATATCAATTCTGCCTGGAGTATCAAAACCAGGACAGCTTGACTGGAGGTACAAATCCCTCTGATATTTGGATATCTTGATTTTAATTGACAAGGTGCCCTCTCACAAATCGTATTAAAATAAACAAATATCAGCAAACCTTAAAAAAAAAAAAGTGCAGCAGAAAAGCTCCATTGCTTTTCACCATTACAGCTACAAGATCCATCCTGCAAGAAAATAGGCAATTTCCATGAATTAACTTTCTGTCTCCGAGATTTTTAGAGCTTCCCAAGGGGACTTGGATACCCAGTGTCATGGCTGTAAACAGCTTGTACATTTGACTATTGGAAAAATATTATTCCAGCACAAGAGAGAGGGGAATTCATGTTACTGATAAAGATGACAGACATGGAAAAACAAAGCATTATTTTAGTGACCTTTTTTTTTTTTTTTAGACTACATCTGGAGCAACACCCACTCCAATTAGCTCAGGGAGGCATTTGGGATAAGTGGCTTTAACCAGGGAAATTTATGTGGGTGTTTATTCTCAGCCCATACAACTCTAAGAACAGGTTTCCATTGAACCACTTGGCAATTAGATGGATGAATGAGCAGCTTGGAAGTACAGGACCACGTAACACTGCTCTTGCTGACAATAATTCCTCGTGCTGCTGGCCTGAAGTAATTCCTAATCCAAGTTTTCTCTACTGCTTCTGTACAATCTGTTCTACTTTGCTCAAGAAGTAAATGCTCCCACATCAGAAGGGGATGAGAAAACAACCCCGTGGCCAGATGACTAAAGGCCCAAGAGGAATGAGAGCCCTCTGAAGGGTGCATTTAATAAATTACTGCTTTATATTGAATAATAAAAAGGGAATTGCCTTTTGTCTGGTTTAATAAATATTTCATTATCCCCACAGTGTTTAATTTTTCACTCTCCTGAGTAGCCACAGCTGGAAACTGGTCAGGTTGAGGTCCCCTCATTGCTATTCCAGGGCAGGTGATGTGACAGCAGTGGCCCAGCAGCCTCAGGTGTTCTTGGTTTCCCCAGCCCACAGCACCCAGCTTTCACAGAAATGGGCTTGGGAAGATGAAGGACTCCCCTGCAGAGAATATAAGCTCAGGTCTGGCCTTCTCCTCATCACTAAGAACAGTCTGTAGAAGTGAAGCTTTATCCACAGTAGATGGAGAGCACTGAGGTTAATTGTTCAAGCCTGTGGTATCAGATGGGATGAATCCAGGAGTACTGTGAGACCAGGCCAAAATCATTCCCAGGTTACTCTCCATCATCTCTGGAAATCCAGAGGAGGACCCTGATTACTGGAAAAATGGGCAGAGCCTCCTGTCCTGGACAAGGGCAAATAAAGAGACCTTCAGAGGTTGTTCCCAACTCAAATTGCTCTCTAATTTCAGCAGCAGTCCTTCCATTTTAGGTTTGTTTTCCAGCTCTGAGACAAATGGGATCCACCTGAACAGTTTCAAAGACTCCTTCCTCCCTAAATTCTGTAACAAACTGGTGCCTGAAATGAATGTTTTGTTCTGGTAATTTTAAGTCTAGAAGACAGAACATGTGAGATTAATTTTTGAACTGAGCTGTTTGTCCCCATATAAATCTTCTTGTCCCAAATTACTCCTTTCTGCTGCTGGTCTGCTCAACAGCAGCTGTGAATTGAAGAGGGGATATCTTTTGGTTCCATTCCTGAAAAATAGCCCTAATATTATCTTTTAGAGGCTACAAGTAAGAGAAGGGGCACAAGCAGCAGAGAACTGTTTCCTCAGCAGGAACATTCCTATGGAAGAGCTGGACATGGGCTCCAGGGCTCGAGCAGAGATCACTGTCAGAGACACCTTCTGTGGACAAAGGGGTCACTCCACACCTGGGTCTGAACTGCAGTGAACCTGCTGCAGGAACAGGACACTGATCCTACACTACAGCCAGACATATCTGCCTTTTAAGTTCAAACCAGACTCACTCATGTCTCAGTTTATCCAATTTCTCTGCTAAACAGATCTATAGTTTGGCACTTGGGCTCTGTTCTTATTAGTAACTCAATGAAAAAGAAAATGCCAGGTAGAAAAATTAGGAAGATCCCATTCTTTCTGCTGCCTCTACAGATTTCCCCATTTAAGTGGTCTCCACTGAGCTCCTGGATTGCTCAGATTCTCCAATAACTTGCCTTCAATCTCATTATCCAAGTAATTTATAAACATAATAAAATGCTTCAGTCTTGACACTAGTTCTTGCAAAATTTTACATTGGTATTAATTTTACTTCCTAGATTTTAATTGAAGAGAGTATATTTTGTCACAAGGGAAACTGAACATCAGTTCTTTTGCTTAACAGCCATGTGGCTTCATTAGAAATTACATTAGTTCCTCATTAAGCAACAATAATAGAGTAGATTTGGGATCAATAAAAAAATACATTGCCCCAAGGTGGTGAATAGTTTGGTTCATTTATACTCTCATGAGCCAAATACTTCAGGATTCAGTATTAAAAACCCCCAAACTTTCATGCAATGCTTAAGAAATGTCTTTTTATTTTAAGGACTACAGATTCTGATTGCAATGGAATAAAGGCTCATGTTCTGGCACAGCTCTGCATCCTCCAAGCAAAGCTTTAATAATTAAGAACTTGCACCATTTTAAAAAGTCACACCACTAAAAGAACTGAACAGGGAGCTTCAATCTCACCTTCAGAACTGACAGATTCAGATTCACCCCACAGAATAAAGCACTTTTGCTGTACCATTTGACCCCACACCAGCACTTAGCCAAGGGCCAGCTGGTAAATGCCATAAAACAACAGGGTTTATGATATTTAGGTTTCAGGGAATTTAATTATGAAATGGACTTTTACACAAATCAAAGCAGACCTTTCAACCACTTCTGTTAAGTGAAGGAAAAGCTTCAAAAATACGGTGTAAGTTGGTATATTCTTACTTGAAATCATGCATTTAGGGAAGCATTTGCTCAAGAATAACACAAACAGACTCCTTCCTCTCCAGAGTCATTCTGGATTTGTTAGTCACTTTAATAACAGGTTTATAATCAAGTCTAAGCCTAGTTCCAAGAAGACAAAAATCATCCCTGAAGCCCTGGGATTCACATGCTTCAAAGTGACAGCTATGGAGACTGTGACTCCTTTCCTCTACTTCTGATACTTCTTTGCACAGCCAGAAATCATCTTCCCTACCAACACGGACATGCATCCCACTGCAGGATTCCTCATCAGCTGGGAGCCCACATTCCTCAGTGGCCTCATTGTAGGAGCTCAGAAAGTCCCATGAGAAATAAACCACACTATTCCAAGTGTGGGACAAACCTCCCTTCGACAAGGAACAGCTGCCATCAACACAACACGAGGTTCAGAACAAATGGAAGGAGTCATCTGGCTTTCACAGCCACATGGGAGAGTTCAGCCTGACCTCTGAAGGGGAACCTCAAGGAATTAGGCAAGGGTCTGTAATCTCTGAAAGAACCAGATTCACTTCCTTTCCAAGGCTGCCAAAGCTGAAAAGAAAACAAGCACACATTTTTCTATTTACAAATTTGAAGCACTTCAAGAGCAACCTTCCTGCAGCTGTTTTGAAGAAGAGTGTGGGATGCTCCAGCAACTCAGCTTCAGTTTGCTATCAAATTTCATCCACAGCTTGCTGCTTCACATAACTCAGACCAATTGATGTCAAATATTACATTCAACTATATTTTCCCTCTCCTCTTTCCCCTTGTTTTTGAGTATTTGTTTTGCAGCAATACCTACAGGGCACCAACCTGTATCAGACTCCAATTGCTTGAGGCACTACATCTGCTTTTAAAGATGCAGCACTTGACTCAGAGGTGGCCATAAACCACAGATGAAATTAAGTGTGGGTGAACACTGGAGCAGAAAGAATGCATAGCTCTTCCATCCACAAAGGAGACATACAAAATATATTCATGCCCTATCAGGCTGTTGTTTTGGAGAGAGATTGGATCCATCAAAAGCTGAAACCGAGGAAAATGAGGGTATTGTATCATGTTCATCCCAATATTAAGATGCTAAGTAATATTTGGGTTGTCAGATCGTTTACAGTGAGTCTGTGGGAGGGACCACTTTTAATGTGAGCTTTTTGCACACATATTTTCTTTGTTAACTGCAAAACTGGGAAGGATCTGAAACAAACTGCTTGCTCCTCCTCCTGCAGCCTGCCTAATTTATAAATTTACAGTTTTTATGCTGTTCATAAAATTACAGTGTGAGCAAAGCACTGCTGTCATGTAGTAACATCTCACCTCCAGTCTGTGCGAGCAGGGCTGACACAATGAGCATGTGTGTGACATCTCCCTCACACTCTTTCATCTAAGTACAATGCTGGATGCAAAAATTAAGGGCATAATTCATGTACAGGCTTACACATGGCAGCCTTCAGGAAGATATTGGAGTTAATGAAGACTGACAATGACATAAATAAGAATAAAATTGAACCACGATCCTGCTGCTGCATTTACAGCGTATTGTGACATAATATCACACCGTTGATGTCAATGGTTATGATTTGGGAAAGAAAACAACAGCATAAAGTTCCAAACCAGACATGCTAGGTAACTGTGGAGAGAGCCATAGTTCTGGATAGTAACTGAATTCTCATTTTAAATGCAACAATTATGACAGTATAAGTGGGTTCCAAATTAGCAAACACGGGGATTGATGAAACAATGAAACTATAAGAATGAGTAATATCAACAATATAAACTCAGACTGTCAGGAGAAGTGGAGAAAAAGCTTCATTTCTCTGCAAACTAAATGAATATTATATTTTTCAGAGGTTTGGGTTTGTGCTGTTTTGATTTTTTCCTTTCAAGCAATACTCTATTAGACAAAGGCAGAAAACAGGAGGAGAAAGCCCAAAAATGTGCAGTTTCTGCTTGACCTACATTGTTCCAATTGGTCACAGACAACTATAGCTATATTTCATCTACTGTCCTAAAGCTGTCTCACACTCTCATATATAACCCTCCAAATCTAACAGACATGCACAGAGATGCAGACACACAAATAACTGCAGTTTTAACATGCAGGAGGCTGCTAGTTTTGTGATGGAATTTTGTGTTAAATACAGCTATTTTCTTTGAGCAAGGTTCAAAAAAATAACAATTTTTCAGTATATCAAAAAAGAGGGGGAGCAGGGAAACAATGCAAGGAATAAGAAAAATCATCATCTTAAAAGGATGGGAAGCAACAGAGAGCAAAGGAATCCCTTCCCATCAGGTCCCACCACACCCAGTATCATTAACCACAGCCCTACATGATTTTTCTTGTTCAGAGTAATAGTGAAAATCTGCATTATTCTCTTGTTTCGAAGTTGTGTGATTTAAAAAGAGCTATTATTGTTGACATAACTAAATTTATGACCTTCAATTTTGTCTTAATACATTAGCTTTTTTTCCTCTTACCCCCCTCCACCACCGACACCAAAGTAACTGGAAAGTGTGGGGATAAAAAAACCCAGTTTTTCCAAATGACTACTGAGTCTCTGAAGTCTCATTACCAGCCTTTGGCTGAAAGGGACAAAAACCACCCTGGTTTGAGATTCTTCAATAAATGTATTCATTAACAAAATAGTCCTTACTGCCAGCATCTGAAGTTTTCAGACATGTCAAGCTCTAGAAGACTTTTTACAAGAGCATGAAGTGCCAGGACAAGGGGAAATGGCTTCACACTGATAGAGGGCAGAGTTGGAGTAGATATAAGGAATAAATTCTTCCCTGTGAGGGTGGGGAGGCCCTGGCACAGGTTGCCCAGAGAAGCTGTGGCTGCCCCATCCCTGGAAGTGTCCAAGGCCAGGTTGGACGGGGTTTGGAGCAACCTGGGATAGTGGAAGGTGCCCATGGCAGGGGGTAGAATGAGATGAGCTTTAAGGTTCCTTCCAACACAAACTATTCTGTGATTCCATGGTTTTCAAACAGAAATAGAACAAAGGTTTTCAGATATTTTGAAAGCTAACTGAGCAGACCTACAGACTGAGCAGCTCTTTCTCTCTCACTCAACAATTCAGATATTAAAAGATCAAATCCTGTTAATGAAATGCCAATGATCTGGTTTCTCTCGGTGAAACCAACCCTCAAGTGTTTTTGGGGTTTCAGGATATTTAACACACACTCAAATGCTTCCAACAAGCCAGATACCTTGTGTTTCCCCACCTTCACTCAGCATCATTAACTCACAACATGGCAGCTTCAGTGCATTAATTGTAAAACCACAAACCTGCCTTATGAAAGATTCTTGTTGTGCTCAGAAACCCTGACTGAGAACATGGTGTCATTGCTGTTCAGACACATGGCAAGAGACAGCCCATGGTCTGGTGAGTCCATAATCTAACTAGACATGACAAACCAAGTGTGAGGAACCGACTTGCTCAAGGACATGGAGCAGAGCAGCAGCAGAAGAGCAGAGGGAATCCAGGTCTTCGTCAGCTCAGCGCCCTGCACAGTAAATCATACTGTCTCTGGGAATAAAAAAAGTATTGTGCATCTGCAGTTGTAATAATTCCTTCCCTTTTAATCAGTTTCTACTGAGAAATCACTCTGCACAACCTTCTGACACACACAGAAGCTCATTTACTTAAAACAACAAGACTTATCCCAAAGGAAAATACTCTAGAGAGGTCTGATTCCCAAGAACAAACTGTTAAGAAGGTCTTAAAACAAGAGCAAACAAAAATGTCTTGAAATTTGGAGTGCTGATCAAAAAACAAACTATGCTATTAGTGAAACAACTGAAAAGCAGGAAAATACTATTTCTCCCAGATGGAAATGGGCACACTCTTCCTTCAAATTTCAACACCTCCCTTCAAATTTGTGCTCTGTATGTACAAACTGAATCTTTCCAATGTCCATTGGTATTAATATGTTGTTTCCAATTTTCTTTTTAATGGATCCCAGGCATTTAAGTTTCCCCTACAGAGCACATGACCTGTGCTTATTATTAAAGCACCTAATCTGCATTTAAAACTCAGTGGCTCTGTCTTTGACCTGGTATCAAAATATCTCTCTTGAGATGTGTGAACCATCAGAAATCCATCCATGCCAGAGGAAAGCTTTTTGTGCCCTTTAATTTTCCTTCACATCATTTTGAAATTTGTTTTGACAGAGGTTTGTTATTGCTGTGCTCCTTCTTGTCTCCTAAATGCTGTAAACTGGCTATGGATTGGTCCACAACTTCCCTGGTTATGAGGGCAAACCTAGGGTTGGATAGGGACCACTGTCTGTCTTCTATCCCAAACCACACCAGAGCGGTCTCTCAAATGCTCTCTCAAATGCTCTCTCAAATGCTCTCTCAAATG
>NW_020897723.1:2621229-2630360 GCF_003984885.1 Neopelma chrysocephalum
TCTCTCAAATGCTCTCTCAAATGCTCTCTCAAATGCTCTCTCAAATGGTCTCTCAAATGGTCTCTCAAATGGTCTCTCAAATGGTCTCTCAAATGGTCTCTCAAATGGTCTCAGGCTGTGCTCTAGGACTGGCTGCTCATTTCAGTGACAGTGGCTGGAAATCTGCCCTCCTCGTTCCTGGGCACTGGGAATCTGTGCTATGGCCTCCAGACTTCACACTGGAAAGGGAAAATCTCTACAGGTCTAAGCCAAGCATTCTGCTCAGACTCTGGCTCCTGAGCTCAGTCCATCAGGACACGACTCCTGGAGGAGGTCAGAGCAGGAGCATCCCCACAGAGCCCTGCTTGGCTGGGTAAGTCACACCTGGGGGAAGTTGGCTTGACTGAGCCTCTACATCTGAGCCAAAAGGTTGAAAAGTGACAAACACTGAAATACAAATGTTGTTCCTGCCTGAGTTTCCTTTCGACAATCAGTGTGCTGAGGTTAAGCTTGAATTTTGCATGACAAAGAGATTAATTTTGAATTGGAGAAACCCAAGAACCAAGCTGCATTTCCTGGTTGTTCTTCTTAGTACTGCAGTCAATATTGTGCATCAGTGTTATGCAGAGGAGTAACAACACACAGACCTTGCCCCATGTGAACACCACTGACTTCAAGAGAAAAATGCAGTTATTATTCACTCCAGACTACAGTCTAAAATCCGTGTTTACAGACTGTCTCCATCACCAAGGAACACAAAAGTCACAGTTGTTTGCACAGCACTGCTCATAATGGACCACTTGGAAGATGAAAAGGTAGTGCACCCTGTCAGTTTAGTCTTTTTCTTATTATCAGCAACAGCAGCAAAGAGCAGTCACTGTGCTGCCTTCTCTGAGGGAATAAACAGACAACAGGTTCTTTAAAATACTATTTTCACACCATTACACAAAATTCAAATATGATGTGCTTTCTGCATGTTTGATGAGTTCTTAAGTTCAGTGAATTCAGAATTCAAAAGTTTGTGTCTGTAGCCACACGTGTTTTTCTCCACTTCACTTTAAATTCAACAAGGTTACACACAGGAGCTTTGTTTTCTCCCCACTGCACACACGCTTAAAATGAAAGTCCTCTGGATGCAGACAAATGACTCCTGAACAGCTCTCAGACATCAAATAAACAGAATCCAGGACATCAAATTAATTCTAATATTTGACTGGAAAATGTAGACAATTGGGCTCTCAACCTGGCAAGGTATTAATCTCCATTGAAATAAATTGAACTTAAAAATATGCCTAAAATTCAGGTTTAAGTTGTCTCTTGTATTGGATTTCTGAGTGAAGGAGCTCACTGAATAAACACATCCATTAAACATCTTTTCAATATCACCAAGTGCTATGTTAAAAGGTTCCAATGGCCAATCCATTTTCCTCTTCCTGTATGATTTTAAGATATATACATTATCTTTTGTGTCGGGAATGCTGCTGCTTTTATTTTCCATTAGTCTCTGCTAACAGTTCAGACCATCCATTAATACACCTTAAAAACCTTGCCTCATGCTTGTTACAATTTAACTTCCACAGAACTCACACTGATTTTACTGATGGAACATTATTATTAAAAACTCCTTCCCTTTATTAGAATAATAAAGAATCCTCAAATTAAATGCCCATTTTACTACTCACCAATCAAACCCTAATTGTTGTAGACGACATTTTAGTGAAAGAAGTGTTCTTTCAGTGTTCAAAATCAATTTAGTATCCCAGCAAGAACATTTCACATTAAGCACAGGTTTGGAAACATCAAGTGGAAATGTGCTGCATACTGACCAAATTGAGTGAGCTCTACCTTTGTTGTTTTAACTATACCTCTTATACAGAATAAAATCAAACTGTTATACAAACACACATGCAACTAGAGCAGCAAATAGAGGAAGTGAACAGTGAATATTCTACAATTGTCATTAGGCTCCTACTCTGCTGTTGCAAGTAATATCCATGAAGTCAGTGAATTTATTAACTACAGCAAATTGGGATTAATATCATGCCTGGGAGGCACCAAATGCACACAAGCACTGGTTGAAAAAAAAATCCTTCAAGAGATATATTTGGCTGTGGTTTTGTGGTTTTATTAAAAATCTGGATTACAGTTAAGAAGCTTATATCATCAGGAGGGAGTCTGCAGACAAGTTTACAATTTTGCTTAGAAACTTTGATTAAAAATAACTGCAGCTAAGAAATGTCCAACTTTCAAAAAAAATGTTACAAAACTTAGGACTTATCAGTATCTGGCAGACAAAACATAAGTAGAGAGATGAGATGAGCCCTGACTACATTGCTTCATTCACATATCGGACAAAAATTCAGGCAGCAGGGACTCGTGACTACTTCTAAGGTCTTCCAAAGACAAAATCACTCAGGTCAGAGGATAACTCTGAATCCAAAATCGGAGTCAGAGAAAGTAGATCTTTGAAACCCTCAAGCATATACATTCCAAACCCTCTCCTATTACAAGGCTTAATTATTCTTAGAGTGATATTTTTTATTTTTTCCTGATACCCAGTTGGAACATCCTGCTTTTCCATTTCTGACCAGTCTCTCATTCTCGCACCATTCACTTCAGAACACAGCCCAGCTCCATCTCCTTGGTGACTCCTCACATACAGTTTGAGAGTTATTAGGTCTTTGTTTGGCCTTCTCCAGAAAATACCAACCCAGATCTCTCTCAGCCTCCCCTCATGGTTCATGTGCATCAGCCACCTTGGTGGCCCCTTTTCTGGGCTCGCTCCAGTTTCCCTACACTTCTCCCATCCTGTGACAACTACAAATTGGACACTATTCCAGGCTGGCTCTAATGAGCAGCAGGGAATATTAGTTTCCGTAAATGCACTGGCTGTGCTTGAGCTGCTGGAGCACAGGGCACTGCTCAGCCCTGGCACTGCCAGAGCACACAGCTGAGCCCTGCTGTGCCCACCAGAATGCCCACTCTGCTGCAGCAGAGCTGCCAGTCCCCAGCTGGTACCACTGCACAGCTCAGTCCCTTTCAGCAGCAGGAATTTGTATTTGCCCTGTGGGTCTCCACGAGGTTCCCGTTTCTCCAGCCTTTCTGGGTGCCTCTGAAAGACACCCCTCGAGTTCACTGCCTGCACCCCACTTTGGTGCCATGTAATGCCATGGTATCCATGAGGATGCATCCCATCACCACCTCCAGATCACTGGCAAAGGCATTAACCTGGCAGTTCCAAGGCAATCCTCAAAGGGCTCCATTTGTAACTGGCTGCCAGGCAGAGCTTGCAGCAATAGCAATGGAGAGTCAACAGCACACTTTGATTTTTTTCCCTTCAATCTTGTTTAACAGATGTCATTGACGTGCACTTTTTTTTGGTTCAGGTTAGACCAAGCTTTTTTAATTCAATAATAGATTAATGAAGAATACACTGTCCAGGGTCACTCCAATAAGAGGGTACAAAATTAATTTTAACGGGGGGAACAAATCTGGCTCTGTTTCACAGAACAAAATGCAAATGCAGAGGCCGTGATATGAGCAAGTCCTACAATCATTTCAAGACAGATTAGGACACTGGGGCACAGGCTGTCCTCTGTAAATAACGGCTGCCACTATCACAGCCCTTCCTCAAATGTGCTAATTACATCCTGTTATCAAATGATGATGCAATTAACCAGGGTGGCCATTTCTCTTATCCTGTGTGCTCCTTTGGTGACCCAAAAGAATAAATTTAGATACACTCCTGCTTCTTAAATTTCCAGAGTCATGAAATACAAAGGTTCCTCCATGCATTGCCAGGATGTATAGCTTTGCCTTGCCTATCTGAGGCACTGCAGATCACCCAGACCTCAAGGTTAAGTAAATGTAGCAATTTGTCAGAGACCTTGTACACATCTTGAAATCTTTTTCTCAAATTTGGAAGATGACATAATTTGAAGGATGTAATCTTCTTTCACAGATCAAGTCACACTGGTGCATTTTCCCAGGGTTTCAGTGCCATAAATCACAGTGGCTTCCTTAATTTGAGGAGATTTTATGTGACAATTTTACCTTGCACTTTAAAAATGGTTTATTTGTGAACTTGTCAAAGGTAACTGCTACTGCTTCTGACTTTTTCCAGGAAGTCTGCCTAGTTTTCATGCTCATTAACACTGCAGTCTTCCAGACCTTTGTGATACTCAGGATAATTAATTCCCAAGAGAGTTTCCTTCACGCATTAAGATGTAAACTCTGAGCTCTCAAAAGAAAGACACCTGTGGCCCTCAGAGTCCACCTCCCGAAATAAGTCAAGAAAAAAATCTAACACATCATCCCTCAGCCTTGCTTTCCATTAGCTCTACTTACAGCAATGACTGGGAAGCAATTCCTCAACATTTGACATCTGGACCAAAACAGTGGCTTAACACACACAAGTATTTGTGGTAGAAGCACCTGAACCAAATATCTACTGGCACATTGGCAGATACTGCAAATACACAGAGTGACAAAAGCATCACACCATTACTGGGCATTTTTAGACTGCTGAATGTGCTCCCACCTTAGAAGATTCAAAAAAAGCTGGAAGAAAGCAAATCTCTTTGGTATTGGGAACTCCAGCTGACCGAGCAGAGCTGAACTTTAAAACCTCTATAAAGCCCTGGGTGCCTGCACTGCATTATTTACAACAGCTCTTCATCTCACACTTCCAAAACTCAAAGTGAAACAATATACTAAATTTTACAGAATGAGTTAACTCACACCAATATGGAGAATACTTTTATGCATCAGCCTATGCAAAATGCAAGCTCTTTCTTCTGCAGTTACATCAACACATAATAATAATAATAGGGAAAAAGTCTGAAATCCTGACTTGTCATCACTGGTTGAAGAGACCAAATACTTTGCCTCCAGCAAAGCAAGAAGTCACAGCCTAAGAAATCAATTGCCATCCACATCATTTTGGACACGTCACATCATGTCCTTGTCCTGCTGGTTGCTAGTCCATAATATCAGGGAGCTCACATTAACCTTTTCAACTGTTTTAACCAGCTTGATGCTCTCACAAACACATTAGCAGGACCTAAAGGCAAAGGTTCTCTGTATATTCAGTGCCAGGTGTTCATAAGAGAAAAAAAATCCTATGGTCACAGCTTTACAAATAGATAATTCAAGCAAGAAGATTAAACCCTTTACCCAAGAGCAGACAGGCAGTTAGTGGCAGATCAAATGTTTCCTGAATCCAGTCCAATCCCAGAACACAAAGCATCTTTGCTTTCTACTCTGTCAGAGTCTTTTTTTCCCCCATGCAGAGCTAACAGATTGAGTACTTTTCCTTAAAAGAAACAAACTGAACAGCAGCCACCCCACAGGTGCTACACCTCCAAAGGAAACTGGTGCTCCCAGTCCCAACATGTTCTGCAGCACTTTATTTCTCATTTATCAAACAGAGTTATCACATACCATTCCAGTTTCACAATATTATTTCAGGGTGGAAATCCATAATATATAAATTCATCCATTATATAATTTTTCCAACATAAAGAAGCAACATCATGGACAAGTCTGCCCAGCAAAACAACTGAAGTGGAACCCTGTAGGAATATTAACCCAGTATGATTTTCTGCATACAAATACCTTGCTTACTTGAGCCAGCAGCGAGTACCTCCACAGCCTGGTGGTTCCCCCAGGATTCACAGGAGCTGCCCCCCAACTCCCAGGTCTGAGGAAGGCTGAGACCCTGAAATGGTCTCTGTGCTGCCCAACCCTCCAGAGCCTGAGGGAACCGGGAGCTAATCCTGTCTGACTGAAAGCACCTGTGGTTTCATTCCCCAAACCCTGCAGCTGTTAAGACTTATTCCCTGAAGGAGAGCAGCCCAGCTGGGAGGGAGACAGGGAGCCTGGCCAGCACAGTCACCCCAAACTCACATCACCTGGGGCAGGAGCAGGGCTTGTAGACTGGCAACAGCTGAGGGCCCAGGAGCAGCCACCATGGGGGCAGAGGCTCCTCAGCTCCACTTCCAGGACCCAGGGAAAGCCAAATTCATTCAGGAGTGAGAGGTTTCCTCAGCCAGGGGTGACAGGGCCACGCAGCCCAGCAGGTACCTGACACAGAGGTGTTCCTGGTCAGGAACAGCCTGCCTAGGGCTGGCCAAGGCTGAACAGAGGACAGAGTCTTAAGCTGTTCCAGGAGAAGTTTAGGTTGGCCATTAGGAGGAATTTCTTCCCAGAAAGGGTGATTAGATATTGGAATTGGCTGCCCAGGGAGGTTGGGAAGTCAGGAAAAATTGGACATGGCACTTAGTGCTGTGGTCATCACGTGGTGGTGACGGGTTGTGGATTGGCCTCAGTGATCTCAGAGGTGTCTTCCAACATCGTGGAGTCTGTGATTCTGTGCCATCCCAGAGGCATGGGAATAGCTCAGAGGAAAGAGAAGAAACTCACAAGAGGAAGAGACTCCATTTCTCCTCTGCACTGTGGATCCCCAGCTCTGGGCAGGCTTTGGGTGTGCAGAACCCTGCAGGGGATGCAGGAGCAGTGCTGATTTGGGGCACTGGGGCATTCCAGACAACGAATGTTAGTGCAGCCCTTGATTATTAGGCACAGGGTCCCCAGGAATCCTCTCACCTACAAGTAGAAGCTTTTAAAAATGCTCAAGTTTCTTGAAGTTCATATTTTATTTACGTGGCTCTGTTATTTTACTGTTACACGTGAAGAGGGAGAACAATGACTGATGGTTTTGCACATGAGTTCAAGACCTGCAGTAATTTAGCCCCTGAGTGTAACAGCTGCATTTTCAAGTGTATTGAGGGCAACTGGAAATAAGATCATGGGCAATATTCCATCACCTCCATCTTCCAACTGGGCTTTTAATTCTATTACTGTCTGCCTTGGGCCAGGGCATGGCAAAAAGCACAGGGAGGTGTCTGGGTCACCCCAGAAAGGGGCAGGAGCATCCCTGGGGTGCTGTGAGAGACACACAGAGGCCCCTGGGGCACAGGCTGCATTCACCCACCAAATACCCCTCTTCTCACTGGCAAACACCAAGTGTATACCAGCAGCAAACTGAGCTCCACACTCAGTTCAGGCAGGACACCACCTCTCCCTTTGACCATGGTGAAGTGGTACTTAGCCTGCAGTATCGTGTTACTACATATAGAGAAATAATTTCCTTTTCAATTGAGCTAAACTTTATGTAATAAAGTATTAAGAAACACAGCACGACACGATGCAGTAAATTTACCATAATACTTTTTGTCTGAGCAGAACAATGATGACAAACAGCTCCAAACAATTTATATGTCCCCAAGAAAGCACAGAAAATTTATAGAAACGTAATTCAATCTTACTACCTTACGTGAATAAATAAGAGATCAGTTGGTGTCTAAATTAGTACATAAAGTATTTTCATAATAATAAGCCTATGTCCCACCAAAAAGGCTCTGAAATGCACTACAATCACAATTCTGTACAGATTATAATAACTGCTTACATAAAAGCTTCAGAGCACAAGAAATGAGTCACATTGGTCAGAACTAACAACACCAAAAGAAGTGGGTTAAAGACAATAATGGAAAATATTAAGAGTGTTGATTATAACCTATTATTTTAAAGTTGTTCAGAGAATAAGAAAACCTGTTCATGAAATAAGTGCACTAGTACAATTAGAGGAATTTGGGGAAAGATTATATGATTATGAAGAAGTATCTCTAACATGTAATGGCTTGTTATTGGGGAATATAGACAAGGAGTTTAAGGCTGGTCTCCTTAATCTTACCATATATGTAGTCCTACAGGTAAGTAATTTTCTTACTACTTAGATATCTCCTATCTCTCCATTACTACTATCTTCAAAACACAAATTTTAGGATACAAGGGCAACACATTCACAAGGTAATAATGCAGTTAGTCTGCTTCAAAACCAGGAAACACCACACAAACCCAATCCAGTTACAAATCACTGAGACACTGAATAGGGTGCTCATAGTTTAAGCCTGGAGTAGATCCAGCAATAATAACACACTTTTCCCACAGTGATATTTGTGATAGTTAATACAATATTTGTTAATTAAACACAGCAGAAAAGGATCCAATGAGATGACATCAGAATCAAAGCCCCAAAGGCTTTGATTTTTTTCTAACTGTAAAATGGGAAAAGTAAGATATACCTAGTCCAATATCAGTTAATGACACCTGTAAATCATTTCAGTTGGAGTTTTGGATATGGAGATTGCATGTTTGGGCACATCATCTGACAAGTGCCTCTGCTCTGCAGCACTGAACTGCACAGAACTATCAACACAAAGCCCCCAGGCCAGGACCACCACAAATCCTGGCCAGGCACCTGTGGCAGTTTGCTCAGATACAGCAATATGGACAATCTTGGACTGTTCACATCATGACTACTTCAAGGGAGAAGCTGTGATTCCTTCAAAGAGCAGCTCAGCAGAAGGCATTTGCTCAGAGCCAAGATGTCATTGCTCAGCTGTTCAGTGTTTTATAACATTGAAGGCAGCATCTCTTGCCTCCTGAGCGTAGCCCAGTTCAAATCTGAGAAGAAAAACAAATCCCAGTGCACTCCCGTGGTTTCCAAACCTCAATTTGTACAACTTCATAAACAGAAGTCTCTCTAGAGAACTTGTGTTTTGAAGAATACACACCAGAAGCAAGGCTGAAAAAGCAGCAGCACATCTTAAAGGGTCAACTTATTGTGCCTGTCAAGTGACAGACACACGACAGCAACACAGAGTTTGTCTGGCAGACAGGGAATTCCATGCTGGGAACACACAGTGCTGGTGATTTTGGTCCCCTAGTAAGGTTGGAGAGATGAACACCAGACTTCACTGTCAGCATTGAATACATTTCATATTCTAGAAAGAAAATAACTTAGCACAGACAAGGGGTGTGAGCAGTCAGAAAGGTGGCCTGGCTAGAAGAGGGACAAAAAAGATAATTACAGAATAAATAAAAATGCCAGCCAGCCTGGGAAGCAGGAACACCCTGCTAAAGTGCAGCTGGACCCTGAAGTACAGGTGGGGCACCTACAAATTGGAGACATCCTAAGATACCACTGGTAATTGGGAAAAAAGAAAAAAAGGAACTGTAACAACTTATTGCCTGAAAAATGAAAGAAAACAACGAAAGAAAACAACGAAAGAAAACAACGAAAGAAA
>NW_020897723.1:2630370-2757227 GCF_003984885.1 Neopelma chrysocephalum
GAAAACAACGAAAGAAAACAACGAAAGAAAACAACGAAAGAAAACAAAGTTTACCAAAATAAATGAAAAATGCAAAGCAAATGGGACTTCTTAGAACCTCATTTCCCCCCCTGCAGGTGGACACGCAGGTGGAATCCAGACCTGTGAAAAACAGCTCAAGAATTTTGTCCACACGTAAGCACACACCACTCTTATTTAACCTTCAGAACCTTCTCCACTCTCCCACACAGAGTGAGCACTCTTGAGAAGGAAGAAATCAAATCTGAAAGCCCTTCACATAGATGAAAAGTTCTATATGTTATTTCAAGCCTACTCTGGATAGCTGATACTCTTCTTGAACAAGGACATTTTAACTACTTTAACAGGGGGAAAGAGATTTGAGTGTACTTCAGCAGAATAAGTACAATTATGTGCATTAGACCTCTATAGGAGCTTTAAGCACTTTAATGGGATAAAAAAGAATTAAAGTGCTATGCACTGTAGGATGGTTAAAAAATGGATCGTTTGATAAAGATTTAAACTAACTTAATGGATACAATAGCAATTATCTACAGAGCAAATTGCTAGAAACAGATTTTGAAAATAATCTTCTTTTCATGAATTCATGGGAAAAGATTTTCTTGCTACAGTGCACTGTCCACATTTAGCAATTTAGTGAACTATTTCTTCCAAAACCAGAATTAAATTAGCACAGATCCACCTGATACACCTAATGTTGCTTAGGTGGCTCCTAGTTTTCTAATAACCCCCACAATGGCAACATTTTTTAAATGACATCATTAGCAGAAACCTGCCAATGCTCTTCCTCAGCCAAATTTCACTGCACAAATCACTTCAGCGTGAACAAAGAGCAGATGAGAGGGGAAAATTAATCAGTTCAGTGGCTTATTCTCTCTCCTGCACACACCCAGCAGACATCACCTGCTCACACAGGTACCAGAGCGTACAGGGAGAGGGTCTCTCTTCAAGTTTTCCTTTTCTTCTGAGCACACAGGTCCTTCCAACAGCTTCTGAGCAGAGCTGTCACCCCTGCACGTCTGTTTTCAGTGCTGTGACTTTGTGCACAAGGAAGGACATGAAAGAGTTACGAGTTGCTCAGAGCTGACCAAGATGTTCATCAAAACAGAACAGGAGAGGGGGTAATGAGCTGCTGGAGGTTCTTTGGCACCAGGGAATGGCTTCCTGCAGAATAACCTCCCTCTGTAATCACCAGATCCCTGTGGAGGATTGTCTGCTCCTCCATATCCCCTCTCCCTGCTCTCAGAGACAGAAAACCCTCGTGCTCACAGGCCAAGGCAGGCACAGGGCCCGGTGTCTTCACAGAGGGAGGATGACCTGGAACTACCCACCTTGGTGGTGAATTAGCTGGTGAAAGAGAGCTTGGTTAAGCGTGGAACCTCACTCATTTTTACATGCTCACCTCACCTCAAGACATTTTCAGGGTCTTTGTTTTCAAAAGACACTGAACTCTCCCATCTGAAAAAATCTCACCTCTATTGCATCTGATATTGGACATCCAAGAAGTTGGGTAACAACAACAACAACAAAACCCAGGCTTTTAGGAAATTCTTGGCTCAGAATTGCAAGTAGCCAAGGATTCCTTTTTACGTTTTGAGCCAACATCAAACAATACAAAAAAGTGCAACGTTGCATAGAAAAATATTTCTGGTTTATAAATCTATTGTTGTTAACATGAAGTAGTATGTAAACCACATTGTAGCTATTTTACAGTCACAAAACAGAATGCTACTAAAGCCTCTAGTGATCCTCACAAAGTGCAGTATCAACATGGTCATCTCATAGACATCAGCTTGAAATACACTTTTAAACAAGAAATACAGAATTTGATGTATGTTGAACATGTTTAGTGAAAAGCCACATAAGTATATTTAAATCCAAACCTGTCTTATTTCCTTAACTATTCACTGAGCTTATACCTGTGTTTAGTTTTGTGATGTAGAACCAAGCTGAGGCTCCTGTAGTTTGAGTGTAATGAGCACAAAACCAATTAGTGCATCATGAAATTAAGAACTTGAGTAAAGATGTTTACATTTCTTCTTACATTAACAGCCAACTAACATGTACCAAGTCTACACATATATTTTAGATTTTAGAGCAAAAGCAGCCCCTTCATCTGTCATTGTCCCCTCTGAATCACCCTCACTGTGTTGCCCAGAATGTCAATCTCGTGTCTCTCTAGTCTTTTATCACCACCCCAGATCATGATCAATACATTATGGAATCATGGAATCATTTAGCTTGGAAAAGACCTTTAAGATCACAGAATCATAGAATCCTTAAGGTTGAAAAATCCCTTTAAGATCCTCTAGTCCACCTTTAACCCATCACTCAGGTCCACCCCGAATCATGTCCCCGTGTGACACTTTCATCAAATAAGATTTACTTTGCTTTACTTAGTATGCCTAAATTTTTGAAGGTATGGAACTTATTCTTCCCTGATTTTACTTACAACAGAGAGTTTATCCAGGTACTCTAATATAAGTAATTCCTTTATGCTCTAACATGTTGCTGAACAATTCAGCAGGAAGCATCAAGAAGAAATTCTTGATTAGGCTTAGTTCTTAGCCTAATTCAACTTTTTGGACAAGAACTTGATTTCTGTTAACTTGAAACGTCTACAGAATATTCAGGACATCTTTTGTGCCTGATGCTTATGTAGAGTAAGGAAAGCAATGTGTTCTTTGCATCAGTGACCACACGAAGCATGTTGAGCATAATTTCCATGTTTGAGACTCCTGATGAAAACTGGGCAGCAAGAAGAAAGTAAATATTTGCATTTGAAGAGCACAACCATCTGCTTTTGAAGAGCACAAAGTAGACCCAACTCAGCTGAACCTACATATGATTTCTTTGAAAATTTAAGTGCTTCCACTTCTGCGTGGCCTGAGAATCCCAAACCCCAAAACTGCCAGAAAAAAGGAGTCTATACATTTTAAGGCTTCTACTGGACTCAGCTATAATTAAAAGCTCTTCAACACTTTTGAGAATTTAGCCCAAGTTATCCCAGTTTCAACTTCCAACATACTGCAGAGTCTACCTGGCAAGTTTAGTTCTCCCACCAGTAAAACCACCCAGCATTAGCTGTGAGTTACAGACAGTTTTTACATAGCTGTTTGTAAATGCAGACCTGAAATGAAATACTTCATATCTCAGATAGCTCATTCATAGCACGATTTCTTTCCAGTTTCAATACTTAAAGAAAGATTTTCCACAAAAATTTCCTTCCCTGCAACTTCTACTGTGAATGCCCTCTGGAAAAAAAAATTTTTCAAAAGGAAAAACACAGAGCCAAAAAATCTTTATTCAGTTACACATGTGCAAAGCCCACTAAAGTTGACAAAAAGAATACATTGACTGCATCTCCACTGTTAATGGCTGATGTAACTGAAGGCACATAAGAAAAAAAATAAATATAAAAGCCTTCTCTCTGCTCTTCTCAGCTGCAAATAAAAACAAACACTGCTTTTGCCCATTCAGGCCAAAAGACAGAACATAATCAATATCTGGGTCCCAACAAAGTATAGACACTGTCATGCATCTGTTGTGTTCCAAAGGAATAGTCTTTTCCAGGGACTCTTTCACTGTATAAGGAAAGTACCTGCATAGTAAATGTAATCTTTAGCACAACATCTCAGTGGGCAAAATTCAATTAGAAGGTAGGGGATATTGGTCATTTTTTGTGTTTTCTTATGAATCTTTTCCTTCCCTGACCTCTTTCCATTTTCTGCCCAAAGTGAATCTCATCGTGGTGATGCTTTTTGAAATGCTAAGAGCATTATAAGTAACCCAGAACATTCCATTCCTTAACTTCAGTTGAATCCAAACAAGTGAAGAAGTTAGAGAAGCAGAAATTTGTGCCAAATTAGGTGCAATTCACTGCTTCCAGAGAAGGAAAACATAAGCATCCAAATTTCACATCTCCAGAGTGTCCACGTAGAATAGAAAAGGATTACACTGCACTGATATTTTTAAACACTGAATTTTTTGCATGACATTCATTAGGCTTTACTTACCTCCAGTTACATCACTAGTGGTGCTTTTCATACAGCTTATTTTGAATCCTAACAATGCCAAAACCTGTTACCTGAGCTGAATCTGTTTTTATTTTCTGCTATGTTTGTATCTATCCTCTTTCACATTTTGCTTAACGTTTCTGCTTTGAAACCGTTGGAGTTCACCCAGTGAAAATAAAAGGGAACCATACACACGGCACACACACACACACATTTGCACAGCACACCCTGAGATATACAATGAAAATCACCACTTATTTTCTGTTCAAAGGAATAGGAAACCTGCAATATTTCAAATCCCGTCCCGCAGTAACTTTTAAAAACACAGCCCTTCTCTTTGAGGGCTCCTGTGAATTACTCTCTCATGTTCACTTGTGCAGAAATCAAAGCAGGGCTAACAAGATGAAAGCCTTGTTCTATCAGGTTTACTTAGCACTGAACAACTGTCCAAAGCACCTCACCACCCTCTGCTGCTCCCAGTCCACATTCCAAATTCAGTCTGTGTAGTTGTACTCCTACTTTAGGAAGAACAAAACCACCAAACCTCAGATTAAAATGCTGCCCTGCTCTCCAGGTGATGGTAGATACAGGGCCTTGCCAGGCTCCAAAATAAACCTGATTATATTGTGCATTCCCCCAGCTGAACTCCCTCTGCTTCCAGGAACGGAAGCAGAAGCAGCAGGTATATTCAGATCATGTCATCTTCCAAGACTTAAAAAGAAAATAATTATCCTCTAGTAATTGAAAATACAAAATGAGGTTTAACATCGTGTTCTGATCTTTTTTATTTCACGCTGTGAGAGGATTAATTTACTGAAAATGGAAAGTGCTCCCAGACTGCTGCACCTGGCCCCATGTACCCTCACAATCAGGGCTGATAAGGTGTTTGGGGAACCAGGCACAAGACTTCAAACCTGACCTACTTCAGTGTACACAGGGCTCAAAGTCAGGCTTTCCCACCATGATTGCAGTACAGCTTGATTCGAGTCCTTTGCTCTCCCTGTGTTTGTTAATTGTTCTGTTCTCCAGGATAAAGACCCAAGGCTGTTCTGAAGACACTTCACATTTTTTCTGTCACTGCAGAGGTACTTTTCCAAACCAACAAAGATTTCTCTGTACTATTATCCAACTGTCAGAGAGCAAATCTTTCCCCTTCCCTGCAGAAATGAAAGATTATCCCTTAGTTAAGATTCTTGTAAGCCCTTGAATAGGTTTAGACAAGGCCATGGGTTTGCAAAAGCTCCTGGGGAGATTCTGCTTTCGTTATTGCTTAGGCCAAGTAACCTCCCCATCATCAACCTCCCCTCATAAACCACTTTCTTCAGGTTTTGATTTCAGCCCAGGAATTCATTTGCTTCCCAAATCGCAGCCAACTCTGCACAGCCCTTTCTCAAGCTCTAGGAAGCATCTCACTGTCACCTCTGAGACAGCACCTCATGTTTGCTCCTTGCTCCATCCTAACAGCACCTCAAGTCCTTCCATTTTCCCCACATAACCCCAACTGCTCTCCAGAAAGAACAACGTTTATTTCTAATCCATTAACCATTCTAATGCAAAATAAACATACAAGACAAATACCATCCATCACATAAGTAAAGCAAAAGTAGTTTGTGGGTATTTCAGTGAATTATGATTAGCTATGCAATGCTGTTAAATCAAAAGTAAACAGGATAAGCCTTGACTAGTAATGAGGCATGAGTCCTAAAAAACAGATACAAATACATAGAGTAGCCTAAGTTTACAAGATGCCATCTGTATTTTTATTTTTCTTTTACTTTACAAAGCTTTAGAAAAGTTTGCTGTGTCCATCTCTGCGTTTTACATACCTTCAGTACCTTCAAGCCTGCCATTAACTCTTTTAAAATTTGTAATTAATCTTAGTGATTCTGACTTTCTGGAAGAAGTTTTTGGCATTTTCTGAATTAAAACACCTACAAAATGTTTTTCTGATTCTTGAAAAATATTTTCCAGGTACCTTTTCAGGAATCAGAAAAACATTGTCACTCCAAAGCTGCCAAGTGAAATTGTCAGGATTCCTCTCGCTTCCAAACTTGCCCAAAACACAAATCTGACCATAGAGCTAAAGGAACGTGCTGGAATCTCAACAAAGTTCAATACTGATCCATTTCTGAAAAGCAATGTTTTCTTAACAAGCCAACATTTACAAATCAAATCATGTTTCACAAAAAATTTCCCAGGAGCCTCATGGGAAGCACCTGAGGCAAAGCAAACAGACTTCACACCTCACTGGCTCTGGAAAGTTCTGTACATGCACTGGCCTTTCTGCCTGGTGTTAACAAGGAGGGATTCCACGTGCTTTTAAAATTAAATAAATAAATCTGTCTTGTTTGTAATTATGGGCTTGTTGAGTCTGATTTGGACATATGAAACATTAAACCTCACTGAGCTTAAGACCTCTCCAAAAGAATATCCAGATGTAATAAAAAATAGTGTTTAACATCTGGGATGTAGCTGTCATTTTAAGATGCCTGAACTTCTCAAATGTTTTTTGGGTCTGACACACAGAACTGGAAAAGAAATTGTGATCTGGAGCCCTTGGAATAGAAACAATGGACAAACCACTCCTCACATTAAAAAAAAAGTTTGTTCCTGAAAATGGAAGACTAAATAGGAAATACCTTTTTTCCCCCTAAGTTTCCTGGGATAGTTCCTGTCCCCTCAGCATTTGGGAATTTCTGGTAGCCTCTGTATTTATTCTCACAAGTAACTTTTCTCCAGATTGCATAAGTAAGTTCTCAAGGTTAAGAGAAACTTGGAAAGCCTTGCTTAAGAACACTTAGGGAGTCGGGTGAGACTCACAAAGCCCTCGGTCACAGCAGCTCTCTGTAAAATATTTCTCCTGTAAAAATAAAATGTGACTCTCATTAGTTGCTGCTCAGGTTCTTTTACTGCAGTTGGTACAAACCTCCTGTCATTGTAGTCTGGAAAGAAGCATAAGGCAAAGGAGCTTCTGTCCCCACCTCTGCTTTAGTGTGTTCATACCTTTCTCTTCTCTCTTCCTTGATCGTTACAATCTGAATTCAATTACAGTTTAAACCCCCACACCTCACCACTCTCTTTTTTGGCTCCATATTGTTCTATTTTTCTGCAGCCTGATGAATACAGAATGCACCTTGAAAGCCCTGCCTCTTTCACTTTTCACAGGGCTTAAAAAGATGTAGTGCCTATAAATGTCTTTTTTTTTTTTTTGTTCTTTAATCTTTGATCAAGGGAGTGCTATGTAGAGAAGAAACTGCATATAAACCCCATGACACAGGGAGGGTGGAAAGAAAGTGTTCTCTACCCTCAGAAGGGAGCAGAAATATTCAGACTTCATACACAGGTCTGTTAATGCTGCTAAATCTTATGCTGCCAAAAGAAAAAAAAAAAAAGCAATGAAAAGTGTTCCCAAATCACAGTTTTCCCATATTTTGAATCTGTAGATAGCTCTTAAAAGCTACAATCTGTTTTTCATTTCTTTTATTATCCAGGTCGTCTCCTGTAAGATTCTACAGTAAGCCACAAAGCACAGACTAGAAATGTATTTATTTATGAAAAGAAAATGAGTAAATACTCCTGCACAGGTGAAAATTCACCACTGGGATTTTACTGAGAATATCCAAGAACACCCTTAGAAACAAGGATCTTAAGAATTTCAACTTCTTGGCTTTAAAGCTGACAAAAGTAAAGAAGAATAGACTTCCCAGCACCTTAATCTCTTGAAGTTCATTAAGACTCAGGTTTCCAAGAGCTGCCATCACTTAGCACACAGATTTGAGGAGCAGTGTGCCACTTAGAGGAGTGTCTGTTGAACTCCTTCAGCATGTGAATTTGTGGAAACCATCTCCAAAATCCATGGCACCCACCAGGGTACCAGTGGTTTAAATCAGCTGATCAGTAACAATGGAAATCTTCTGTTAGCACAAGCTCTGATATATCATTAAAGACAAGCACTAATAATTTTTACTTTGTTTACAGGTGGCAGTGTTTCACCTTTTACCACTTACAGGATTCTACACAAATCCTTATTTAAGGAAAAGAAGCCAGGATGTAACACCATGTGCTGCCCCCAGACTGACCCTTGTCCCCACTTCCCCTCCCAGGCCTTTACCTGCAGCAGCAGCACTGCACATCCCACTATTCCCAGGGCAATTCCAGCCCAAAGAGCTCATGAAACAGATGGAAGAAACAAAGGAGCAAATACCAGAGGAGAATTATCCATGGGACAAGGCTGCAGTAGAGGCAGATGTACCTGAATAAATCAAGCAGTGCTCTGGTCAAAAAACATGGCCATTAAAAGGGTGTCCATCCTGCTTAGATGCAATTTGTAAGTGCCCTTCTATGCTGGTGACAGGTTGGATAAGTCGTTTTTCCAGCTGCATACGCAGCACCAAGATGAGCAAGAGGGCATGGAAGAGCTGCCAGAACACAGACAGAACTCAACATCCCATGGAAAGTTTAAGTTTAGCAGATTTAGATGTAGAGAATGAAAACTGAGCTAAAGAGAGCACGTCAATAAGCATCTAAGTATTGCTGTGCCTGCAGAGGTCATTTCCAACAGGAAATCACAAAAGGACTTTACAGAGGAAGCCCATAACAGCTGTATCTGCTGTGGTTTTATGAGCTCCAGCTATAGTTGGTGGAAATGTAAAACAAAGAAACTTCCATGTTACCTTTAAAGAATAGCAGAAATTCTTGAGACCAAAAAAAGGGAACTGAAAACTGAAGACATGTGCATGAACAACAGGACAAACTTGGTAGGTTCTCTCTGGCTTTAAGACACAAAGAGGGCTGAAACATTTCTGCTAATGGCTGTTGGATTTTACAGTTCATCAGGGTCTGATGTCAGGAGCTCATAATGCTTGGATGGATCCATAGTCTGCTTTTAGTCTCTTCATGAGTTTACAGTTGACTGGATTTGATAAGAATAAATAGCAGTAAATGCAAGGAAGGAAGAGAAATGTCCCAGAGTTGACTCAGCCTGTAATATCTAAATCAAATAATTATATGTACGTCAATGTTATTTTTCTCAACCTGTTTATCAGATTATGCCATAAATAAAGCGAATTGTCCTTAATAAAAGGTGGTTTTAAG
Source organism: Neopelma chrysocephalum (assembly GCF_003984885.1). Taxonomy (NCBI): domain Eukaryota; kingdom Metazoa; phylum Chordata; class Aves; order Passeriformes; family Pipridae; genus Neopelma; species Neopelma chrysocephalum. Next base: position 2,639,499 of record NW_020897723.1, read on the forward strand.
ATCTCAGGCTTGAAAGACAAGATGGGATTATCATCAAGATGAAAAAGTTTTTTGATCCATTCATTTTACTCTCTACAAAGAGAGAGTAAAATTATCAAAGAAGGCTTTGTTAATACTTGATACTTTATTGAAAAGCTAAGGCATCTTTGTTGCCCAGCAGGTGAAAAAAAAATAGCAAAGAGGTGTATTTGCAGCTGTCCCTGGTGCTAACCAGATATTCAACATCTAAACCATATGCATCATAACCACCATTGCCAGGGTCAAACACTTTGTAACATCTAAAACTTACTTTGCCTTCTTTATAGCAACACACAGACCAAAATATTATTCAAATATGCAGTCTAAATAAGCAGGAAATTTAATGGAAGTGTCATAAATGACAAGGTTTTGAATTCCTGCAGAACACAGGAATTATTACATGTGTCTTTAAAAATCCCTTCCACTATTTCAATCATATGGGTTTTAATACATCCTGAGTGATTTTGATCAGCCTAAATCATTCTTAGGTGCAAAGAAAGTGTTTGCATGTCAACACAAAGAAAGCCTGGAGCTAATTAAAGCAGGTTATAATACTCTGATACTCATCAGTGGAGCAGCTACATTAGGCCAAAGCAATCTGTGCTGCACATGGACATTTTAGTGCTCAAGACCTCAATTCCTAGTTTTGAAAAGGCCCTTTAGGAGCTCTGAGAAAGGCAGAGCAGGTCAAGAGAGGACACAAAGCAAAGGTATTAGAGAAAGAGCAGCATTTTTCCTATTCTGTATCTCAAGCATTCAACCACTAAGGCAGAGGTGCAAAGCCTCCCTCAATCCATGTGGAGAACCTGACGTGTCAGAGACACACAATTCTTCTTCCCTTTCTCAGCAGAAGTACCAAGGAACTGGTTCTGCAGTTTTCAAATGTGGGCAATAAACTGGTGATGAAGAAGAAATCATTAAACTACGTTTGACTATCCAGAGATGTATGGGATACATGAAGCCCTGGTTCAACTCTTTTATTTTCAGGGTTTATATTCCAAGAAGCCAACGTGTTTTCCAGCCCCTGCCAGAGGCTGAACACCAGAGGAGTTTGCAGAGGAGTAATTAAGCAGTCTGTGCTCTGTGAAAGTTTCAAATGAGAAGGATTTACATGGGAGATGGAGACACAACACTGTGACAAAGACTTGCTAAATAGTGTGTATGGAAAACTCCAGTCAGTCACATCTAGCTCCCCCAAATTATAATGTGTTCAGATTCCCTTTCCACAAAAATTCCACATTATCAATAGATGTGGTACAGCTTTTCACTGACAATCCTCTGGTAAAAAAAAAAGTTCTATTTTACAAACTACATAACTTAATTAATTTTTCATGATGTTCACCAGACAAGTACCAGAAGGTTATGACACTACTTTGTACTAAAGACACGGCTCAGAGCATTTTACAGATGTGCCTAGAGCAGAACATGCATTTTTGGGATACAGCATAGTCACACGCAGACAAATAGTAAAAGCCAGATTTAATCACTTTAGACCATCTTGAGGGAAAAAAAAAAAGAAAAACCCCCATACCTTCTTTTTCTATTTTTTCTTTAAAATATAAACCAACACTGCTGTGAAAGAACCAGGCAATCCATATTGAACTGCAGGAATCAAGACAGAAGTATGTAATGACAACAGGGTTTCTGTGGAAGTGAAAGTCATAATTATTCTTGCTTTTATTTGTCACCATTTTCAGCAGGATGAGCAGGAATCAAACATTTTCAGAAAAAGAACCACATTGCAACAGAAAAAGGATCTGGTGGATATTTTCTCTGCGTTTCCTGCTTCCATGGATCACCCTTTATTCTGTGCCCAGACTCTGAGATGCAGCATCCTCTCCATGACAGCTCCAGAAATTGCTAAAGAACCCAACAAAAGCCCCAACCCACAGAGGTTGTTGTCTCCTAATGCAAACATCAATGAGGAAAATGGGAGCTAATTTGGCTGAGCGTGGCTCCCCTGCTCTCTCACACAGCGTCACGTTCTGCACCTCCACAAACCTCTGCTTTTGAGCTTTGGTCCTTTCCCTCTGGTGATTTTTAAAACTGAAACTGCAGCAGCATTTACCACTGACAGCATCAGCAGCAAGAATAAAAAACAATCCTGGAAAAAAGAGCAGGAGATTTCAGCTGTACCACCCAGACTCTCAGGGTGGCGATGCTGTGAGGACAAGCACAGCTGAGTTATCCTGCAGTCTCCTCAAGTCTCCTCCTTCTCCAAAGATTCCAGGTAATCATATTAACAGCTTCAAACATTATGTAATGACATCATTCAAACACATTGCTCCCAAAGGTTTGGTATTAGATCAAGGAATTACCATTCATCAGACATTTATGACAAATCTAATAGTACAAAATGATTGGTTACACAACACAGCTTATGTTGGTTTCTCCTCTAACAGCAAATGTCTTCTCTCAGCTCCACCATCTCATCTTGCCTGGAGCTAAGATGCTGTACAGTAACCCTTAATTTAATATCTTAATTAAGAGAAGGACTTTACCTGAGGTTAAGGAAGGGTTACTTCAGCTCCATGTAAGCTGTACTTTCCAAAACTGCTGAAGGGTCTCAGGAAGAGAAGTCCTTTTTAAAGCTAATAGAATTCAGTCATTGATGCTGTGTATTCTAAAAACCAACACTGGCTCATTTTTTTTTAGAAAACAAACATAACAAGCAAACCAAAAAAAACCAGCAAGCAAAACCTGTCCTACAGCCCATGGATGCTTTAATATCCAGAGCAAGAAACTTGGGCATCACTAAGCAGGCTGTAGGAACACTGGAAAGCCTTGTCTTGCAGGTGAAAATTGAATTCAAGTTATAATCACAGAAGCTTCTAGAGTGCCAAAGAGAACACGACTTGCCAAAGATTCACTAAAATGCAAGTCTTGTGTCTGTACCTGCCCTAGAGAAACTTATGTAGATTTGGTGGAATTCAAAACTGCTGACAGCAAAAATTAAGTGCCAAATATTCCAAATACTCCTGTGGTGTGCAGAACAGACAAATTTCTATCCAAAGGTACAAAATAGGAAAATCCCAGGAGTAATTAGATAGCGGACAGGTCCTACATTCCTGAGAGTGTAACTGTTCAAAAATCTGTTATTGTCTAAACATGAAGTATACAAATACCTTTCCCAAGAACTGTTTTGGTCCTGGAGGTAAATATTTTACTGTCCCCCCCTATTTCCATAAACTATCCCCCTCTGTCTCCATATGTGGATAAAACATGGGTGCTGATACTTAGACAAAATACCTGAAGTTGAAAACACAAGACACACCTGCTGGTGATACTGGTCAGCTTCCAAAACACCAGTGTGACTGTTACTTTTCAAGTTATTCGTTACTGGTTCTTTATTTTGATTCCATGCACTTTGGACAAGCAAGTTGGGGGGTGGTATTGTTCATTTTTCCTTTGCTTGACCCTTATTCTCAGGAATGTCCTTCTAATCTATTTTACAATATATTCCATGACTAGTGTTTTTACTTCTCACAAGTTCTTTATTTCCCTTTCCTGCATCACTCACATCTATAAAATGAAGATTTGTGTATTCAAGTGAAAGAGGAGCAAGGACATACAGAGAACCTGTATTTGACCATATTCTTCATTAATTGCCTCAGAAGTGACCTCCTCCCTCTGTTTCAACTCTGGTTTCACTTGAAGACAGAGCCTTTTCCTCTCTGTTTTGCAGCCTGCTCAGGGCTCTGCAGAAATGTCACCTCACAAAGGGGGGGGGGGGGGGGAAAAGGGGAAAAAATCCAACTGAAATTCAGATTATGACACTTTTTGAAAGCTGCAAGGAAATGATGATCCTTTACCTCAAACTGTCAGATGCATCTTCCAAAATCCCTCCTTGCTCTGTAATGTATTACCATAGCAACTCGTCTCTGCGCTGATCTAGTGCTCCCCATGGGCAGGCTGTACTTTGTCAACGCTCCTGCTCCTCTGATGATGCAAGGAACACTGAGCAGTTAAACAGCAAATCATTAAAGCAATGTTTCCCCAGTGACCACACTGAATCACACCAGGAATGGCCACCAAAACGATGGCGAGAGCAGAGCGAGAGGAGCTCGCGGCACCGGGCGTGGGAGGAAAACAAACGTGTTGGAAAATAACAAACAAAGCAGGAAAGCAACGTCTAATGCTTGGTTTCCTTAAGGAAAGAAGAGCACAGCACCACTGTTGTAAAGTCTGGCTTTATAAATCCTGCTGGTGATACACCTCCCTCACCAGTCCTCTGCTCCCAGTTTTGCTCTGGGTAATGCAAATCTTGATTAATATTTGTCTGCTCAATGACAGCTGCCACCAAAATGGCCCAACGACTCTATCTTGACTTCAGGCATCTGGATATGTATTTTTCTAGGCATGAAAAGAAGATCAAAATCTCATTTTTCCTCTTCTGCTTTTTATATATCCAAATCTTCCATCTTCTTCTCTATGCACATCAAACTTGACATCAGCTGATTTCAGCATCCTGCCTCACCAAACACTAATTAATTCTCCCTGAGGAGAAAAGGCCTATTTCTCATACACATATTGCTCAGCACAATACACGCTCCTCACATCCTCTGCACAAGCAATCAGTGGCAAAGGTGGGGGAAAAATTCCAGTTTTCCTAGTGTAACTACCACTGTTTCCCTTGTAACATAATTGGAGTTACACAGCCTGGAAAATTAATGCTACTGAGGGGAATTTAGGTATCTCTTGTCTATCCAATACAGACATGTCAAACTTTTTGTCTTGTGTTTCTACATCATTGCAGAATCCAAGCCTCATTCTCAAAAAGGATTTATTTTTAATAACTAGGAAATGTTACCTCTGCTTAGGAATGCACACGGCTTTAGTCATTTATACAGTTTGGAAAATACAAAATTGATCTGGAATGGGTAATTCCATATGCACCAGAATAACAGAGTCAGGGTAAGCTTTTCCATCCTTCCAAGCTGCAGGTACCTCCTCCCACACTCCCTGGGCACTTAACATGGCAGCAAAGCATGTCAAGAGGTTGTCTCCACTTTTTCTTGGTGAAACAAAGCTGCTGCAGCTAAAGAACCCTGGATCTAACAAGCCTTGGCTCTGGTAATGGTGGCATGTGCTGCATGAAACCAATCCCTGCTCCCAACTGTTCCTGGCCCACAGAGAAAACAAATGTGACAATGCCATTGCAAGGAAAATCACTTCCTAATACCTACAGTTTACATATGCAAGCTCAGACTCCAAGATCAGACAGAATGCTGGTTTATTAATACCATGAGGGCCTATCTCTCTTATAAACAAGTGTTCTGACTGTTCTTTTCCACTGTAAAAGGTTGTTTAGTAAGTGAGGATTACTTGAAAAATGGTAGTTCTGCTCTCCAAATCCAGATTTGCCTCATTCCCCTTTGCTCGCTGTCACTCTTAGGAATCAGCACCTTGTTTTGCAGAAAGCCACTTGTTTCCTCTTGATTTACTTAGAAATAAAAATCTGCCTGTGCTGACTGCAGAACAATGACACTTTCAAGGAAAAACAAACCAGGAGAAACAGAGGAAAGCAAATGTGACTCCTGTCTGACAAGCAGGAGGACCCAAGGAAGGTCAGGCTGGCCAGCCTCACCTCAGCACCCAGGGGGATGACAGGACAAATAACCCTGGAAAACATTTCCAGGCACGTGAGGGACAAGAAGGACATGAGGAGTAGTCAGTGTGTATTCAGCAAGGAGAAGTCATGCTAGACCAACCTGAGAACACACCTAGGATGAAAGATAGCCTGGTGGAGCAGAAGAGCAGTGGATATTGCTGACCTTAACTCCAGCAACACTTTCAACACCATTTCCCTGCTGGATCCTCGCAGAGAAGCTGCTGGAATATGGGCTGGATGAGCACTGTGAGGTGGGTTTAAAACTGGCTGAACATCCAAGCCCAGGGGATGCTGATGAGTGGTGCTGAGTCCAGTTGGAAGCCAGAACTAGAACTGTACCCAAGGGGTCAATACTGGCTCCAATCCTGTTGAATAACTTCCTTCATGATCTGGATGTGGGGGCAGAAGGCACCCTCAGGCTTGTCTGCTGAGGACACAAGACTGGGAGGAGTGGTTGATGCACCAGTAGGTCATGCTGCCATCCAGAGGGACCTTGGCAGGATGGACAAATGGGCCAACAGAAACTTTTTTAACTCTGGGGGTGACCAAACACTGAGACAGGCTGCCCAGGGAGGTGGTAGAAACTCCATCCTTGGATATATTCAAAAGACACCTGGGCACAGTCCTGGCTGTTGGTGGCCCTGCCTGGTCAGGGTTGTTGGATAAGCTGACCTCAGGAAGCCTCTTCCAACCTCAACAACTCTGCAATAACCAGGCTCTGCAGACCTTTCAGAATTCCATTTATTGCCTCTTAAGAAATGCCCATCCCTCTGTTAAGGTCTCAATCCTGAGGTCTCTGAAGGTCAAGGTGCTCAGCTCTATCAAGGTCTGAGTCCTGAGGTGCTTTGCTAATTTGGTTGCTGATGTACCAGCAGCCTGTGTTTTTCACTTTGTATCAGTCTCCACGGGTACTCAAATAACACTCACCTATCTAAATATAAATGACCTTTTTTAAAAATCCTGTCAGGTTTGGGTTCTTTTCCTTTTGCCCTTTCACCCTGCACTAAGCACAGAATGTCATGATATTCAGTCACTTTTTCTAGAAAATATCCACTAGGCAATTAATATTGAACTGCTTGAAATGCTGAGCCTTGTGTGAGTGACATTTTGTTGTTTTACCCATTCCCACGTTGTTGAAAGGCAGCTCATGTGTATAGTGCAGGAGTCAAGGGACTTAAAAACCCATTTGCTTTGATATCTGGAAAGACAAAGCTGTCTTAAAATATTATGAGCTTCAATTAAAACCCAGCTGAGGGCAGCAGGCTAAAGCATGGCTGGGAGAGGAGCAGAGCTGAAGGAAAACAGGGATGGAGCGTTGGAATTCAAACCAGCTCCTGTAACTAATAAACATAGACAAAGGTACATTCCCTTCAGAGCAGTTCATTAAGTTCAGCCAGTTATTGCTACCTCTCTTCTTATGCAGAAGCCAGAAAATCCTTGTTTGTTTATGAGCTGGTTTTATGTTAAAGAATTTAACAACCCCTGATAGAGAACATTCCCCCCCAGAAAGGTCAGTTTGCAGACAGCATACATTAAATAAGGTATAGAACATATCCAATACAAATATGCTCCAGAGACAACTTAGGCAGTAACTTTGACTTCCAACTCAGAATTAAAGACTCCTTTCAGCTCTGTTTTAAGCTATTACACAACCTGCACCTACTCAACCACTTTCTCTTCCCTTATTTTACCATCCCTAAAAAGGGGTTTTGTTCTGACCTATGTCACAACTGATGTGTTTGTGTGTTGTTCTTTGGGCTGTAGGCTGTGAGCCTTATGGATCACAGAGGCCTGCACAGATGACCTGAAATATGTTATAGCCATTACCGTGCAGCAATCAGCATGTTTGAGTAAGAAGAGAATTATTTTCCATGCACGTTTTCCAGACAAGTCCAGCTGCAGGAGATATATATATATATTTATATATTTATATATATATATATGCACTGATGGTTTTAAAAAAATTAAATGGTTCAGGAATTAAAAAAGATGGCCTGGAATCTCAGAGAAGCATGACATCATCCAGGGAATTACACAACTACATCTCCTCCTGAATACAAAGCCATGGTAAATGTGCATCAGGTGAGTAAATGAAAAACAACAGAAGTTTCTTCTGTTTCAACTGCACACTTGTACCTAATGATACATGAAAACACCTTATCCTTATGTACTACCCCAGGCAATTATCTGCTCTAATCCACTGGGGACAGAATCCATTTCCTACATTTGCAGAGGTCATCACTGTAATTCCAGTCCTTACTTAGTGGAAAATATACTACCCCATCAGGGTAGATAAATGGAAGTAAAACACTGATCTACAAAGGCAGCTTTGAGAAAGTTAAAATCCCTCTGCCCTAGCTCTAACTGCAAGACCTTTCTTCCTTCTAATAATTTACAGTATCATGTTCCTTTTTTATGAACTATCATGTTCCTTTTTTTATTGATTTCTATTTTAAGTCTCATGGAAAACGAACACCACGTGGACAAGAAGCACCCAGTCCAGAGGACACCTTTTGTGGTGAGCTGCACCTTGCTCCATAGCACACATGTCACTGCTTTGAGTGGGAAACACTCGGTGAGGAAAAGGGCAAATGTGAAGGTGGGACTGGCCTGGGTCAGAGCAAAACATTCCTTGAAAAAAAATCAGCAAAAAAGCATTTGGCAAAAAAGCAGGAGAAATACAGGCACAACAAATAATTGTGACTCATAACTATGTTACCCTGAAGGAGGAAGACAGGAGGATAAAACACTTAATGAGGTGATTTATTTTAAAATTTCTGAAGATTTTTTTCCCCCCTCTTTTTAACAACAGAGGAAGAGGAAGAAGGCACAGCAACTTACACAGTCCTGCTCTGATCAAAACTCAGAGTCCTCAGTCAGCAGTGGCAAAGTCAGTATATCCCCCCCAGTTCACAGTAATTGGTTTTAAAAATAAATTATAATGACTTTAAAGGGTAGAAAAGGCACTCCAAAACATCCTGGTGCCCATCAAATCCTGCCCCCCTGTCTGAGGCAAAGGTGCAGCTCCAGGTTCCTATCCCAAGATGACATAGGTGGAGTCAGTGATTATCCCCAGACCTTCCCACGCAGCTGCTCCTCACACAGATCCCTCCCCTCCTTTGTGGACGGGACTGCAGGATTAGAGGATGTGTCATCTCATCAAAGTGGGGATAACACCAAATCCCTTTGCCTGCAGAGATGGAAGATCAGCACATCCCAGCCTTTTTTAAAGGTGTTACCACTGCCTGAAACCGGCTTCGAGTCTAAACTTATTCCCCTCCTTCTATCTCCAGTTTTCTGAATGGTCTTCTCACACTGAACTACATAATCAACCACCTGCGTGGCTAATTATCCTCCACTGCTAAAAGCAACACGGATGATTTATTTTCACTGAAAAATACCTACTTTCAGAAGGCAGGGAGGTGGCATTAATATCCTCTTCACTACATTTACTCATGCTCACTAACTCTTGTAATAATGCCAAATGATGGAATGCAATGACAGAACATGCTCCTCCCACTTAGTGGTGGGGGGAAAGGATGCTTATTCTCAGTACAGGAGATCCAAATTCAAATCTATAAGTGGTTCCTTGTTTTAATGATTCTTTCTGTTTTATCTTTCCTTGTCAGTGCAGCAGAGGAACAGTGTTTGTGACTCATTCTGGTCTTTCAGATCTGCTATCTTGTGACTGAATTAAATATTTACATTTTAAGAGCTGTGTACACACCACTGATGTCCAAGATTACCTAAATTCTCCATACATACAGATGATTAAAAGTTTTATTTCATTGCTCAATTTAAAACTGTTAAATCCGGTCACCTTTACATATTTCAGGTCATTGCTCCGTTTGAGAAAAATACCAGCTCCTTTTCTCTATTTAACACTCAGCTGTCCTGTGCCATGAAATCAAAATACTCAACTCTGTGCAAGAGCATTCAAAACCAAGTCTTTGTACAGCAGGATGAACAATTAACAGATTAGAAATCAGAAGAATAAATAGGTTTTCTTGTCAACCTAAGGCAACTATCTTCTCACTTCAAGGCACCCATATAAACCAGGGATCCCTCCTTCATAAGAGACATAAGTACATTTTCCCTCTAATATCCCCCAAAAGGCTTGTTTTTGGAAGTGTAGCTGCATCTTAAAGCTGTTTCTATTCCCTCCTATCCCATGTAGATCCTGGTACCAAGTAACTAAGGCAAAGAACACGACCAGAGCTGTGCTGTGGCACCTGCAGGACTCTGGGAAGGATCTGAAAGCCAGGGGTAGTGAAGTACAACTCTGAGCAACCCCAAAACTCTTCTCAGCTTTAAGCAAGGATGGAAGCAGGCTCTAGACAAGGCAGGAAAGTACATATTAGTAATTGGGAATCATCTCTTGTCTTGGCTGGGTACAGCTGAGCTCCGTCAGGCAGCTGGAACCTGAAACATTAGAAAGCAAACCCAGTCCTGGTTGTATTTCTGTCACCAAGGAGAACCAGTTTGGGACTGGAGAATGAAGCCAGGCTGCCTGTCCCATGTGTCCATCAGCAGTGCTACCTGCCCAAGTCAGGCTCAACATGATTCTACACTTGTTTGAGTATAGAGCAGAAAGATCCTGCTCAGCCTCAGAGTAGGGCTACAATTGGATCAGAACTGAGGAATAAAAAGGGTTACTTTTTTGTTTTGTTTTGTTTTCAGGAAGAAAACAGTGATGCCATATATGCCCAGGGACTTGCTCTTTCAAATGTGCTTATGATTAGGAAAATGGCAATACAGAAATTAATGACACAGAGTGTCATAAGAGACAGCTGAGATTCTAAAACAGCTGATACAGATCCAATCAATTCCTCACTCCACAGCACTGTCATCTTTACTACAGACAACAGAGCATCTAAATTTGAGCTCTGAAAACTACCACGGACACAAAGCCTGAGGATGTGAAAAAAGAAATCTACAATGCAAAATAACTTAAAGGAACATTTTACTAAGCCACTATAGAAGACTCATTCTAGCGTACTGTCTTCAGTAAAATAAATAAGTAAATGCATGAAGTGAAAAAGACTACACTTTTTTTCCTCTCCATTAGGGAATGAAAGGGGGAAAAAAGCATTTTGAGCCATCTTGGACCTCATATTCTGGACTTTTCTAAAAGCAGGTAAGGTTTTCAGCAAGGGAAAAAAAATAAAAGAAGAAACCCTGCTAGATTACAGCACATTTTTCCTTCAGTGCTGCTTGATGGCTGTTCTGCTACCTACAGATACTGCCCAGGCACACCCCTATAAACACTGCAAAGAATTCAGGCCCTCTTGCTGTCTCTGCTGAGGGAACAACCTGAGTCATGTAGGACAGCCCCTGGCCAGGCTCTGCCTGCAGTCAAGGATGTCCTCCCCCAGCCTATTAAATGGCCTTTAGAGCAGCTTTAAGGGCTACGAGGGAAGAGAAAATCCCTCCCAAAGGTACAATGCACTGCAAAATCACTCTATGATTCTTACTTATGAGATGACAGCCACAGCTCTCAGTGTAATTGATGTTTTCTTTAAAACCTTCTTGAAGAAACAACCAGGTTCTGTGGCCGGAGAGCACTGGAGCAAAGCTTCCTGAGCATTTGATGGATTTGGGTCTCAATCTAGCAAGCAAAATTCTGTGATCTGTGCTAGGCAGAAGGTCAACAAGGTGATCACATATAATGGCCCTTTCTGCCTTTAAGAGCTTATGAACAGCAATCCTTTACAATCATCTTAAGTATCCCTATATTACCGGGATTAATAAGAGCAGAGTTTGGGTCAAAATATTCATATTCACTGATTTATAAAATATTGAAGTAAGTTACGGTCCCCGTAGGGAGGAATTTCAAATGCCAGAGGTTTGAGTGAACATTACACATCATTGAGTTCAGGTTTGCTACCTTTTTTGATTTGCAGTAGGTTATATTCTGCAGCACTGTAAAGTTAATAAGTTGGTAGGAATAGCATTGCTGAGCCTCCTCCTCCCAGGAATGCCCTTGTAGTTAGATATAATAGCAAGTGTAAGGCTTCTTCCGTATGCATACAGCATATTTTAGAGATTTTTTACTCCTGTCTCACTCTCTGTCTCACCACTAACAGGTGACTCACACCCGTGGGTATTACAGAAGAAATCAGTGAGCAGTGATAGAACCACCCCTTCCTGGTGGCTGCACACCAAGGTTTTAACTCCCAACCCCAAGCTCACCTTCATGTTACACCAGACCGGTGTTCTTGAGGCCCAGGAAAATAGTGGGAGGCCAGTGAGGTTCCTCCAGTTCAGCTCTCAAGTCTTTAAGCAAATATTTTCTAAAAATATCAGAAGGAAAGAAAAATCCACCTGAGGTGATTTTCCCAAGGGAACACGTTTTCCTGTGGGCAGAGATACAGCAGTGCCACTTCAGCCAAGATGCCAGGATCCAGCATCCACACAGGGTCACAACCATGGGATCAAAACTACCAGAAACTGAAGCTGTCAAGTAGAATTTGGCCAATATTTGAGGCATCACATCTCCTGCCCCATCCCTAGGAGGGGACCAGCCTTCCAGCCCAGCAGAAATACCCACTGAACTATTTCATTTCAGTGAGTTTACTGTCTCCTAAGTGCAATATCGAATTAATATCTAACCTTCTTGCTTATCTAACCCCCTTCTTTGGGGTCACAGAGCAGCATTTACATATTGACTGCATGATTAACCATATTAACTGCTCAGATTTGTGAGAATAAGAGGTCTGTTATGACTAAGTAGGAAAGTGGCTTAATTTTAAGCAGCTAAAAGATTAACAACTGGTAGAATCATCAGAAATATCGTACAAATATATATATATATCATTAGTGTTTACTGAAGCTGAAAACATAGTTAGCAGACACAGCTCCTGTGATAAAAATCAGATTTTTGTTGGTTAATCATTAAAGATGAGGGTCTTCTAAAGGAGGCACTTTGGAGAAAGGAAACGTCTGCGTTGTGAAGAGTTGGATAAAATGAAGAAAAATGCATGGAACATTATTCACAGAAATTCTTCTGAGCTGTGCTGTGGGTCACTCAGAACATTTACAGAGATTTTCCTTGACATCTGCCCATGTTATTTTAAAGTCATATTGATCCTTGTGGGTCCCTTCTGACTCAGGATATTCTATGAAAGACAAAACCATCTCCCAGTCTGGGTGTCTTGAAGAGGGACATCACCACTGTCCTCAGGAGATCCTACAGTCTGATATGTTCAAACTTTAAATCAGGCCAAATCTAATTAAATCAATGTTTTAAATCTGATCTATAGTGTTATAAAGGAAAGCAGGTCCTAGACCTTTTTAAATCTTTTTTCCTACATTCCCAACTGAAAAAAAAAATGCCTTTTTACCCTTGGAAAAGCTGTGCAGTTGCAACAATATGACTGATTGGAAAAGAGTGAAAAACAACAATTTGTTTCTATGAAAAATTTAGAAAAAAAAAATCTTCTCTCCATAGAGTTTTTACTTGCTTTTAGTTGATATGATTCAAATACAAATGGACTGAAAACATATTTTTTAATCCTATTTTCCTATTTTTACGTAAATAGTGAGAAGCTTTCCGTGCTATGACTTCTAGAGCTATTTCCCGTATAATATTCTACATTAGTCAAAATATTATTTACCAGCCCCTCCCAAAAACCTCAGATATCCAAATACTAAACACTGAAGAACTCCCTTCCCTTATTAATTGGAAAGGAACAGTGATAACATTATAAAATTGGAATTATTTTTATTGTTGCTAATTTGTTCCACGTAGCCATTCACACAGAGTATCCCTGTGTATTATTGTATGTTATCCCTGTTTATTATTGCCTGTATGGATTCCCAGTCTTTCAGGAGCAACTGAGATGTGGAAAGGCACAGACCAGAACAAAACAGGATGGGATGAGAAGAGGGTCAAGGCTGCAATTCCCAGCCCATGAGTATCAGCTCCTCTGGAGACACCTCCAAACCAGCTCAACACATTAGGCCAGACAGCCTGGAAGGCTCCATCCTGGAAGCTGGGACCAAGAAGGGTCTTGTGCACCTTAACAGAGTGGGAAAATTCAAGGAACTGAGAGTACAACACTAATATTTACCCTGACTAAACACTGATGAGCTTTTCAGTGCCTACCATTGCCAATTAACATAATCATAAGCAATGAAATTATTCTATCACCACAGAGAAGCATAACTGACAATTGCATTTGCTGTTGCCACACTTGAGTTATCACTGATTACAGTCCCTATAAGGTTTTTAGAAAGCACTTGCCTGTCCCTGCACTTAGAACAGGTACCTGCATCCATTCCCTTATTGACCACCACAGACCTTCCCCATTCTCGAAATCTCATGTTCAGGTGAATAGCAAAAAAAAGAGAAAAATAAGATCTTACTGCTAAAGCCCAATTTCTGGCCCCTGGGGTGCCTGGCTCTACAAGAGAGGTGCCAAATGTAAATGCAGAAATGAGCAGTACAGAAATGCCTGTGGATGAGGAAATACTAAGCCAGTGAAGATCACTGGTTATAGACCTCACACAGCCCCAGTTCCTTCCATGGCAGAGAACAGGCTGCAGTTTGTCCTTCCTGCTCACACCAAGCCCACAAAGGGTAAACAAACACCTCTGATGTAAAGTTATTTGCTTTAGATGTACATTAGATACACCATAACATCCCATTTCAATAACAAAATAAAGCCTTCAACGTAACACCATTAAGTAACTCACACTTTGCTTTTTCTCATTAAGAGGCATTTGAAAGGAAGCCATTAAATTTATAGAGGGTTAAAACCAATAAGGGAGCTCAAACTGCTCACTCATTAACTCATTCACCCTTGTGCCTCCCAGGCCATTACTTCCCTTCTTATTACCAACTTGCAATAAACTTTTTACTTTACAACCTTGCAAGTTGCAAAAAAAATAGAGTGATGGCCACACTATTCCCTGATTTATGAAGAGATAAAAGCAACAGCTCAGTGTGTATTTACATTATTAAGATTTATGTTGCAGTTTCCCTAATATACAAAATGATTAATTACTTAATGCACAAATACAAGTCTTCAGGCACATTATTCCCTGAAGAATATTGTTTTGTTTGTAAAGTCAGTTCATTTATCCGTGGGCCCAAGAATATGGAGCTTTTTGTGTTCAACTGAACACAGAACCAAGGCAAGTCTGAGTTAAACTTGTGTGTCCAAACAGCACCATTTACAGTGAAAATAATTGTTGGGAAAAATATACATGTACTGTAAGATATTTTCAAAGAGAATGCTTTAAAACAGTCTTATATATTAATAAACATGAAAGAGAGATCCAACTTTCAATTTCATCTTAATATTAAAAATTAGTACTTTTACCATCCTCAGAATTCTGAGAGTAGCCTATTTTACCTGCACCAGTTTAATTTCTCTTAAAATTCTGTTTCTCTTAAACTTCATTCTTCAGGCAATTAATCAGGATTAAGCTGCAGCCCCCAGTGCCATGAAATTAAGAACCCAAAGACCTGAACAGGAAAAAAACAGCAGCAAAAGCAAGGAACAAGAAATAAATGCAGCCATATAACCCACAAACAAGCCAGTGCAGCTACACCTATTTCTTACCTGTGTCATCCCCATCTGTACTGCAGCAGTTCCCAAATTGCAGGGTGGGTCAGGAAGGCTGCACTGGGTGATTTACAAACTGTTGTAGCTGCTTTAGAGAGCACAGCTTTTGCTTTATTGTGAGGTTGTATAAAGCCAGACTAAAGAGATATATTTTGACTATTCTTTTCCATCCTACAAGGCTGCTCTGTCTTTGCTTTTTAAGAATAATTTGGTGTAGAATGAGAGATAAGAAGGGAAAAATACGAGAGGTATCACTTTGACAGTGAAATTCAAGGAAGGTTCAGAGAGGGTGGCATAATACATGAATCCTAAATGAGACAAAACAAGCTGTTGTAAACATCCTATGGAGTTTAGTGAAAGGATACAAAACCTGTATTTCTGACTTTTTTAAAAAGAGAAAAGAAAAAACTTATTTCTAATTCAAAAGAAGTGCATCCACCTACTATGGATTTGGGATAATTCTCATGTATGTGGGTTCATGTGTTCTCCATTCCTACAGCAATTCATCATTAAAATTTGATTTTGAGTGGACTACAAAGTAGCTTATTAGAAAATTGAATAATGGAGAAGGGAATAGTGAATTGATTTCTTTAGCACAATGAAAGCTGACAACATGAAATTAAACATTGCTAACTTTTATTATAAAGTACCAGATCAATACCTCTGACCAGAATGGTCCTTTCCCTGATTATATCAGCTGACCATGAATATTCTGACTGGAGAGAAGGAACAGACACTGAGGTATGGAGGGAAAAGGAAAAACGTGTCAAACAGGCAATCTGGAGAGTCTGATCTTATTGAAGTGAGCCCAGAACTGCTGCTCTTTAGAAGATCCTGCCTGCAGCTCTGAGGTGACTCCTGCAATGAGCCTTTTATTGCAGTGGCTGCTGCAGGAGGGTCAACACTTTCTGTAGCATCACCAGGGCAGTGAAGCCTGATAAGCCACTGCTTCTCCTGTGCACAGATTAATCTCTCATGTAGCATGAGGTAACTCTTGGCAAGGGTGCCAGCCATAATAAAATAAAATAATCCCAGATAGGAAGCAAAAAAAAAAAACCCTTTATAATTGTCAGGTAAAATTTACAGCCCCCATTAGGTATTTGTATGGCCTCCAACACTCCAGCACTGCAGAGTCTCAGTCCAGCTTCTGATGCACCCAGCTCAGCTTTCCCTAATGAAATACAGAAGAGCCCTCAGCCTTGTTGCTTTGAAAGATGAGAACCAAAGCACAGAGTAATCAAGTGATTCGCTCAAAGTCATCCACTGGAAGTCGGTGGAAGAGAGAAGTGCTGTGAGCCCGTGTCTGCAGGGGACCAGGCTACAAAACAAATCTTTGTAATCTGCTAAATTCTCTCTGTCTGGAAACCCTGTCTGTGAGAAACAGTCACAGTCTACCAGAGCAACGTGACATTTGGAGGCAGCAGCACATTATGGGGACATAACTTGCCCGAAAAAAATCAGGGACACAGAGTTCCTAAACCCCAGTTACAGCAATGGGAGACACAGCCAGTGCAAAACTGCTGTTCTGGAGAAATGAGAGGCAGAGAGAATGGGGAGACTGGGGAGAAAGAGGAAAAGACTAATGGGGGGATAGAAGGAGAGAGAGGCAGAGAGACTGGTGGAGAGATAGGTTGGATTTTCCTGTGATTTCATTCTAAATCAAAGTTCTCCTGAACTATTCTTGCCTTCTTTTTGACTGGCTGCTTTCTAGGGAAATTGGCTTAAGGGAAAGATACTGGATCAAGCACATGGGAAAAAAATAAACAATTACCCTTAAGGTAAAAAAAAAAAAAAAAAAGAAAAAGAAAGAAAAAATCCAAACCTAAAGGATAAAGAAGGCATCTCAAACAGAAAGAGAAGAGAAAATCAATAGTGAAGTGGCAAGATCCATAAAAGTGCACAGAAAAAGTATCAACACACGGAATAAGAACTCACTAATGATACAGATCAAAGCAGAACAGGAACATGAATGAGGGGAATTGGAGATGTTCTGAATGAGAAATACAATATTGATATAAAAAGTATGAATATCAAAGTGCCACTCAACATTCACAAGTCTCAAATTTAGACTTGAGATTTATGAAGTGATGGGTAAAGGGAGAACCATCACAAGCAGTAAACTTCAGACTGAACACTGAGGGGGAAAAGTAAAAATAAAGAAGCTATTACAGAGTAGGCAAGAGACTCTGGAAGCACTTGAGGAGAGTTAGGATAGAGAATGTTCTACTTTAAGGAATAAATTTTTTTTTCAAGGGTCAGGGATCAAAGGAGATCACAAACTATGGGCTGCTTCCTAATCAGTGTGTTAAATAAGCTCCTCGTTTTTCTGCCTGGACTTTACAGCAGGTTACAGAAGCAAGCAGCCCTCAAACCACCATAACATCCCCCACCTCAGACAGAACAAGGTAACACTGTCTGTCCCTACAGTGAGCATATCACCTGCCTTCCTCCTGCAGCTTCAACAGATAAAGCTAAAGCCACACGTGTAAGGAAAGCAAGGAATTCATTCCCCATTTCCCATGGGCAGGCAGGTGTTCAGCCAGCCCAGACAAGCCAGGCTCCATCATGTGTAACTGTGTCTTGGGAAGACAAACACCACGACTCTGAACATCTCCCCCTTCCTTCTTCCAGAGCTTTCCATGCTGAGCATGGCACCGTACGGCCTTGGACACCTCTTGGCTCAGCTGGGATCAGCTGTCCTGGCTGTGTCCACTCCCACCTCCCTGTGCATCTCCAGCAGAGACAAACCATTCCTGTGTTATCAGCGTTTTTCCAGCCCAAATCCAATACACAGCTCCCCTTACCAGCTACTGTGAAGAAAGTGAATTCTCTCCCAGCAAAAGCAGCCCCCAGCTCCAGCAGGGACTGCAGCCAAGTCTCCCAAACACACTGGGGGGTACCTGAGCACGGCAGAAGTTTCCCCCACGTGCCCAGGGGTGAGGCAGGGAAGGAGTGCACAGATCCAGGCACACAGGGGTCCAAAATCACACAGGGTAATTCACCTGGGACCTGAAAAATTCCTTTCACCAGTACAGTGCATTAAAAACATACACCAATCATAAAAGTCCAACCTATGAAGAGTTAGGCCTGAAGTCTGGTTTGTCACCAACCAAGTGAATTCGTAGATTGAGTTTTCTCTTTCTTGATGTCAGTCACTTTTGGTTTTAAGTTTGCAGAAGCTCAGCAGAAGAACTGATTATGAGCACTCTGGAGAAATAAACATTGTTTTATACAGTGCCTTGTTTCTTCTATAGCACAAATATCAGCTCTTCATTCACTCCTGAACTACTTGAAATCTTTCCCCTCCAACCTGAAATCTGAAAAGTCAGGTTATTGTGACAGGTTTTATTTTACAAATGTTCTGTTACTACTCTGTATGGAGTGGGAAATTATCAAACTAGTTTTTGCATGATCTGTCTGTTATCTCCTGAAAGGCACAGACAAAGAAACATCAGAGTAGCTCCAACATTAGCTGGAAAACAAGATTATACTATTTAGATTTTCTAAAAACCTCTTACACGGGAGAGGCCAGACCCAACTCTGTTTGAAGGAAATGGGAATTTTGCCATAAGCACCAACAGATTTCATTCAGACAGGAGGTGAATGTTGAAGTACAGAACATTGTGAGACACTAAGTAATCACTGCTACAGTAAATCCAATTAGTAAACAACACTCCTAATGCCAAAAGCCTGTTCCTTGAATAGCTGATAGAATTGTTTTGCTTGAATGATTTTGTTGCACATATTCCCCCTCTTTTCTTGCCTTTTTAATATTCTGTTCATTTAATCAAGTTGAATAAGTGACTCAGTAAATATTTGCCTGCTGCTTGCTAATTCAGGTAAGAGAGGTTTCACCCACTTGCATGTCTTGTGTGTAAAACACAGAAGGGTTGGAACTCAGATGAGCAGCCTTAATTCTGAATTAACAAGTTTTCTGGGTAGCTGATTTATTTTTTAAGGCATTGTGGTCTTAGTCTTTATGTTTCTGGAAGAGTCAGATGCCAAAGTTAACTCATTGTAGCAAGACATTTAAGCCAGTAAAATCTGCCTGCAAAGGACTGAAGAGATACAGAGTGCACGAAAAAAAGCCATGGAATTCAGTGTTGATCCATGTGAAGTGATGCACTCAAGAGGAAAAGCAATCCTGGGTTGATGAAATCTGGCAACTTGTTAACATTTGGGGAAAAGAATAGATATCTTGAAGCTATAATAGGTCAATTAAAGTGTCAGCTCAATGCTCAATAGCAGTGAAAGAAAATAGCATGTTAGGAATTATTAGGGAGGAGTGGAGAACAGAACAGGAAGCATCATTATGGCACTGAATAAATCCACAATTTCAACATTTTGTGCAGCTCTGTTTCTCACCTACTGCAAAACGATCTACTAAAATTAAAGTAGAGGGGAGAACAGCAATGATAAAGGTATCTCAAGAATATTTACACCAAATGCATTTCATCCTGGGGTGGAACAAACCAAAGAGGAACATAAAGCCTGGAGCAGCACAGACAAGGTGGAAATGGCTGCTCACCCTGCCCATCAACATAAAAACTAGAGAGGAAGGAGTAAAATTATCCCCATGGATGTTTAAAACAACTATTGCTTCACGCTTCACTCAGTTGTAGTGTGGAATTTTTGCTTCAAGGCTGCTGGGGGTGCAAAAATTTACTTGGATATAAATTCATTTCAGGCATAGAAAAAAGGTCTATCAACAGTTTCTACCTTCCCCATCAAGGCAAAGTCAAAAGAAAAATTCAAAGTAGGAAGCTACTGGCAGTAAAACATATATTCATATTCTTCTAGAACCTTACTGATGGACCCAGCCTTTTCTCTATAATGGAACTCCTGGAATTCTTAGGAGAAACTCCAGGAACAGTGACTGGGACATTTGTTCTGTAACATCTGCCACAGAACTATTGAGCTGCAGGAAATGAGCCCTGTGATAGGAATCACAGCAAACTAGGAACTGGCAAAAATTACTTTAATGCCAAGGAGCTGATATCAATTCCCGGCTTTTGCCTCAGCCTCCTTCCACAGCCTTAGGCTGATCCTTGCATTCTTCTGTCTTCCAATGAGAAAAAAAAAACCCACCTTTCTTTTAATCCCCTGCTCCTGATTTACTGTGCAGCCTCTTTGTCTCAGGGCTCATTTGCCTGGCACACAGTCTAGAACAAAAAGGCTGCCTGGTTCTAGCTCCTGGATACAGCCCTAATGCAACTCAGTATATTAGGTTTATATTTGACCTATTTCACGTTATATTTATATTTTAATATTATATTTGGACCTTCTGTGAGTCAAGAATAAGCACTGCCATTCATTTACTTCCCCAATCCAACTGCTGTTCAGCTTTACAGCCACAGGTGTGAACCAACACACTGCTGAGTCCAGATAAATCAAACAAATGTCAAATGGTGTTTAGGCAACACCTGCAGAGAACAGTGTGCTCTGCCTGCAGCCTTCAATGCTCTAAGTACCTCTCAGTGAGGCTGGAAAGGCTTCTGAAGCCATTCCCAGAGCAGCCCAGCCCATGCAATTTAATTTTCATTCTGAGATACTGAAAAGGTGGTTTAATTCTAGACAGATGTAAAAGCTGCTTCCTTCACACCAGGGCTTGGGGAAGCTATTTAAATAGAAGGATTTTATATGAATCAGGTTAAAAAACAAAACAAAACAAACAACCCACTTATTTTACATGTTCTGAAGGGCTCTGGCACTAGTATACGGGTAAGTGGACTTTATTTTGCTACGCTTCAAGCACATTCATTCTAATAAAGCTGATGCTTTACAAGTCCATCTACTCTGAATTACAGTGTAATTAATCTGTGCTCAAAGAGGCATAAAGCAAAACACCTCTACAGAACCCTCAGTGCCACAGAGACAAGGGCAGACTGCTCATGAGGGGAAGGGCCATGAGTTCTCCAGACAAAGGCATTTGCACAATAAAAATCGAGCAGAGCAGAAAGAAAAACCCAAACCACCCCTCAGCAAAGCCCACTCTCCACAGAGACATGGTTTTTAAACTGATATTAAATTGTGGAAGTTCCAATAAATGGACAAGTAAGTGGACTGAATGCTACACCTACCATCTCCCAAGCAGGTGGTGCAGGGGAATAACCAGGACTTTGATTACAGTCCAAACCTAAAGACTGACCAACACTCACCATTGTTTTAATTTTATCAATACCTAAGATCCAGGGAAGGCAATGGAAGGTATTTGCAGTCAGATAGCCAAGGATTTGGTCCTAGATTTGTAAAATGATTCGAGCTGAGCATTTCTGGCCCCCAGTTGCCTTTTGCAGAGCTGATGAAGCTTTCACAAAACCTAATAACCTTCCAACCACTGCTGAATTCTCTACCCTCTGTTCTTGATCATAAAGTGGGTTATGATTTACTATTGCCTTCAGGAAGAGTGTTTGTGGCAATTCCATGCCTTGATACACTTATCAGTAATAGAGTTCATCAAGAATACAATTCATTCCAGCAAAGGTGATTCATAAGATACTGAAAAATCTATTTTCATATTATTGACACCACCTTCCCTTTCTACTCAACAGAAGCATCAACTCAGTTCTGCAAAAATTTTAAGTCAAAACCAATTTGAACTCAGGCCAATGACAAAGACTTGCCATAATTGATATTATTGGTGCAGTGTTTGCAAGCAGGAACAGCTGCCTAATACAACTCCCACACAAAGAAAAAGCTGGTGCCTCTCCAGGAAGTAACGATGTGATTGTAGAGAGATGAAAACAAACAACTGGGAGAACATCAGGTAACAGTGAGCTGGCTCTGAACACAACATCAGAGCAGGAATTGCTGCAGGAAACCTCACTGCCTCAGCTGCTGGGCACTCATTCCCAGGGTGAAGGTTACCCAGGCTGGGCTGGGAGAGGTATCTGAGGGAGTAGTCAAAGGACAAAAGGTGGTAGGAACCAAAATAAAAGCAAATTTATTTTATTTGCACGTCTAACATTGACATTGTGGGCAATGCATACGAAGTAGCAGAAATCAGGATAGTGGAAAAAAAAATTTTTTTAAAATTTTATTGAACAATCTTTAAAATAATCTCCAGAGAGGGAGAAAAGCTTGTGATATTAGAGTGTAGCCACATGCTGACAGCAGAGAAGGAGTAGTGTGTACTGCCATGGAGACAGAACCTTTTTTATTCCTATCATGACATTTGTGAGAATGTCACACTGTCCAGTCTTTGCACACTGAGATGCCAGGGCTCAAAGACATTTCATGTTGCCTTCCACAGGCGTTAAAAAGCAGAAGTGAATAACTTCGAGCTGCTCTAAGGCCCAGACTATCAGTCAACAAACCATTTATCAAGTGTTTCTGCACTGTTTGAAGGCACATACAGAGCCTGCAGCATCTGCTACCAAATCCAGGAATCTTCATGGCAAGACTCCCCCTCCCCAGCAGAGCTCCATGTGGATGCACACACACCACTGCACACAGCAATGGAAAAATCTCAGTATTCTTCCTGACAACTTCTCCCAATAAAATGACTGGAAAAGGTTTGGGAAGGGCTCTGCAGGCACTTCAGTCTGCACGTCTGCTGTCCCTCTCCATGGTTTATGATCTCCAATACATCAATGGTGGCAAAACATTCCAGTGATATATTGCTAATATATCATCAGAGTATTGTCACCCCCGTGATGAATTGCATGAGCACATTGCTGAAGTGCTGTCCCTCTGGAGATATATTATATAAAAACTATTTCCTTCCATTTCCTTAGGTTTTTTTGTTTTTAGGGAGTTAAGGTGCACATTCACAAGCTTGTTTCTCAGTTGTTCTGATCCCTTAACAATGAAATCGCTATAAAGCATTATTCTACAACTTGTAGGTGAAAGGCTGTGAAATCACTCCACTCCCAACCCCAGTGAGGAACAGAAAGCAAAATTACAACATATTAAAGCAACTTCTGGCAGGGTACAAAATAAAGGTTGCTTGAATACAAAATAAATGTTGGATGGTATTAATTTAGCAAGGATAAAGTGTTCCAGACTGGTTCACCAAACAAAACCTTTAAACCATCCTGCAGACTGACCCTTTTTACTGCCTATTTCACAGCAAGGGGAGAAGCGAGAGTTATTCACAAAAAAATGCAGGTTTTGAACTCTTTCTAAATTGCCAGGCTCACTTCCACTTCCTACACTGCACACCTTCCACCTCTGCCTCACTTTGGGAAGAAGCATCATTGCTCACACTCATAATCCAGGAAAACCAAGGCACAGAAAGGTCACAAGACTCGGATCTTGTGATCGCTGGGAGCAGGAGAAGGTCTCCCAAAGTCTCTTACCCACAGCTAACAAGAACATTCCTCGGATCTCAGTGAGATAAAATGCTATTTAATGCCACAGAAGGTCTTTATTTTGACACCTATTCCATTTTCCACGTATCACAAGAGACTCCTCAGGGCCTGGAGGCTCCGAGGTCCCTTCTCTGCAGCACAGCCCTCCCACCACACTTGGGGCAGAGTCTCAGCCCTTCTGACCTGGCACAAACAGTTACTTCCCAAGATTCACTTCTAACTTGATTTAATTTAAGTAGTTTGGTCTTGGCTTTTTTTTGTTTCTTTATAATACACATTCCAGCATCCCTTACAAGCAGAACTCACATTCTTCAGGGTAGTTAGGAGAATTCTGCCTTCACAGCACCACCTCTTCTTCCTTGTTTTACATTTCCCACCTTCCCCTTGAAGTCCCAAGTGCTTTATTTCCAAGTGATTCTGTCTGCAGGATGTGTAGAAAAGTGAGTGTTCTCTTTCTGCTACCCTTCTTTCTTGAGCAATGTCAAACCCCAGCTTACACACAGATGGAAATAATAATTAAATTACTTTGCCACCAGAAAAAATACAGCAATGGCTACTCTAATTTATCTCCTTGATCTGATGAGGTTCCTTTTCAAGGCAATAATTCTCCCTATGTAAATCTAGAGATAAAGGAGATCACAGTTTCAAAAGCTGTGCCTTTCTTTTCCTCAGAAGCTAATTGTCATCTGTGTTCCAAGCAGATTAAGAAGCTGCTTCAGCTGGCAAAATCTTGTGCCCAGCTAAAGACACCAAGTCTTAAAGGAATGAAGAACAGAATATGAGAATAAGGCAAAGTCTCAAACCAACAGCAGGAGGAGGAATTAATGACCAACTTCACCTCAACCTCCTAAAAATTATATCAGCTCTGAACCTGCAACCTTTGGCCTAAAGGAAGAGCAGGTAAGATGAGGTTTATATTCTTAATATTAACGTTCAGTGAGCTCTAGCTCAGCTAAAATAACCCATCTGGGGTGCTGGGACACAAGAAGATGAAGCAAGTACTGAACTAATAGAAGTATGAAACACATGAGCCACTGATGCCTGAGACTGAGGGATCCAAAGATCTGCATTGGAAAACTTATTCATCACCTGAACATCTCAAAGTGACAATCAAATATAAGTCAGTCCAGACCCACTTATAGTTCACTACCACCCTTTGGTCTCAGATCAGTAAAGCATTTAATCAGGTAACTTACCTCCTCTTTATAGGCTCAATTATATCCATTTCCACGGTATTTGGGCTCTTGACTAATTCAGAAGGATGCTTCATTTCAGGAAATAATAAAATCACTCTCAAACTAAACAAAAGAAGCAACTCAGAAAGCCTAGTGAGAAGGAGAGGAAAAAAAAGCTTGAAAGGAAAATATCTTCAAACCTGCTAAAAGCAGGATTAAAAGACAAAAAGCTCCACTGCAAAGAGAAGATGCAAAGCACTTAGAAATGCTAAATTTATTCTGGGCAGAATACAAACTCTTTTCTTCCTTGCCAAGCCTCCTGCTTACATCAGACATCGAATTTTCCAAAGATAGCCTAGTAATTATTGATGACTTCTTTTTTTTAATACCCAAGATAAAAGGCTGTCAGGGACTGTTTGAGAGCTCTCCCAAAAAAAGCCTAAAACTTCCCTTTTACCAGAAGTGCACCTCTTGGATACTCTGGTAAAAATGAATGGATGCCCACAGGCAGCAGCACATGCTAGAAAATGCTCCTAGAAAGATCCCAACATATTACATGTTTTCTCCCAGACTTGCATTCCTATTTGTGCATTTAATAGATCATATTATACTCTGTGAAGGATTTAAATACATGGAGAAACCTGACTAAGAATCCTCCTGTAGAAGCTCCCAACTCAAACAGCAGCTTCCATTCCCCAGCAGTGACACACCACCTTTTAAGTCAAAATGTTTTTTCTCAAGGTTCATATCAAAACTGGCCTTTGCAACACAAAGTAGTTAAGAGAGAAATCAACCTATATGGGCATATTTAGTTCAGTTGCAGTTTTTGAATCACATTTGGGCATTGGCTTTAAAGGCTCACTTAAACAGCATTCAATTTTCTCAGAATCATGAGAGCTAAAAGTGCATTTTATTGAATCCCAGGCTGACCTTTAATTCTGAAAACAGTTAAAACAAAAATACCACAGGCTTGCAATATCCAGCACTTGGGGCAGCACTGCACCATGCTGGGTGTCTGTGTGTCTCTACAGGCCAGGAAAGGTGGGACAGGAGAGAAAGGACAGGAAAATGGTTGATGCTTTCAAGTTTCAGCCTATGGTGTTGCCAAGTACATTACCAACCAGAATTTGTAAGCAAGGTGTTCAATTAAAGAAATCCTGAATTTATCCCCTATAGATTCACTCACTAAGTTCAAGAATTCACTGGCAGCTGGGCCTGTGTGTAAGGCACAAGGTTCTATAAAAAAATAACTGATCTTACAATGAATCATACATACAAATGCAAAAGGCTGAGGTATGTTTTGTAATGAAATATTATAAAACAGTAAGATAATGGTGGTTCCTGAATGCTGGCAGAGATTAGTGGCAATAGTAGCTCTTGTATAGGAAGTTATATTGATTATTTAGAATTTGTTTACTCGGGCTAAGTAAATTAGGAGTTTTAGAAACATCTATTATACTTCAATAAATTCCATGTTTAATAATTAGTGTTTATTTAGCACGAAGCACAATAACTGTCTAATTAAATATAGACTTGCAAATCTCATTTTAGGGGAATACTGACACTGAGAGGACAGACCCTTTTTTTGTCCAGTGTTGATTTTGCTATCAACTTCTCTCAACTCGTGCAACACTTAGAAAAATCCTTTTTTTCTATATCTTAATGCCACACTCGGCTCCTGGGGTTTTCCTGTCCGCACTCTGTTCCTTCCCACAGATATATTAACAAAAGGTATTTGATTAATTTGATTTCTAACCTTTCCAATATACAGTTCAACATAGGTTTCATCCCACCATGAGCATCAACGAAAGCCTGGACAAGGCCAACACAGCAAAAATTAAAACAGGCATCAATTTCTGTGAGCTCATACTGGGGCCATGATCCCACAAAAATGGATGCCAGTTCTGTCCAGTGCTGACTCACTCACTGGGATAAATTTGATCAGTCAGTCATATTATCCAGACTTATGGTAAGAATTTATGCAAAAGGATAAAAAACAGTCTCTCAGCAAAAACTTAATGTTACATTCATGATGTTTGATCTGCCATAAACCCCACTGATACCAACTAAGCCACTGTGGGGTTCTGTTTGTTTGTTCAAATTTGGTGTAATATAAACAGTGATTCAACACCAGACCAACATCATCCCTCGGAAGACCAGTGAATTTTTATTCCATTAATATGAACTGAAGACACATTTATTATAAGGGCTGAGTGTAACTGTTAAGTTCCCTCAATTCAGTAAAGGTTT
Source organism: Neopelma chrysocephalum (assembly GCF_003984885.1). Taxonomy (NCBI): domain Eukaryota; kingdom Metazoa; phylum Chordata; class Aves; order Passeriformes; family Pipridae; genus Neopelma; species Neopelma chrysocephalum. The sequence goes on from NW_020897723.1 coordinate 2,666,437, forward strand.
TATCTTCGATCCGAGCTCAGAAGTAAATTAGACTTTACACTCTCCAGAGATACAGAAGTACATTATTGGCATAATTATTACTCTGGAAAAGGGACCAAACTTTCTGCCCCATTTGGCAGCTGGATGAGCTTGCACAGACTGTCACGTGAAAGACTGGGAGGTGATTAGGACAAATTTTGTGGTCTGTGATGTGGTTACAGTGTTGATAAATAAGGGAAGAATGAGAGATGTTCATCTACCCAGACTTGTGCAAGGCATTTGACGCTGTCCCACACAATCCTTGTCTCCTAACTGGAGAGACATGGATTTGGCAGGTGGAGAACTCAGTGGATGAGGAATTGGCTGATGGTCACACTCAGAGCTCAGTGTCCAAGTGCAGACCAGTGACGAGGGGTGTTCCCTGGGGGCTGGGGCTGGGACCAGGGCTGTTTGTCAGCAACATGTCCAGGGGATCAGAGCACCCTCAGCAAGTCTGGCAATGACATCAAGCTGTGTGGTGCAGTCAACACGTGGGAGGGAAGGGATGCCATCCACAGGGACCTGGCACAGGTTGCCCAGAGAAGCTGTGGCTGCCCCATCCCTGCAAGTGTCCAAGGCCAGGCTGGACGGGGCTTGGAGCAACCTGGGCTAGTGGAAGGTGTCCCTGCCCTTGTCAGGGGGTTGGAATGAAATGAGCTTTAAGGTCCCTTCCAACCCAACTCGTTCTGTGGTTCTGCAGTAAGTCAGCAATGCACAGCCAGCAGTGCTGCCCTGAGTGTACACCCACTGCTGAACTGTTGACTTCAACATCGTCACTGTGAATTTAGGTCTGTGTGGTTTAAGCCAGGCTTGATCACTGCCTTCCAGCAGGCTCTTAAGCAATTAAAATTAATGACATGCAGATATCTACAAAAAAACACATGATCTAGAAAAAGCAAAGCAGAATTCATGTTGGATCAGTGTAAGTCCCTGACCTCTAACCCCACATCACAGGCATAACCCTTCCTTCCTCCACCCCCCAAAAACTGCCTGAGCTTTGTCTCCCAGTAAAACACTGCTCATATTGACACACACCACACAGGCTTTCAGCTACAACAACCTGTGTGTGCCATAATTGCCTTTTCTGTTTGATCACCCTCATTCCCTTCCCCTCTGCTCTCGGGAGAGTCAAAGTGCACATAAACCACCCAAAGCAAAGTTTCATCTATTCTGTTCCAGAGTCAAAAGGCAGAGTCACACTGTGCTGATGTGAATTGCAGGGGATTCCAAGTTGTGAGGGAATCCCACTGTGCTGTGACCAAGGTTGAGGCCAAGCCAGGTAGTTCCAAACTCTTCCTGTATTAATGTTTTCAGGCCCCCCACGTCAGTGAATTGAAAGAAAGGGACTTACAAGCTTAGACAGGCACTGGAGCAAAGCACCCACTGTCTCATTTCACTGGACAGGTGTCCTTAGAAGCCCTTCTGACTGGATCTTACTAATTTTGCCAGTGTTTTCAGCTTGCAGGTAATGTTGTCTTACTGATGTTCATGATGAAAGAAGCGTTAATGAAAAGCCTTTGATCTGTATTTCTGTACATCTCTAATAGCTCACATCTGAACTACACTCATCTCTGCACCACTCAATGGTGTTTTTGTCAATTAGTGCAGGTGTCAGCTGAAATCATACAAAAAAAATCTGGGGTACTACAAAAGGGAACACTTCCCTGTTTAATTTGCCTTTTGTTCTGAATGTTGTGGTGGGGTTTTTTAAAAAAATCAAAATAACTCCTCTGTTCGTGATCTGAAGGCTGCAGCACTCAAAGCCCAATCCTAGGCCCTTAATACCAACTAAGTGGCTTCAAAAATATCACTTGCCTTAGCAAGGCAGGACTGAGCTCCAATTAGTTTATTTTTTCCTCAAAACTCTGCCAGTATCCACCTCACACTACCTGTATCTTAATCAGGGAAATTACAGAGAACTTGTCAAACAGGAAAGAGAAACCAGACTCATGTTAAGTAGGAATAACTGTACTTAACGTTTTCCATCAAATGCTGTTATTCAGAGTAAAAGTACCTATGCTAAAGAGGAATCAGATAATCTAAAAGACAACAGTATCTTTGCTGAATAGGAACCCTGACATATAAATTCTTCAAGAGCCATCACAAATGCAGAACCCACTGATACAAGCCTCTACTTCCCAGTGAAACAATGCACAGATGCTGAAAATAAGGTATTTTGGTGAGGAACAAACCCAGGCACTTGTAATCACTGAGGAACACATACAGAGCTGACTGATTAGAAGCCTGGAGCTGACATATTAACCAAAGTTACCCGGAATGATTAAAACCAATTTACTCAGAACTGCTAGAAACAGGAGACAGGACAAAGCTGAACCTAAAAGGCAATTCCTGAGAAAGCCCTGGGAACCCACTTGTGGAAAATGACACTCCTGCCATGTGGCACTGCAGTAGCTGAATTAAATCTTGCCATGGCTTTGGAACACCAGGAACACTTTCAGGGATTTTGGCCAGTTTCAGGTTTGATCACGGGGTAACTTCTTGCTAGAGGAGATTCCCTGGATAACCACCCATTCATTAAAAATATTTCTCTCTCAATAACAATGTAGAGAAAAATGAATCCAAACAAGACAGATTTAGATCTTTATACACTGAAAACAGCTATTCTCCTTTAAACTGAGGGAATTACTCTTAATAGTGTTAAAATACAAATTCGCCAATACCTTTGAGAATACATCCCAGTAAACATATTTCTTTATAAATCTAAATGCTAAAGTGAAAGACATTTGAAGAGACTGACAGTGAAGAGTCCTGCCTTATCCTATAACAGATGTTTAAATGTTTGTTATCTTCATGTGTCAAAAAGTAAACTATAGCTCTGCATACCTAATAAAGCACCTTAATAATAAGGCAAAATTTTGTTGAGTATATTTAGTGAAGCAAGTTTATAACATACATTTGCTTTGTACTTTTCAGCCTTTGAGAGCTCTTTTTTTCCCTTAATTTAACTGTGACAGAGACAGATGCATTGTTTGGGGCATGTTTCTTGTGGATAATTTCATAGAGTAGAATGAGACGATTTAATTTCTGGCCTGGAAACAGCTGGTTCTAAACGGAGTATTTTGTACAATTTCTTGGAACAACAACTTATCACTGACTTACTTTCTCCAAAATGCAAAAAGGCCCAATTTACACTGAAGTTGCTTCTGCAAGAGAAAGAAAATTTCATTGGAAAAACAATATTTGAAAAGAACTGACATTATTAACATGGGTTAATGTCATTTTCAAACCCTGGTTCATTTGCTAAGAACAAAACAAGTGCCATATCAGACCTGCATTGGAATACACATGTTTAGGGAAAAAAAATTAGTGCCTTTTCTCTGCATAACTGAGAATACAAAGTCCACTAATGCAGTAGATCTTCATTTATGAGTGCTTAATCCCTACATATATCACTGGAGCTGCAGCTGAGAAAGATTCGGCAACTTCTTCACGCCCACGGGGGCACCTCACCTTGCATTCCAAAATTCGGATATGAGAAAAAGAAAACTGCTGGGTTTAAACAAAAGCCTTGGGCTGACAGAGACTGGGAAAAAAACCTCCATCTGGAGTCCAGACAAGGATCCATTGATGTCCTGCCCAAGCCCAGAGAAACCACGCCCTGATCTCACCAAACCTGTGCAAAGGCCTTTTGTGTTTTATCTCTCCCTTTGTGTCATCTGTTCCCCCCATGTAATCCCCCTAAAATAAAGTGGGTTTTCCCTCATGGGGTAATTCCTAAGACCCCAAGAAGTGTAACTTGGATTTTCCCCTGATGTCATCTCTGTTAAAATCCCAAATTGTGTCAGTCAGGTTTTTCCCTTATGTCATCCCCAGAAACCCCCTGTTTGTAATAAATTGTAATAGTTACAACTCCCCTGTTGAATATGTAGATCCTAAACACTTTCCATATGAACTTGTGAGTCCATTAAAACATTCCAGTTTCTACCTCCAAACTGGGACAGTGTTAGTTTATTGAGCTCCACAGACAAGCAGGGAGGCACGTGTTTGGAGGGAGAAATTGTGCCTAAAGTGCAGCAGGAGAGGTGACAGGTGCAGTGGAATCACACAAGCAGCACACAACCGTGCAAGAAATGTGAGATCCAAGGGGTAAATCCTGATGCCCAGTGGCAGAACTGGGAGGGAGGGGCAGTTGCAAGGCCAAAGCATCACCCCCAGCTGCCTCCAAGCAAAGACCCCCAGCAGGTCTGACTCGTGAAACCCACGGCTTCTCCCGCTGATCCAGAGGCTTTCTGGCACAGTGTGAGGCTCCAGGAGAAATCCATCTCTCACTGCACACTGTGGGCAGCCTGCAGAGCAGAAAACATCCCTCACACTGCAAATACTCTTCCCTGGTGTGGAGCACAGCAGATGGATCTGCCCTCTGTAATTTGCCCCAGCGAAGAAAGAGTTTTCTAAGAGCTCTCACTCATTTACCCACCAGCAGGAGACCATCCACAGGCTGCCACACACAAACAGCAGTCACAGAATAGTCAGGCAAAGACTTTTCTTACCCTTCCTTTCTACTGGCCAGCATGAAATTTTGCATTATTGTTGTGAAATAAAAAAAAAAGAAAAAAAAAATCTCTCTGGAATGTGCCAACACTTCTTCCTACACAAATATTTCAGTTGTAGTAGCTGAGAGTTTCAATTGAAATGAAAGGCTGTAAAACAGAAGAAAAGCAGCTCCTGGAAACTGTTTCAAATCTCAGGGCGGCTGAGGATGACAACCCAGCAGCTGTTTCTATAGCTAAATGATGGAAAGATATTTTTAAAGTATAAAGACATAAATAAAATGAGTGGGACAGTCCGGTGAGATTTCACTGACTTTCAGAGACAAAGAACATTTCAAAAATTAATCTCCTATTTTTCCTCTAAGGTTCGCTACACAAGCACAGATGAAAAACCACTGGGAAATACAAAATAAACTGGATTTGATAACTGGGATGTAAGTTGCTAATAAATTACAGGCATTCCCATGCTAGATATAGTGAACTCTGAAATGCTTTTGGACTCTGGTTCTGATATTGACTGCACAGACTTCTGCTTTGAAGTGCTGTAGGCTCAGTGGCAATTTAACATGAATGAGACATGAAGAGCATTAGGAATCAGCAGAGTTCTGTAAACCCAACATGGAAATTATATTTAAAGTACCAGAAGTTACATACGTGGTGCAATGTGAACCAACAATAGTCTCAACAGCAACAGAGATTTAGGACAGATCTCAGGAGCTGCCCAAGCTGTAGCAGTAGCAGACCCATGAAGGAAAGCAGCTGGAAGACTGTGATTCATTAGAATTCACTATAAATCCCCTTGTAAACCCTTGCTACTTGATAGCAGCACAAGGTATATGAGGAATTTTGCATTTGTGCCTTGGAGCCCACAGAATTCACGACATGTACCTTAGATAGGAACAGCTGGATAACTGAATTACACTGGAAATCATCACAGAGGTATCAGATCTCTACAGTCTCCTCTTCACTCCCAGAAGCAATACAATCCTTATTTCTACATAAAATAAAGAAAAGGGCAAGCTGTCTCTTCTTCAGTTTTCATTTTCAAGCGTATCTGGCTCCTCTGGAATCAGCAAATGCAGAATCAGAAGGCAGAAAAAAAAGCAGATGGATTTTTTTCCTGGCTGACTCAGAAGAAAGGGTCACTACAATTCAGAACACAAGGGCCTTTTTTAGAAGATTCTCACTTCCCAGCCTCCAATTTAGACATCTCAGGTGAGACTGCAAACTGAGCTAACCCAAACCCTACCAGTAGGACAACTCAGGACTTCTTGTCTAATGTTATCCTGTCACCTCCACACTGCAATTACTGTCTAAAAGCAGATGATTCTGTTGGGAAAATTACCTTGGGAGCGTGACCCTGCTTTGTGGAACAACAGAAAGTGGGACAAGGCAGGGGCAGACACATGAGCTTTTACTGACTGATAATGTGGCCCTAGAACTCTAAGGTAGAAATTTAAGCTTTACATTGTAAAAGTACAAAAGAAAGTGCTCCAGCAGGTGTATGGACCAAATTTGCTAAGAGTTTTTTGTATTTCTCCAGTACCTGTAATTCTAAAAAAAGACTATGATACATCAACACATTGCCTTAAATTACATAAGTTTAAGGCAACTAAATAATTTAATTAAGAGGAAAAGAAGATATGGGGAGAAAAAAAAATCAAACAAAGACCCTCTTATGGCACAAGGTTTTAAGCAGATGAACCTGATTTCTTAAAGAACACAAGTAACTGAGGGAGACTTCACTAACAGGACACCAACACTATACTAAACATATTCCAGCGAATCTCAGGGTCTTCTGATGTGTTTTAAGGTTGAGGCTCAGAAAGTGACCTCTGGAGACAAAAATATCAGCTCTGTGTGACCTAATAACTGAATCATCAGCTCTGGTGCTCTGCCTGCACAGACCCATGACACAGTACAGTGAGATTACTGGGTTAGAGTGCATTTCTTTACTTTGCTCCCAGTTCAACACAGAATCCTTGTTTAGAAAACACTACAGCACACGGACAACAGCAGGTTTTAAGCATGTTTTCAAAATAGCTTGAGGCACAAGTTGTTAAAGTTTGAATACTGCTAATTACATGGACTCTGTGTATTCTTTCAGGTGTACATATTTAACCACAGAGAGGGCACCTGTGTTGGGATTAGGATTTTGCTTTAAACAACAAAAGCCAGCATGGAAAACTGCTAATGCCACAATCTTTAGAGCACTCAAAGCAGGTGTCAGCCTTGGAGAGCTATTTCCTTCTGCAAACAATCCGGTCGATGGGCTGTGTTTGGACAAGGAACTGAACATGCTCTGGACAGGACAGTGCTCCCCCTCCAGGGACCTGCACTCACTGACTTCTGTCAGCACCGTGCTGAGTCCTGAACAACCTTTAAATGAGAGCATTCAAAATTAGGACGTTCTCAGCCAGTAAATCTCAGCCCTGCTTAAACAACTTGCTCCATTTTTTTCCCTGGGAGAGCCCAATAGTTGGAGTGATCAATGGCTGCGTCATTAAGATCAAATGACATCATAATGATCCAGGAGCTCAGCCCCCCTGGTATTGGCAGCAGGGCTCGAACCTCATTTACCATCTTTAATATCTGCAGCACTGTGCTGTCTGTCCAACAGGCACTAATTGGTGTAAAGAACACTCAAATTATAGCTACAGGAAATTCCTGGACATTGTTTGCCTGAGCATTGAACAGTGGAGTCAGAGAGCCCCCAGTAGGCTGGAAACACAGCCCTATTTTACATAATAAGCCTTAGGGGACTTTACAATATGGCAAATATGAATTTGAATCTGAGTTTACAGAGGCTGGGAGCAGTTGCAGACTGTAGCGAGATTATTTTTTTTCAGCTGTCTAGAGTGCACAGAAAACACAACCTTGGGAAAACATCAGAGGTTAAAGTGGCTGTGGTGAGATAGAAGTGATTTTTTCCCACAAAATAGATATATTCACTTCCCTCAGATAAATTAACATTACTTCTTGCTGGTCCCAAGAGAGAGTCCTTCTCACAGTCAGCATATCTTCGTACAAAAGGATTTCATCTGCAAATGCACTGAGATTGTCTTTCAAACTCAGGCACAAAGTTGAACTCTGTGTCTTCACTGGAAAGTCAGTACCCTGCTGGGGAGCTTTAAAGGTAAGACCTTAATCTTTAAATATTAAACATCCATCCCTCAAAGTTACATAACAGAATTTAGAAGTTCTGTAATGAAAAATGTATTACTTTTGTACTGGACTAAATTATAATTTTTGTTTGCTTATTGCATTGCATGGCCAAATTTGTAAGTAAAGTTCTATAAACTCTGTTATTGTGTTTGTCTGGTTTCTCTGAGTTCATCTTGGTTTCTCTCTCTTGCAGGTCACCACTCTTACTGGTCCCTGTTTTTGTCACTAATAAAATGCTAGAGAGTTACTAACAACCCAAAAGAGCACCAACCCACAGACTTAAAATCCAGCATCACTTACTGCTTCCAGAGGAGCAGACCAATTGTGCTAAAGGAATAAAGTCCATAAGTTTTAACAAGGAGTTCCCACTGAAACATCAGATACTCTTCAGGACAGCCACAGACTCCATCAGTGGAACTCTGCAACTTCAATGGCACTTCTATTTTAACTTCTTTCAGAGTCCCATAATAAAAATAAGTTCAAGAACCACGTTCTCTGTAGTGTGGAGCAACCCCAGACAGCCAACCAGTTCAGAAGTGGGTTGTTGCAATGGCATCTCATTATGATGATACTGAGAGGGGGGGAAAAAACCAAAGCAACAAACACACACACAAAAAAAAAACCCAGTCTGGTTTCCTTTGAGTTAAAGACCCCATATACAAAACACTTCCCTTACTCAGGCCAGGATCTCTCTGTACAAAGGTTCATCATTTTGTCTTGTCTATGGTAAAGAATTTAGGAAAGCAGGGAAAAAAAAAGAAAATCACTCATTCCACGTCTTCTGTTGTCTTTACTCTGAAGGTTCACACAATATGTTGATGGAGATTATTTCTACAAATAGAAAATCTCCCCAAGAGAGTATTTTCCACTGTTTTGCCCTTCATATTTCCATGTTCACTCAGTCAAGTCGAAAGTGTGCCTGGTATCAAATTAAGGCTGTAGGGCTGACAAACAGATGATGCTGGTCTTAAATCAGGCTCAGAAAAAGACACTTCAAGGAAACAGGGGCATCTGCTGCTGCTCACACAGGAGTGTAACAGCTTCAAAACCCAAATGACAGCAGCACGTCTCATTTGTACTGGCATTTTCATTCACCCCTCCTCGTTAATGCTGCAGTGGTGGCCACTCATGTAGGCAGCGTGTTTTATCTTCTTTTTAAAAGTTACAAAAGCACAGATGGAGGTAAAAGATACAAAATCCCCCACACAAAGACACAGGTGCTGACAGACAAAATAGAAATAAACCTTCACAATCAGCTGGGACAGGCTAAAGTTTCTCCTGCCTTCTCATATGCCACAGTTATCCTTGAGAAGTTTGCAGTCAAAGTTGGTCTGTGCTGCATTTATCACAGCACCTTCTTAGCATTTCTTATGCTGAAAAATCAAAAGCAACTTAATAATCATATCTAGATTTAAAAAAAAAAAACATGTTAAAGGTGATCTGCTGCATCTGTTGGCAATGCTGTTTGTATTTATTGCTGAAGAGATCAGCAACAGGTTCAGAAAAAATAAGAAAAATAGCTTTCTTTTGCTTCCCTAACTTGCAGGGTCAGGAAACTGAATTATTATTTCCTTAGTTTTATGTAGTCTTGTATCTCAAACATCTGAAAAGAGACCAATATGCAGGTTGTGATTAAAACATGATTTTTTTCCCCCAGAAGTTTACATATATTGGCATTTTCCCAAAAACTAAGTAGTTAAGAAGACTCAACTTTAAAAAGCAAAGTAGAAAAAGTCTGCAAGCAACATTGACAGAAATCCTTTAAACAGCTTCCCACTCCCAGGCACCACCTCCCATAAAACACCCTTCACATCAATGATTAGCCCAAATGCTGTTTGACTTCTCATTTTCCAGGATTTTTGTTAACCACAGAGCACATTAATGCAGGTGGGTTTTCCCTTTTCCATTGCTCAATATTCATCTTCACCATTCTTAAGTGCAGGACCTTTTAGTGGCTCTGTATTTCTTTCAGACACAAAGTTGGATCAGTTCTACCAGCCCAAATAACATTGTGCAAAATATTCAGCATTTCTTTTTTGAATTCTCTCCATTTATAATCTGTGCTGTTTTTCCCAGAGCTGTTTTCAGAAAGAGAGCTTCCCCTCAAATCTGAGAAATAAATGCAACACTGTAGACCTGACAAAGCAGACTGGTACATATGGAAAGGAACTGAGGATTTGTCACTTGAAAGAAAATATTGTAAATGATTTGCTGGAAAAGTTTTTCTGGTTTGATCACAATAAGTGATCTAACGCACAGGAGAAAGACTAATCATTCTTTTTCTCCCCCTTCAAAGTTTCACAAGTATTATATATCACCTCTGTAACTAGGAGAAGGAATATGCAACAGAGATTTATGGTTACTAATGTTGTACAAACCTTCCTGGCTAAGTGGGAATAAATGCTCTCCTACAACTGAGGGTCCTTCTTACCAGGCACGTGGTAAACCTTACAAATAATGGTTTTAGAAATGACTGCATTGTGGAAGTGCAAACTCGTTGCTCCACAGAATCAGGAACTCAGTTTTCCTCAAACGTGGTGACCTCCTGATGATGACAAAGCTTTCATACTTTGTCTTACATAAGTATTTTTCCTGAATTCACTTTAGAGGGTGTGCAATGTATAATTCAGCCATCAGCTATATGTTTTCTGTAGTTTCTTTATTTTGTTTCCTTGTCTAAATCCCAGTCACTGAAAGAAAAAAAAAAATCTTAATTATTTACAACTTTTTTTTTTTGCTTAATCATTCCATTACTGTGGAGACAAATTATAAATTAGTCTGACGATTTAGACAGAAAAACTCTACAGAATTTTTACCTGCACGTAGCACAGAGAATGTCTTTGATCAAGGTTTATAAGCAAAGACCTCTTGCCAGGGCTGCATGCCAGCTTCTTAAAGAAAAATCAATACGTTCGAGGAGGGAGCATCTGGAGGATTAGCTTTTGGATTTAACAAAGCATCCCTCACCCAGGGACTTAGGTCTGTTTGAAGCTTGCAGATCTTAAATCACACTTCAAATTTAAGGGTGTGATTGTTAACTGTTTCCTTAAACACAAGTCCTAAAGGAAACAATTCCTGCATTTGTAACCCAGGCAAAACATTGTCCCAAGAACCGATACCCTTCAGACATCCTGTTATATCCAGATCCCACTGAATTATTTAGTCTTTCCATACAACACAATGATTTTACAGTTAAAAAACCTCATAGAATTAAAATATTTACATGCACTAAATGCAATTTTTTGATACTGGAATGGCCAGTGCTTTCTTTCCAGTGGCTCGAGTGCCTCCTGGTGTGTTATCCCACTTTTCAAAGGCACCTGCACAAGGACTGTCTGTCCCCTTTCTCTCCAGAAGGGCACCACCTTGGAGTGCTGAGGAAGTATAAAAAGGAACAAAATTATGTAACTTCTATAGAAACCTTAGTGTTTAAGTTCTTTTCCACCAGAGCTGTTGAAAAAAAAAAAAGGTGATTTTTATTGAGCTCTGGAATCCAATAAAACTCTAACACTGCAAATGCTCTGGCACTGCCTTAATGATAATGGATGTGTGAGTAGGAAGTCAAGCTTTTACACCATATAGGTTATAGGTTTTTTTTCTTTTTAATCTAGACTTTAAGCTTTTCTTCAGAGAAAGATTGTTACCTAATTAGATATAAAACATTGTGTTACTGGCAAGAGCAATAAGGTTCTCAAATATATTTGAAGTTCTGGAGCAAATTGACTCAGGAACACAAAATCACCTCCCTTCCTCTGAGATTTAAAACTTTAAACATCAAGATCACTTTTGAAAATATGGCTTAAGTTTATTAATAATTTAGATTTTATGTATTTATTTCTATAAGTGAAACATCAAATACATTATTTTAACTGCTGTCTTAAAATCCAGCTATTTTATGTCAAACACAAAAAGCTGCTGCTGGTTTTGGAAACTCCTTTTGTAGAGGGTCTAATTTATGGAGATGACTGAATGGCTTACAAATACTTTTGTCATACTGTATCTGATAAAACACAGCAACTCAACCATGCTCTGTGGAAAGAAGGTTGCAATAACTGGGGTTTTTTTTCCTGCTGACCCATAAAATACTTCTGCTACAAATACTATGAAATCAAGTTTTATGGTAACGAGTCTTCCCCTAAGAAGAGGCTCAATTTCACTGCCATGAATAGCAAACAGCACTGAAAAAAGGTTGTGGTAGGAATTCATCAAAAAGGCAGAAGTAGCTCACCCTGTTTGCTCAGCATCAACATGTTCTAAAATAAAATAAAAAAATAAAAAAATAGAAAAAAATGAAATTAAAAAAATTTTTTAAAAAAAAGGAAAAAAGTTATTGACAGCTTTTTGAGCAATTCCAATTAATTTTTTTTTTTTTTTATCTTCACTATGACCCCCCCCACTGGCTAAGTACCTGAAAAGCATGAACTGTTACTGAAGTTTAAGGAAGTTCATCTCAGGGGAAAAAAACCCTCTCCTTAACAAAGGCACAGCCTGTAACACCATCCCTACTGTCCTGCACTGTCCCTGACCACAAACTGGGCTAAAAACAGCTTCTGCATTTGCCCTCTACAGACAATTTTGCTTCACCTACTTACAGAGCCTCTCCACTGCAATATTTCAGAAGCATGGTGCATAATATCATCCAAATTCTGTGCTGACTCCAAATTGCTTTTCCTTCCAAAATGTACAAAGAAAGCCTGAGGTTATGAATAAAAGCAAAAAGGCCAAGGAGTGACTATCAAATGTTCATAACCTTTACACACGCATTTCCCTGCTCCTGATTTGGAAATGAGGGACTTTAATTTCCCCTCTTTAATAAAAACCTACGTGAGGGTGGCTCCCACTTGAAGGAGTGTCTGTGGGAAGCAGGAAGATAACGTGGGTCAATGAGCCTGAGGGGCACAGCAAGTGCAGATCTATAGAAAGGAAGGAAGGAAAATCAATGCTGCCCTCGGTAAAAGCACAGGGGAGCTGAGCAGCAGAGTCTGCAGCCTCCCCACAGCCCAGCTAACAGCAGAAATACCCATTTGCAAGGCTTCACATTGGAGCAGCACATGCAGAGAGCTGCTCTCACACACTCTGTCCTCAGGTTCTGTAAGTGGCAGTTTATGAACACACTGTGCCCTACAGGATCCCAAATCCATGCAGGTGCTGCCTTGGCTCACCTCAGCCTTTCCCATGGATATCTAACAGGGAATTCCTGCACTGACAACTCTGACCCTTCAGTAAATGGGCACAACCTAAAATTTTCAGGAGTCATTCATGACATTTAGTCATTACTTCATTCTGCTGTGAGCCTTTTTACCCCGATCTATGAGTTTCTTTTGGCTTTCCAGAGAAATGATTCACCAAGGACAGCACAGGCTGGCTGTGGCAAGGCAAGGTAAGTCACAGCACAGAGCTCATCCTTCACACCTACCCCTTCATTCCATTCTACTTGAAGTTTTCCAGCGCCATGCAGACCAAAAAGCAATTTCAGATGCTGTGATCAGCAGGGAATAATGAACAGCAGCATGCAGTGCCAGGAAAATTAAAAAGGATGTTAATTCCCATCATAGCAAGCCCAGTCTTTGACAGTGTTTTGACTCCTGGGTGAGCACTCAGGTGTGCTGCTCCCTGAGCCTTCAGTTTGGTGATCACTGAATACATCTTAATAAAACAAGAATGCCTGAGGCAAACACCACCTCTCTCTCCTCTGAGCTAATTGGGAAGTGATAGACTCAAGCTATTATCACAATGTTCAAGCTTGTGCTAATTACATCAGTCTAAACTAAGTGAGTTATAACAGGAGTCAAAGAAGTCCTGCTTAAGAACAGTGTTTTGGGCTGAAAATGGAATTTCAAGGAAAACCAAGAGACTCCAGTGCCTCTTTCTCATCCAGGAGAGGGGAGAGCCAGATTCAGATTTTTTCCAGCCTTACACAAGTTTAGTTTATTATATTATTATTTAGTTATTTGTATGATGTGTGACATCTCCTGCACAAAGAACTGGCTTGCAACAGCTGACCTGTGGCATTGCTTGGCACACAGGTATGTTCATGTACCTGACAGGAATTAAATAAAACACACACCAAACTTGGAGTTCCTGCCCTTCAAATGCAAGTTACTGATTACTCTGAAGTATGACTTTTTCTGTCTAGCTTTAATTTAAAAGGAATACTAGAATAAGATTCCACTGTATTTCAAAAACAAACCTGGAAGTTTAGCGTTTATTGATGACTATATTCTATCCAGGACAAATTTCTAGGAACTCTACAGCCTTAAATCACAAGACTTTGGGAAACCAGGATGGAAGTAGACACTGATTACTTTCACATACTGGAGTTTTTCATTGGAATAATTAAGCATTCTTCAGAAAATTTTCAATAAGGGCATGAGACATGTTCCATCACTCAGCAGCCTCTTGGATACATCACTGGCATCACCTCAGTTTAAATTCAAGAAGACTTCAGGGAAATTTTTCATTCTTTTGCCCAGAACAGAAACTCATTTCCCATCTAACTTGAGTGTCAAATTTGACATTCGAAAGTCAGTAGACACCGTAACATATTTAATCTAAAATGACTTAGAAGCATATGCTAACTCTTCTGATCACCACTCTGAAATTCTTCTAAGATCTCCAGGCTTACACTGACAGATGCTGTCAATGTACTGCCCGTGTATTTTAAAAACCAGAAGCAGCAGAACAAAGTTAAAACAATCACAGCAGGAAAAGGTAACAATACAGGAAAAAATATTATGCTTTAACTAGCAAATCAAACTTTAAAGTACACATTTCCAACACAAGAAATAACAGTTTTCTTTAAAAGACAATTTATGCATCATGATAGAACCAGGTAAAATCCACATCCTTTTAGCAAACTATATTCAAAACCCACCCTCTCCAATATATTTGTAGCTACAGATGTTATTTCTTCTGGATGTACTAATTCTGGCAGTTATTTGGATTACAGATAAAATACAGTTGAAATTCCAGTATTTATGGTCTAGGAAAAAGCTCTGAGGGCAAGACCAGACTTTTTTTGTTCTTCCCAAATGTTTCAGAGTCATCATTAGAATCACCTCACTTCCAGAGCAGCACAACACAGCCATCATTATTTCAGCTAAATCACCAGTATCATAAGGATTTGCTCAGTGACAGATATGTGGCCAAGAGGAAGATATCAATCAAGCAAATAAGCAGCAGCCAGGACTACCTTGAAAAGGGAGTTGATGCGATTTCCATTCCAGACATTAAAGCTGCTGAAGTTTCAGGCATGAACACATTAGATTTGCAATTACACCTTGCATTTCCATGAGGCAACGAACCATTTGTGACTTCTTGTAATTAAATCCCTTTCAAACCACCACATCTTTGGATTCCTTTCACAAAAAGTTGCAGGGAGTCACATCCAAAACACAACAGACGTGTGAAAGCACATTCCACGCTGGAAAGAGGTGGTTACTGCTTAAAGCAATAATTCACAAAATACACTTGAAATACAGATCAAGTCTATTCTCTATTCCAACTACTCAGCTTCTCCAAGAGGAAAATCCTGCTGTATCTTGTTTCCTTTTACCTTGGGTGCTTCTTTCCCCCTTTCTTTGCTACAAACCCAGGCAGATTAAACCAAGGGAGGTGCTGTTGCTCATCCCTTCCTCATCCTTGCCTGATTAGGTGACATGATGAGCTGAACCATCTCTCTCTGGCTAAAACTGCTCCAGCAAAACCCTTCAGGATGCTATTTTATCTCAAGTCTTCATCTGGACACAAGACTTTCTCTCCTCAAGCTAAAAGCTCTGAAAACAGCCCACTGATTGCAAACATCTGAACTCTGTGATACAAGCTGGCAAATGATCCTGAATACAAATTTATTTTGTTTTCTCATAGACAACCCCATTACCAAGAACATCACAACTACAGGTGGCTCCTGCCAGACTTTGGAAAAAAAAAATAATATTTTCATCCAGGGAAAACAGTGAGTTTGATATAAGTTGAATCAACTCCAAAGGCAGTCAAGTGCTTCAGTGTTTCTGAAGGAACTCAGGGGGGTCAGTGGGTCATCAGCACTACCAGGTTTGCTCTAAAGATCCACTCTAGCAGGGCCTTGCTATTTGCCAATGAAAACACAGCCAAAGTCAGGAAGATTTCTCTATTTCTAGTCAGTCTTGGACTCACTGTTGCAGAACTATTTATTTAGTCTCAAATGCAGCACAAGCAAGAATGTCCAATTTAATGAATTGAACTTATTCTGGGACAGTCTTAACAAGTGGAAACTACAGGAAATACAGAGGATATAGAGCACCTCGTTTATTACAGGAGATTATTTGGTTACATCCAGCAGCATTTTCACAGAAAAACCAAATTCAGAGATGTTTCACATCACTGAAAGAACACATGGAAACCTTGAATGCTCTTATTACAAAACATGAGATGAAAAAATGATTTACCTCAATAGCATGTTGGTGTGATGCACATTCAATAGAACTTATCATTCACTTAAATACAGTCAGGAGCTTCTATTGCTGTTTCATTATTAGTTTAATATTGACTAATTAGCAGCATTTAAAATGCAGGTGTAGTGTAATAAAATGGTAGCTGCTATTCATTTTGTACAGGTCAAATACACAATTAAGTTCAGCTTCTAGATCACACTACAGAGAAGTACAAGAGTAGCAATTACTTTTGGATCACACTTCCCCTGGCACAGCACTTCAATTACATTTAATTACTTGGTGGTTGCATACCAATGAGCTGAAGCAAGATTTATGGTGATGAAAATATATTTCCATACATACTTTAACATTTTCCAGTTCTTATGTACTAGAAATGGAGGATTCAGGGTTTTGCAGCACTTGGTGAAATATCTACACTTATTTTGTGTGGTCACACAGCCTAAAAACAGCCTTAATTCAGTCTCCAAATTTAAAAAAATTCATTGTGGTCATAGTTTATAGCAATCCAAAACTGAAAAAATAGGTATTATATAGATGTTTAATTTTGTGCATAGAAGTGAAACAGGAATCAACACCCAGAATCTGAAGGGAAATTAAACCAAAGAAAAACCAGGTTTGCCCTGCACATGTTTTTGAATGGATGGGGTTATTGACTGGGAGAAAAACATCCCAAAAAACGAAGAGATTCTCTATCTCTGACCCAGAGAACACTGAGAGCCTTCAGACTGGAAGAACCACACTGTGCCAAGGTCCTCCTGCCAGGCTCTGTGGAGTGGGGAGGACAAGTTAAGGCCTGTGACACTCAGAAACTACCATTCAGTGATCAGATGCTCCCAGTTTTACACAAGACAAGAACTCTTGACTCGTAACTGCAGGAGGACCAGGATGTCATCATGGCAAAGAAACAGTAATAAGTACAAAACAAGCAAATGCTTATATTGTAAAGTGCAGAGCACAACTGAGAAGAGAAAGAACATCTGTTTTAAATCTATAACAAGGAATAATGGGTGTATAAAAACAACAAGAATCCCATTACTGACTTATTTTGATTTTTCATTAGATCCAAAATGCCTGTTATCTGTGAGCCATATTTAATTTCTAAAAAGGGGATTTTTCTTATCCCACCCCCATGTGAATACTAAATATCAAGGACCTAAACTGACTTCCCTATTCAATAGCAGAGGGGAAAAAAAACCCCAAAACCAAAGAATATTAAATCCAAAGATTCTATTTGCACTGAGTTTTAAAAGAAAACTATGGTCACGTCACTCAAAGAAAAAACAAACCATGCCTCATATGAAACGTTTGCTTAATAACATGGTGAATGTCAGCTATAGATTTCTGCTGCAATATTAAACCTGAGTGGAAAAAAAAAATAAACAGTAAATCTCTAAGCATTATTACTCTGTGAGAAAAGTACACACGCCAAAAAACAAAAACCCTAAAAGCAAAGCTGACTCACCATATGGCAACTCTAGTAACATCCACAGCCTAATTGCATAGCCAAACACCTTCCACTGAGCAGTGGAGGGTCTCAGCATTCAAGGAAGACAGAATATCTGAGAGCCTGAAGTCTGTTCTGAGAACCTGGAAAGAGCTTTTGAACCACATCAACCAAATCAGATTTGATCTTTGTTTTTACAGACAACAAGGAAGGTTTTGTGCCAATGAGCACGTGCCATTTTTCAAAGCAGGATTTTGATAAATTACTTCTGCTGAGAACGTTGCAGTTACTTTCCAGAAATCAGCCTCTTCTGCATTTTGCCTCCCTAAGGAATGAGCTGCAGCAAAGGGAAAACACCCCCCATTCTGCATGTAGGACTGTCCTTCATTTTCCAGATAACAAAGGCTTGAATGTAAAAGCTTATAAGTCTATAAATTTCAGTTTATAGAACTGGCCCATTTAGGATGTCTGGCAGGTCAAAAAATAATAGATTTCTCGATGATCAAAGCTGTTATTAGCCTGCAGTTCTCTCTGAATATTAGGTCACACTCCCAGGGATGTTCACTTTCCCAGTGTCAGCTGAACAAGGGTCTCAGCAGAGTGATCTAAACGGTGTCAAGCAAGGAGTAATTGATTTGTGATCTTGTTTTCCACCAGCACAGTTTGCTAGCTAGATTCTACAGGCTCTATAAAGTGCAAAGGTATAAATTTGCCATTTTTATGACACAGAAACCATTAATACACATATTTGCATACTGTTAGGCACCTGAGTAATAAAGTGGCTTCATAGATCAGCAAATATTGGAGCCAGGTGGTATTTCCTTTGATCACCTAATACATCATCCAGGGAGTCCTGTACTTGATACACTCAGTATGCAGCTCGTTTAGTCAACCAGGTTTTAACACAACCAAATGCTCTCCTGATAACTGACTCAGTAACTACAGGTTAATTTTAACCTGTGAGGAGATGAACACCCAACCTGAAGCAGTCACAGTCTGAGCCACGAGCCATTTCTTGGCAGCATTGCTGGTGTTGTGGAAGGACGGCTTATTTTGTCTCTAAATGCAACAAAGAAATCAACCCTCTGCAGGAGCCTGAAGGGACTTTGAAATGAAGACCAAAAGTTGCAGAAGGCAATTGCTGAGAAACCACAGCAAGCAGTTTGAAACCACGGTTTGAACGGGAGAGGCACCAGCATCACTTTTTAAATGGTGGAGTCCCAGCAACCACCTCACCCAGAGCCTGCTGGATTTAACCACAATACAGATTCAAAAACTCCTTGGTCCTATTTTCCCCAGATGGATACGTGGCCAAAGATAAACTGCAGCAGAGTGGTTCCAAGGAAGTGTAAGTCTGTCCCATGGCTTTCTGCACTATGCCCATGACCCCAGCAGGAAAAATCTGATTCTGTTGCAATGTGCACAAGATTCTCTCTCCTCTCCAGCAAAGCAATGAATCAGGCACCTGACTTCAGGGATGAGAACACATCCATCCTATTTTAGTTTTAAGTACCACTGATTTAAGTGGAATAGACACAGTACTGAAAAGAACAAGTGCCTTCCTAGGCCAGATCAGAACCTCTGTTGGAAGAAGTACATTCCCTTCTCATTATGACTTAAAACACACCCTCATTATATATGTGGAAGAACAAAACCAGAAAGAACAACTTAAAAAAAAAAAATCTTATCTTTATGGTACTGTAAATAGCCCAGAGGCAGAGAACATACAAAGCAGCAAAAACAGGAGTGATTATAGAAATTATGTGCAGTTTAAAAACTATATTAATACTCAGTATTTCTTAATCACATAAAGGTCAGGCATTTCTGTAAATGAGGTGCTATTCTTCAAGAACAACAAATTAGCCCTTCTGCCCCTGGGAAGAACAATTGCACACCCTGGGGCAGGACCTGTTGTCACTGCAACACTGTGTGACCAAATGGCTTGAAGAAGATGGGCAGCCATGGCCCAAGGAATTAGGGGTTTTTTTTATGATTTTATCTGATTTATCCAAATTCTTTTATTAACCGCTTCCATGTACATTTTATTCCAAAAATTGCTTTTCAAATTATTTTGGTTTGGTTTGTATAGCATATTCTTTTTTCCTTTGATAAATGGAAGTGTTGCACTTACAGAGCAGAATCCTCTTAAAAAACGTAAAGAGGTTGGGTATCATGTCCCTCAAAAACTTGCTGTTACTGTGGGTTATTTTTTAAAAAGCTGATTGTATTTGGTTCACCACCTCAAGATGGTTGGAGCCTTTGTTAAGAAGATGAGGCCTCCACACAGTGATCCCCTTCATGACATCACACAGGTAGTGCTGCCTAAAGATCAGACACAAACCAGTAATTTGCTGCTGAATAAGTCATGTCAAGATTGTCTTGCTGTAATAGTTCCAAGGGCTTACTCGAGCTTTCCAAACTATCTAAATCTTTTATAAAGAGCAATGGAAGAGGAGAATGAACAATTTGTGCAAAATAAGTGTTCAATCTTAATCTCAGTAAGAATGACAATTTCTCTTCAAGTGACATTCCAAATAGTGACAATAACATTTTATCACTTTAAAAAAAAAAAAAAAGTCAAATCCCTATGAAGTGCTGAGGTTCATTCTGCCTCAAATGTTCAAATTCCTAAAATTATTGGGTGTCCAGTGAAAGAAAGTAAGTTATTTCCACTTATTTCCAGCAGCTGCACACCCCAATGTTTTGCTGAAATAGGAGGTGAGACCTCCAGTGCTGTGAGTTCACCTGCCTGGAAAGCCAGAACTCCAAAGGTTTTTATTAATAAAGAGGATACACAAAGTCATTTCTCACAGTAAAGCTGGATCTGGCAATCCATTTAAAACTTCCATGGATCTAAAAGCATTTTCTGTCAAGCAAGCATCAATGCTTCTAAGTTTCCAGTTTTTGAATCAAGACTCTCATTAACATTTTGGTTTATTCTTGAAATTCCTTACTGCTGAAGTGATGGAATTATGTCAGAAACTCAGCTTTACTAAAAATTCAGCTTTTAATTTACATTCTTGTGTAGCAGCTTACACTTCTGTTTGCAGTCTTACAGATAAATCTGTCACTAAAATATCACCCAAACAGCTTAAAATGTAGAAGTTAACAGAAAAACTGAATCTAGAATTGCTGCTTTTAAAATACGGTTGAAGGCAAATTCATGATACAAAAAAAGAGGTTTACTTACAATTTAATACTCAGAGTTGGTAATCCAAGAGTAGCTTTGTGATAAATCCTGCACATTTCTTAGAAGATTTAGAGAGTTTTCCATTTATATATACACACACACACTTTCCTCATGCTGCTTGTATAATTTCTTGCATTTCTTAATGTTAATCACTTGGCAATTTTTATGATGCTTAAGGTGACATTTGGCAGTTGAGTCCCCACAGAAACAACTGCCCTCATTCTTACAGAAACTAATTTATTTTTTTTCCACACAACATGATAAATTATCTAAATCGCAGCTCCAGGACTATTTAATTTCTTTATTGTTCCAAGAAGCGTTGGCTACTTTCTTTTCCCACTGCAGTTTTTCAGCATTTAATGGAAAGGTAAAATGGCTGTTTAGTGTTTCTGATAATAAAGCAAAGTAGAAGGAAGCAAACTGACACTAACAATATAATAGAAGAAGCTCTAAATTTAGCCTCCTTAATCACTCAAGGAGATTAAAACACTCATATTGCAGGTGAACAGGCCATTGAGGTAATAAGCAAGTCAGTCCTCTAATCAGCAGCTTTTCCTCACAGCTCCTAAATCTCAGGTGACACCCCTGGAGAACTGTGCTGGGGACTGTAAACCAAATTCACCCTGCTGGAGAGGGGGTGCTGAAAAGGGGGAAGCAGGAAACTAGACCCAGTCATGGGGAATTCCTAAATACCAAGATTCCAAAAACAACTTCAGAAAGGACAGTCAGGGTGAAGCATCGATTTGTCCCCACGCTGAAGGCAGCGTGATAACGGCCTCAGCACTTGGGGTGGGTTTCAGAGTTCCTCGTGTTATTTTGGGATGTGACCTCCCTGTGCAGAAGCACAGCCAGACACCTTCCAGCAGCTCTCACTCCTGGGACAGCACTCCCCACCAGCACCCACAGCCCCAACTGAACGGAACAGCGACACTTCCCAAAGCACCCACGTCATAAAAGGCAATTCTAATTATTGCATTTAGTAGTTACAAGACGTTGAGGCACAGATTTGCTTTCCTCCCCAGCCCCAAAGACACTAAAGCTCATTTGCAGTGACAGCCTGCCACGTCAGGGGACTTCACACCCACAGATCTGTGTCACAGCCAGCAGCTACCATTCAGTCACCCCCAGTTATCCACAGCTGGATTATCCAGGGAGCAATTTGTTCATCCTACTCATCTTTTGCGCTTGTTGGGAAATGATTACTTGGAAATATCTCCTCATGTCCTGCTTCAGGTCACTTCTTATGCCCTATAGTTTCAGACTGTGCTCTACAAGGCACCTCACATGCTACAGCAAGGAAAGGAGATGGCTTTGGTTCTTTCACCTTCATGAGAACCGTGAAGGAACCTCCCTCAACCCTATTCCCAATCCAGAAGAATCGGTAAACTCACAACAAAAAAAACACGCATTGGCTTCAAAATTAATTTGAGAATGATACACAAAGTCAAGCAAATACTTTTATCCCTCTTTAACCCTGCCTTCCACACACACCTAAAATCCTGTGCCTGTATTTGGTACCAAATAGAACGTGCAAGGCTGCCTTGGGAACTTTCCCCAAACACATTCTTAGAGCACCAGTACAAATAACAAGTATCTGATCTCCTAGCAGCCAGAAAGTGTAAGAACTGAGCATGGAAATAAGAAAACTAGTTATGATAAAGGAGTAAACCTTCAGAGAACTGCAAAAGCAGTTTAGCTCTTTCCTGAGTCTCACAAGAGGAATTCAAACCCATACTTTTCTAATACATCTTTCCAGGACAGGACAGAGGTAGAACCAAGGGGTTGGCACAGATATTTACATTACAAAATATAAATTTCCCAGAGGATGCAGATGCCTCAATTCATCTCTTTTGCTTTCTTACAGAGTTAATGGGGTTTTAGGATTTTAAACACCGTTAATGTAGTTCTGTATTGCTCTGTTTGAGAGGTGGGTTTGGTTCCTGGCTCAAGCCACCATTCTTAAAATGGAGCAAACTCCTGATTCATACCTTGAAGCAAAGATTTCATCCCCAGAAAACACAAATCCTGCTCCAACCACAGCTATCCTAATCAAATTAAAATAGTCTGAGAATAGCTGGGGACATCTCCCAGGAGGCTGCATTAAACTTTGTTCCTTCTCCAGCACAGCTACAATCGGTTCCTAATGTGATGAGGGACATTCCACTCAGCCTGTGTGGCTCCCCAATTTCATCTTCCCCCGGTTTGTATAAATCTTGCAGAGATCTTTGCAATAAACTTGTGTGGTTTAAGTATTTGTCAGCTCCTGCTGCTCCCTCTCCACCCAAGAGCATAACACTGACACTGCAAGCATTTGCACAGTGACTCCTTGCAAACCTAAGCAAAGGTGGTGCCTCCAGCTGAGGAACGAGGTGAGGAGCAGAGGAACTCTTCAGGATGCCCATTTTCATGCAAATGCCCCAAAAAACAAAGAACAGGAAAAAAATAAACACAAGAAAATAAATGTCACACTTTGTTTAATGAAACGTTTCTGTCAGTTCTACAGAAAGTATCAAGAGGCTGAGAGTTTTAGCCTGGAGCACATGTAAAAATCAGACTCTAGCTCAGGTCTTGGGGGATTTAGGAGGATCCCAATGTCACCCGTGGAGTTTTCACCTTCTCCTTCAGTTTAAGTGAAATAATCAGAATGTGTCTAGTGAGTGTTACACAGAAAGCAAGGAGCTTCCTTAAGCCTAAACTAAAGGAAATAAGTCACTATGTTTGCAAATCAGACACTGCTGCTCCCTTATTGAAAGACTAATTTTGAAGGTGGGGGAGTCTGTTTGGCCTTCAGAGGCTTCCTGGCACTGAATGTAGAAAATGTTATATCTCATATGACCCCAAATCACCCTCAAGTTAGACCTCAACATATCAGCCCTTGGGAAGAAACTGGGCTTTTATTATCAGCAATACTAAACACATTCCCCAGATTTACATAAAGTCTTTAATCAGAGAAACTCATGATGCTTTTCAAACTTTAATTAAGTTTTAGCTGAACCTAATGGAGATGTGCATGTTAAACTTTTATTGTTGCTGTTTATAAATGGCTAATCCTAGAATATGAGGATTTTAACTACTTGCTTTATGTGATACAACTACTTCTCGCCAAATTGTGCTAAGAAAGCCACTTTCAGAGTCAGGGGACTCTTAGCTGAACTAATATAAGAACAACTAAAGGCAAAGAGATTTTAACATCTTCCTAAGTCAAACATACAGGAGGAAAAACACCATGAAAAGGGAGAAAACAAAACATTGGCCAGAAACAGAGCTGCATTCCTAAAGAAACATGGATCTTGGGACACTGAACACTAAAACATTGGCTTCTGCCATCCATCTCCAGAACAGCACCCAGGGCCACCAAGGTAGAGCCACGAAGCTCTAGAAGTGACAAACATCCCAAGTGAAACCCTGCAATGAGGACCAAATAATTTGAGCATTGTCAAAGTTGAAATAAAACCTGATATCCAGCCCCAGTGAGACACAGGTTTCATCCTCTGCTGCTCTGACTTCAGTGACTGATTTCTTTGGTTTCAAGGGAGCACAAATCTTTAGATTTTGAGGAGGAAGCGTCAAGAACAGTGAAGTACCTTGGGAGCTTCATGACAATTCCTTGCATTAGTTCCCTCTCCTGTTGACACCTTTGAGAAAAGCAGATTGTTTCCACTGTTTATTCCCTATTTTATCTATATTCCCCCACCAGCCAACTTCCTCTCTTCAACTGAGAGCCTTTACCTCACTAAAACACAATTACTTTGCTGGGTGAAAGCAATGACATTTCATCAACCTGTCTCCAAATCCCCTTTAAAGTCTCTATAAATAATAAAATGCCTTCATAAGAAAGACTGCTCAGATGATTTTATATAATTTATTACAGATGAAACTTGAAGCTTTTGACACTTGAAGCTGTTGAACACTTCTTTTGACACTTGAAGCACCTCATACCGGAAGCATTTGGAATTACTTGGCTAAAAGGTCCTGCACTGTGTGTGCTTATGTATTTTAATTGCTTGTTTTAGTGAGGAGAATGATCTAAATATTGATTTCTACCAACTTCAGTGTGGGACAGCTTCTATTACCAGAGGGCTGACGTTACCTCCCTGGCTTAACATTCACAAATGTCCATTTATTTGACAATGTCCTTGGTCCCACTGCTGACTAAATGAACAGTGTACAAACAACACATCCTGCAATGGACTGAGGATAAATGGTCTCTACCACCTGCAGTGGGAACCAGAAGTTTCCACTCCCCTGCTCCCAGTGGAAGAGCACATGGAATTAATTTTCAAAGTTCAAACGAAAAGAGGAGTGTAAAGAAAATATTAATGCATTTTCAAAGCCCTGTAGACAACATGCAATTTCTTGAGATGCCAGGGAAACAGATTTCACACCTGGAAAGCCATCATTTTCTTCAGACAACCATTCTTTAGCCCAAGGAATGGGGTCAGTAATTGAAAAAGCCAAAAGCTTTTGTTTATAGGCACATTTCATTTCCAGGATTCCTTAAGTCAGCATGACAAAATTACACATTCATCAAGTCGGGTACTTTGGGCTTAGAAGAAAAAAAGATATTTCTGGCAATTACTAAAGCTGATGCAAGACTAAAGCATCAACAAGGATGTTCACATATCTGCACAATCACATAAAACACGTAACTAATTCAGTTCTGCAGCCTCCTTGAATTGGTAGCATGTTCCAGTCTCAATACTGATTTAATCACCTCTTAGTTTCTTCATTAGAACCTTCAGATGAAGGAGTAGCACATGAAAAAAGCCCCTTTCGTTAAGCAAACAGATTTAGGAGCAACACGTTTAGCAATTATGCAGCTGATAATAAAAATCTACTTTAGCAATTTAAGTAAATGTTCATTTTACAAAAGCAAGGTTTAAGAAAGTAAACAGATAATAGGATGCTATCATTTGCATATGTGGAATTCCAATGAAGACTTATATCCTGAAAGAACTGAGCAATTGATATGATATACCAGGAAATGCTGTATATTTTTATTTTTGCTTCACTAGGTGGTTTAAGCAAAGATGTTGCTCTGTGGAATTATGGTTTTTCCCAAGTGAAAACAAACAAATAGGGAAAAAAAAAAAAATCTCAAAACCACACATCTGTCCTCTCAGCACTACCAGGCACTCACTAACCCAACCTCGTGCAACAAGTGTTCCACAAAATGAACTCCCCAGCCTGGGTGAACTTTGCTGAAATGGACTGAACCAGGCTGCAACAGTAGAGACAACTCTGTAGGTTGGGCAAACACCACTAAGAGAACATTGTTATGGCACAGGAGAAAACTGAGACAGCTCAGAGCTAAAACTGCCACCACCCTCTCACATCCCTGTGTTTCATCCTCTCCAGAGGTGTCAATAGTAAAACTGGTGCATCCAGCTCCCAAGGGAACTCAGCTCTGCTGGTCCCTGACTTCCCTTGGCCTTGTCCAGAGCATCCAGTGATGATTCCAGCCACCTCCACAGGGTGACATTTCTTTTATCTGGGATTTAGACTTCAATGATGCATCCCCACTAAACAGGTCGCTCAGGTTTTTCTGTCTGATCCCCTTCCAGCAGCATCAGCCACACCCTCTGCAGTGCCCAGGACTGATTTCAGCCACACAGCTGGGATTTTTCTGGTTTTTTTTGTGGTTTGCTTTTTTTTGTTTGTTTTGCAAAAACTTCCCTGCTAAGAACCATCCCCACTGCACATACCCCAAGGGAACAGCTCTAGCAGCTTCCTTACACACAAGTTACAGACATTACACACCAAGACACCACACAGGAGTTCATGTCACACTTGTATTTGGCCTTTTGTCCCAACTGACCCCTCAGCTTGGAAGATTAAGGATCCTGGAAAGTAATCTTTGGGGCAAAATTTATCTGTCAACAGATAGAAAGGTATTAATTCAGTTTAGACTTCTTGGCTCTATTACATAATGAAAATTTTTGGGGAAAAAAAAAATCACCATTGAGCACCCACTGTGGAATGCTAATATACATCTTCAGAGTGGTTTAGCTGCACAGCAGACTTTAAAATGAATTCAAGCTGATCATACAGAAGAAAAAAAAAAAAGGATGAGGGTCATTCTAATTAGGATGCCTCTGCAATTAACATCCCACAAGAAACTGTTCTTCCATGAGTATTATTCAGTGATTTTTTCCAACGAATTGGATAAAGGGGGTACGTATAAATCAAGTCATTGGTAATTTTCAGACAACTTAAAGCAAACCTCAGTCATAAATTCTGGGCTTGTCTGACAGAAATACACTTCCATATGGACAAACACAATCATTTGTGACATTCGCAGTTGCTGGTAAATGAACCTGAAATCCAAGCCAGAGCAGTACCTGAACCACTGATACATTAACAGGGGACCAGCCAGCAGAATCAGCTTTCTGCAAAAATGTTGAACTTGCAAAGAGCCAACGAGGGCACAGATAAATTATTTCGTGAGGGGAAGAGACGGAAAAAAACAGAGATGCAGTTGCTTGGTTATCCACAAGAAGGAGATGAGTTTATTCCCATCATGGGAGTCAATAACATCTGGTACAACAACTCCACACACACTGGGATGTGCAGTTGGGTAAAATCCAGCTACAGGCGAATACATATATTTTTACAACGAGAATAGAGAGCTACTGCAAGAAATTTACCTGAAAATTTGATGAATTGCCCATGACCTGAAGCCTTTGATCAACAACAGTTGTTTTTTTTAAAAAATACATGTTCTAACTCAAGCAGAATTTAGGGAGTTAGTACTTCCAACAGAAACCAGCTTAGCAGCCTTGAAATCTAAGGGTCTACACATTAGTGGCCAAGAACATCACATCTTTATGTGACATGTAACACTAAACTGAGACATTAGAAGAAAATGTTGTCACATAACCAAAAACTATTGTGCCTGCAAGATTCAGAAACCAACCTGTACTGACAAAGAGATTTGGTTCTGCTGCTTTTCCAAGAATCAGTCTTCTTTTAGAGCTAATGCAACAGCTTTCTGTAATGTCATTATTTATTTTAAATTAAGTAAAAAGTGATTAATTGCTCAATCAGTATTCTTTCCTTTTTATATAGACTCTTGTAATTCACAGACAGTTTCTAAACATAACAGTCAATGATTTCGCCCTCTGGAGACAGTGAAAAGATTAGTTTTTTTTAGTTGAAATAAATATTTTAGAGGAAAAAAAACCTCTCAGCCTCTCAGAACACAGGATACTTCCCCAGTGTGCTATTGATAAAAATGCTCAATTTCCATTTAGTTATGGCCCAAGTCAAAGAATGAACAGTCTCAGTGTGGTGACAGTCCATAATTTTACATACTAAATCCATTTATATTTTGTGATTAGCATTCAGTCTTTGGAAAATAACATTCACTGAAGATAATAAGTGTTGAACCTGGTACAACTCAACTAAAACAGGAATTTAGGACACTAGTCATGGACATTAACAAGAATAGCAACTTCATGAGAAACTTTTAAAATTTTTCACCATTTCCTTACAATCCAAAGTAACCAATATCATCAAAATAATTCCAGGAGCTGGGGAAATACAGACCCCTTTTAATGTGCACATTTAATGACTGAGCCTATGCTGCTGTTACTCAACTATTCAAGGGCATCATGACCTTGGGAAAACAAAGGGCCCTTTTAAGTTTATGCCAGTGATGGTGATTCCATTTTGTCCCTGCTCAATTATTAAAGGCCATTATGATCCTGCACAGTTCTTGCTGTGTAGCCCTGGACAACCACGTGCTTGTCTTCACCTTCACCTTTTGACTTGTCTGTCCAGCAGGTAAAGAATAATTTTTTTGTTAAGTGAAGGACCAGAGTGGTGTTATTTCCTAGAGATCCTGAATGATCTGTAACACACAGTAACATCTGAAACCATCATCTACCTCTCCCTGCTGCCCCCTGAGGCAGCAGGACACAAACACCAACATCCTGCAGCATCACTGCCAGGCTCAGCTCCAGATAATGGCCTGTGCCATGAGGCTGAAATGCATTCTATTTTAAAGCATGGAGGGAAAAAAATAGCAGGTGAAAGAAGAACAGATGTTATCAGAATTATTGTGCTTAGGAAATCTTTCTCACTTCAAGTTTTGCCTTTCGGACTAGAACAAAAGTATCCTTTCCAAGGACTGCAGACACTTCTCATTGATTTGTGAACCTTAGATGGACCTTTATTAATTAAGTATCAGCACAACTAATTGGGAATTACTTCATTATCTACCACTTAGAGTCAATGACATCAGGTTAAGTTACTTAACTGTTGTATTTTCCTACACTGAGCTATTAGAAGTTTGCTGTTGCTGACCAGCTGGCTCTTGAAAGAGTTATGTCCATTTTAATAGTGCCTTAAGGTGCCAGAAAGAAAGAGATCAGAAGGCAAGACAACTCTCAAAAGCAAATGCTCTGTATTCTGAATTGAAAGGATAAGCTCCTTTCTAGTGTAGACAAGATTATCTATAACTCCTTGGGCTGTTTGAGAACTGCACAGTGGGCAAAGCATTAGAAGGTTAGAACACATTAAGTGCACTCTCTAGGGAGAAATTACATGGGTGACAGTGCAGCAGATCCTCCAGTCTAATTTAATGGAACAAAATAGGCAACTCTTTAGTAATAATGCATCACAAATGAGTCTGAACATTGAATACTCCACAGGAAAGGCAAAGCTGCTTCCATTTTCAGTTATTGCAAAGCTTCTGTAGCTTATTCCCCGTTGTTTCAGGCCAGGCTAATGACTAAGACTGTAAACATTAAAAAAAAAACCCACATCACCAAGAAAACCATATAATTTTTTTAATTTCTAAATAATAGAGACTTAAAATAAAAATATTTTTCATAATAGCTAAATTGAGTTACAAAAGGAGAAAGACAGTAGCACATAGCAATGCATAAATACCTTAATTTCAAATCTCTACTAAATCAACCCTGTAGACCAGACGTGTCTTCTTCTGCACTTCAGAAGATATTAATGCATTTTGGTTGTAATCTCAGTCAAAAGTATTATTCCAGTCACTCTACAAAAATTACAATATTAGGTAATTGATTATTCAAATAGAGGCAGAAACACTCCATGAACGTTCCTTATCAGTGAAATTAAACTTGCAATGGGTAAATACAACCAGCTTATGTTACTCTTGGTTGCAATCGCTTGCTGAAAATAGGCAGTTATTTGCTGAATGAGTTGAAATTTCCCCCATGACAAAACAACCAGACAGTCCCTACAAAGTCTTTGGTTTTGCACACTTACCCCCTGCCATCTAGTGACCTGTCCTGACAACTACAGGAAAAATGGCAAAACGAGGTCGTTCATAAGGGTCTGTTTCTGCTGCCTTTCCTTGTCCCAGGCAATTCCTCACTGCAGGAATTCCTGCTCACTGCAGGGACACCACTTACCAACATGGGCATTAACCAGCCAAAAGGTTCACAGGAGGAGGAATCATTTTCAGAGAGAATATTTTCCACCAACTTGGAATCAAGTCCAAACCAGGTTTTGAAGGTCTTTTTCCCACACCTTTCTACAAAGGGCTCCCTTACTTGCTTTTAGCAAATACTCCTGTGGGAGTAATTCCAGCACCTTATATCAATAGCACCACTCACTTCTAAAAACTTCACATCTCCTTTCTTTCCACCTCCAAAGACAAACAATTATGCCTCTGTCCTGGATCACAGAATTTGATTCTGTTCTGAATCAAAACAACAAAAACAGTAATTCCAGAATATATCATAGTTTGTCTAGCAAGTCAATAGACTCAATTCTAAAATTAACTTCCAATTAGGGAACCAGACCCAAAAAAGGAGAATAGGAAAGGCAGATGCAGACTGCTTTACACAACATGTTCCAAATGTCATGCTAGTCAAAATGTTCCAAAACTATGGTGCTCTCCTAGAGGAGGTGCATCCCATAATTTCCAAGAACAGAAGAATCTCAACAGATTTAAACATTATTAAAAGGAGGAGGGAAAAAGCCTAAAGCACAGACTTGACAGCAGAGTGCTTCAATCTACTTAGGACCTTGAAAGTCAAAAATCAACAGATTTTTGACCCACCATCCCAGGTCCTCCCCCTGTAAACACGATTCCCCTTCAAAGTAACATTCACAAAACACAATCAAGAGCAGAAAGCCACGTACACACAGAACAGCTTTTGTGATAAACCAGCTGCAAGGAGAAAATAAGTTTTCTAAAACAAGAAATCTGTATGAGAAACTACATTAAAACAGCGTGTGGCAACACATGGAAAGGTCAAACTGTCAGACTTCAGGTACAATGATCACACTTGGCTGTGTTGATGCATTTATTTCATGAAAAAGCCTTGAGTTATTGAGCCAAACACTACTTCTCCTATAATCCAAGCTGAACACAAGGGATAATAAATGTGCATTTCATTTGTCTAGGCTAACACAGTACATGTTCCATCCCTCCTGGTATCTTTGGTATTTACCTCGAGTACTTCCACAACAGCAGCTCACACTGCAGAACTCACATCCTAAAGTTCCTGCAGTGAACCCACACACAGGGTTGAGTTTCTGTGTCCTGACCTCATCTTGGTAGAGCTCTTAACACCCTGAATCCCAACCCATCCCTCAAATGAGGGAATTTTATCTTGAACTGCAGTTCCAATCTTCATTTCTAGAAAATCCTCCCTCTCTACCCGAGAAATAATCTTTTAAATTATCAGCTTTCCAAGACATCTTTTTCAGCTTTCCAAGGTAAAGTTCTCTTAAATCTTGGGAATACTTGTCCACTACTCAAATTAATGGCAGGGTTCAATTTGTTCTGTATGCAAAGAATGACTAAGGCTGCAAACATTAAATAGCATTGTATAGCATGTCACATCTCCCCATTTAAACTCTATTTTAAAAACCTACTACCATCTGAGATTTAGAGAGCTGGATTTGCAACATGCTACAAGTTAAGTGTAGTCTATTTTTCAGAGGTGAGCAGCAAAATCAGTTTTCTCCTCCTACAGAAGTATTAAACACACTTTCATATATGTTTCTCACATTTTCTTTTCTTCAGTTTTGGGACTGTCAAGTTGTAAAGAGGTTACTTCTAATGTTAACAACAAAAAGTTGCATTTTTTTCTTCACTAGACCTGTAACACTTTCCCCTTTTCCAAGTATTAGCAAAGGTAATCTTAAAAAAAAAAAAAATTTGAAACAGTACCTTAATTCCCAAATGCATTAAGTCATTCTGAAAGTTGATTAAAGGGTGAAAGTTCAAGCTCTTTTCTGCACAGGTGACATTACAGATGAAAACAGTTCAGAACAGTGGATGCTCTGGAAACACTACAGACATCAAACCAAACCCAACCCAGGAATTTGGTCCTGTTCTGTAAAGATTTGCACAAATGTTTAGGGGGAAAAAAAAAAGTTTGGTTCATAGCAAAGCAGGCATTAGGAATACAGAAATATTTTTGAACCTAAATCCAAACAACCTTCACCAGCAGCAGCTTTTCAGAGAGATAAAATGCATTAATATCTTCTGAAGTGCAGAAGAAGACACGTCTGGTCTACAGGGTTGATTTAGTAGAGATTTGAAATTAAGGTATTTATGCATTGCTATGTGCTACTGTCTTTCTCCTTTTGTAACTCAATTTAGCTATTATGAAAAATATTTTTATTTTAAGTCTCTATTATTTAGAAATTAATAAATAATTGAAGTAGAAGGATACAAGGATTGCAAGGATACACACTCCTGATGATCATAACTTGTGGATAACTGATGGCAGCCAGTCAGGAGAACACGTCTATCAGCCTGGAAAGAAGTCAGTACTTGCATGATCACTTCTTCATATGCTTTTTATTTCATTAAATATGATTTTACACCTATTCAATAATTTCTAATGTGTGCTGGAGCACAGGTAGGGTGACAATCAACCCCAGGGCAGCACGTAGCTGATAATTCTGGTCACCATCCAGGCAGACAAGAGGCACACTGAATTCCACAGAGACTTCAGTACTTTTACCCAAACTTTTGATGAAAAGGAGTGACTCACCAGCTCTTCCAAATGCTAATTCCCCACCATCTGGACCAAACGAGAGATTTCTCAAGTTGAACCTTGCTACAAAGACTGCACCCATTTCATTTGAACCAAGTACTTCATTCTGATGCTATGCCAAAAAGAGACATTAGAGGGGAAAAAATTCCATGTCCTTAAACTATGTGATTCACACCTGCTGCGAGCAGTTCCCTCATTAGAAATGAAAGTAATAACGAGAGAAGGCAAGAAGCAAATTATTTTAATAGACATCTAAATTACAAATTACAGTTTCACCCCAGGTTACTAACATTAACTAGTTACTAAGTGAAGGAATCATTCCAGGTGCCACTGCCAAGGAATTGTTGGCAAATGCAGCCCCTCATTCCCATGGCAAAGGGAGAACAGCTCTGCCCACTGGAGCCAGTGGCACAAACATCCTTCTGCAACCAACTTGTGCCCAGCAGCAGCTCCAGCTCCAAACACACAGTGCCAAGGAAATGCCCACAAGGATTATGCATCATTTCACACACATAAAATATAGATGGTGCCTGCATTCTCCCATAATACCAGATTTCATAATAAGTGGAATAATGAGTTAGAGCAGCTGAGGTAGGTTTCTTTCCTCTAAACCTGAGAATGGATGTTGAATCAGGCAAATTGCAGTGGAATAAATAAAGAAATGGCACACATACTGTGCTGATATTTTATTACTAGTCCAAAAATGAGTCAAAGCCTATAATTTTTTTTAAATGTCCTTTAAAATAGAAGACATAATGGACTATTAGGGAATGTTACTCCAATGCATGCATTGATTACCCACACCACTATGCCTATTAAAATAAAGATTCTTCTAAGCACAGAAATGAAGTCATTCCAGTGTTTCCTAAGGGCACACAGTCCATCTTTTCCAGCAGCTTGCTCTCCACAAGGTGACAGACACAGTGAGTGTTGAACAAGCTTTCCCTGCTTTTAGAAAAAGTTTTATGTTAACAGAATTTTAAATGTCACATAATTAATTTCTAACAGTCTCTCCAACTCAGACACACTGCTTTAAGTGGGAAGGGGAAAAAAATGTTGGAACTTTATATTAAATGTAGTGCAACATCCCAAGCAAGAGTCCACTGAAGTGAGGGGAAAGAACAGTTTCACTGAGCTTTGATTAATTTTGAATCTAACTCAGTTTAAGAATCAAGAATTGCTTTATTATAAAAACTATATAAGAATTGATTTTAGGAGAGACAAACAGGAAAACAATTGGTCATTAGCAGATTTGCTTTAATATTTTTAGCAACCCCCGACTGAAAAGTCAGGATGTAATGATGGAGCAGATATACACAGGTCCTTGAAAGGACAAAAAAAGGACAGGTACCCATCACAACAGATCTCTCCTGCGGTTACATGGCTTGATAAAAGAGACTTCTGCTTGTAGAAACAAACCAACACTATAGAAACATTTTAAATACTTTTGTATCCCAGGAAAACTGTTGCATTTAGAGATGAAATTCCACCAAGAACAAACCGCGAGAACCACCTCTCAAATTATTTAACAATGTAAATCCCAGCGAAAGGTGGAAAATCTACTTAACTCCTCATTTGAAAAGGCACATCTTAACTCAGAAAATCAATCCCAGGAGAGGAAAACTACATTTCAGAAAACTTCTAGATAAAAATCTGTGCACTGAAGTCTCCAGCAGCTGTTGAGTGAATCCTGGAGCTGTACTCTCACCATATGACAACTTAAAGAGAAAACATCCTGCACCCAAGACATTGTTCCCACCACCTCCCCCTCCACTCCTGATGGAGGGAAGCAGCCAATTTGTGTCCAGGAAAAGTACCTGGCCCAAACTGCACCATGAGAGGAAAAGCTTCAGCTGGCTGGGAACCCATGTGTTCATCCCCTCTCCCCCCTGATCTCTGCTGTGCCTCAGAAACCTGCTGACGGGCACAGCAGCCAAACTAAACAACCAGCCAGGAAACACTGACAAAGTTAACCTCTTGCAAAGATCTGATAATGGGGATATTTATAAAGACAACTGCTCAGCAGCTCTTTTTTCTGAAATCTCTCCAGATGACATTTGCTCTCTCCCCAGAGGAGATCTCTAATCACCAGCTCTCCACCTCTGGAGGCTCTGCACTCATCCCCAGCTGTAAAATAGTACTGGACTCTCCAACATCAATGCGGGGGAAAGTCTGAATGGACAGACTGATAAACAACCCGAAATGTCCAATTCAATGTACCAACCATTACCCAATTTATTAATGGCTATAGGGAGCTGAAAAACAAGCTGCAGCAGTTAATATCCCTTCTCCCCTCTCCCCCCAAGAAAAAAAAAAAAAAAATCACTTCTCTGCCATACACATCCTGCAAGCAGCCAACAGCGAGAGCCCAATGAAAATACACACTCCTGCACTAAAAAGCCTGTAGCCAAGATAAGAAACTCCAGAGGAACATGCTCATAATCTCAGTGAGACGGGACACTTGATCACGTCTGTTCTACACTACTTGATGCCCAATTACCAACTTCAGGACGACAAATAATTTCAAGGGTAACCTCACGGCCCTTCCCCCTTTCCCAGCTCAGAGCCACTGAAGACCCTCACTTACACTTTTGCCTTCATCCCCTCCTTCGGGCACGGGCTCTTCTCTGCCTAAGCAAGGCATTATTGCTTCTGCTGCTGCTGCTTCTCTGTCCTTTCCACTGTTTCCTCCTTCATTCCCCAGCTTCAACCTCTTTCCCTCAGGTTGAGAATCATCCACATCCTCCCTTCTTATCTTGCCATCTCTGCCTCGCTGCTTCCCCACGTCTTCTGGGCTGCCACAGGAATTTGACATTTTCAAAGTGTTACGGACTTTATTTATAAAGGCTGACGAAGCCGCCTTTTTGAAGGGGATTTGGCTTCTGAGAGCTCCGATGTGCTTCTCGCTCCTCTTAAAAATTTAAGTGGTGTTTTGAAGGCTTTGCAGAATCGCACGGAGCTCTCCTGTTTCTCTGCCGCCCTCTCCTGCTGGCTGGCAGCACTGTGCCTTCTCCCACATTCCAGCCCCTGCTCCTAATAAAAAGTAATAACCTTTCCTGTATTGATTGTGTGCACGATGCTGCTGCTTATGCTGCCAAAACCCTCGGACTTCTGTTCTACCTGATCCCCGGTAACTGGCTTTCCTTAAAGTACAAAATATTAGCTGCACCTCCTTTAAATCCAAATTTACCCCTGTCCCTCAGGGATGCAGTGGATTTTGGTAATATACTGTTATTGATGCCAAGAATAATTACCCATTAAAATGCAAAGATGCCTTCAATTCCAAACAGCTTCTTTGAAAATTATTTTATTGCAGGTCCAGGGTTTTCTTTAAGGGTGTCCTTTCTTTGTAAATTACCTTTGTATCCTCTAAATCCCCATTCCACACTGTCACACCAATTTAGCACAGTGTTGTGGTCCTACTGCTGTATTAATGGGATTAAAATTATATTAGGGTAACCCAACAGGAGAAGTTCAGATGTCTTTTTCCCCTCTCAGTCAGTTTATGGAAAAACATCAACATGCATAATCAAAGGACTGGTGTAATATTTGGACCTTTAAAAAAAAAAAGTAACAATAACCTGGTGCTTTGACATACAGACTACAACATTCTGCTTCACCTCATTCTTCCAATGCAGAAGGCAATATGAAGTACAGGTGTGGGGTTTTTTAAAACAACACAATAGGACTTCTGTTTTCTCCCACTTAAGTGCTTGTAGATTTAAATGAGGTTCCTTACAGCTGACAGAGTGAAGTAAATCCCCAAGAAGCCCTCTGAACATATCTGGGTATATGCTAGTCAGGAGCTTGGGGACTAAACTGCAAAAGTGCTGCCCAAACAGCCAGGTGTGGATGAATTCATCTAGTCAAACTGCCCAGTATCCAACAAGGTCTGTCTTGCCAGAATCTGAAACTTAGAGGGTTTTAATCTGTGTCCCAGCACTAATTTCACTGACATTATGGAGTGGGTTTTAGTCTGAGCAAGTAACATTAATTATTGAAGAATGAACAAAGAGGGGAGGAATCTTGACAGACATCAGTTATTTGAGACACTCCAACCAGAGCTGCAAAATTGTAAGGTACCAGTTCTGATGAATCCAAGATGTGCAGGTCTGCACATGCAGAAAGTAGAGACATTAAACACCTACTAGTAACACTTTGTAAGAAAGGTGTGGTCATTTGCCTTGGCCTAGCCTGTGGATAAACTTTCAGAGCTGGATGAACACAAGCCACGTGGGCTCAGCAGAGGCAAAATAAATCTGTGAGGCTTTTTAAGCAGTGCTACATCAACACATGCCTGGTAATTTGCAGAGGTGGAGTTCCACAAGGTGGCCTCCTGCTTTGGATGGTGCCCACTTGTGATTAGCCAGCTACAGACAAAACCTGCTCAGCTGAGGATTTAATCCTCTTCAATTAATAAGAACTTTTCAGCCAGAGCACAGCCAGGCAGCACTCCAGGATGGGTTTCACCCTAGATGAGCACATTATTACAGGCTATGCCCCACACCTCAGACCCATGAGTTCCCACACCCGTTCAGCTCAGGAAAGCAGAACAGTACCAAAACACTGCTCAGCACCCTCAGCAACAGCAGCAGAAGTACTGAGCCACAACTGGGGTCTTGTACAGAAATTGCATCCCCTGTGCAGAACTGACGACTTTGAAAAGTCCTTCACCCTCTTTCCCTGATTGTTAACATGATCCAACCTTTCCCCCTGGCTGGAGCTCTTGAAAGAGCTGTGCAACTGTTTAGATCGTCTCCACCAGGCTGCAGAAGCCTTAAGCTTTCTTATTTCTAGACCTCATTCTCCATCCATAACTGCTTTTTCCATCACACTTGTCCCACCATGTCCTTTAAACCCTGGTTTCTATTTGTGCTTGGTTTGTTCTTTGTATACACTCCCTATCCTTGCCTAAAATACTGAAACACAGAAATAATCCTGAAACAGAAGCGTTGTTTTAACTATGATGGTGTTCAGGCAGAGCTTATTTGCACAGTAATACTGCATGAGCTTCAGTGGGAACAGAACTACATCCAAAAGCTTTCATTTCATAGAATTTGAGTGCTCTGCAAAAACTTGCCAGCTCTACCAGTATTTTTTTTGTGTTTGAAGCAGAACCAGGCAGCCACACAGGCTGCCACAGTGACCAGTCCAGCCACACGCCTGCCAAAGTGTTTGCTGGCTCCTTGCACACTTGTGTCTCAGGCTGTCCAGATCATAGGCTGTCTGCTTCTTCCAAATTACAAAATAAAACATCCAGTTCCTCATGTTTGAAGCATAGCCTCTGGTTTGGAAGAAATGCAAATTTGCAGAAGGCAGATAATGCATGTTTGTTTCTAATGAAAACCAAACATTTCTGAAATGTCAACGTTTTCACTCAAAAAAAGGGAGAAATTGCAAGACAACTAAATTCTCTCTGCTGGTATTTGGGGAGAGAAGGTTGGTCAGGCCTTTGCTTCTTGTTATTTAGTGTGTAACTACTATATGGCAAAAGTAGTTAGTCATTACTTTTTATGTTTCTCCACCAAGTTGAACAAAAAGGATCCCCAATGTCAGGCACTTCTCCAATACACTGGCCCACACTCTAAGTTGAACACTGGGCTTTATGCACAGAGCTCACTTCAGGAACAGGGTTTCAAATCTTTCAGAACACCATAATTTCAGAAGAGGATAAAGGGATCAACCTGGGAGCCAATGCTACAGACACATCCAGCCACCTTCATCATCCTGTATCACCACATTCCTTGCTTAGTGTCAGCCTGATTTACTGTTCCACCTTCTGATTTGAGTAGTCAGAGTAACAACTCACCTCTTGGCCATGTCCTCTCCCTCCTCTTCTTCTGACAGAAGTCACTTTATACCTAAAGAGCATTTCTAGATTCAGGCCCGTGTTGCTTCCTCACAGAACCCTTTACCAAACTGATCCCGAGCCAAACAAAGCCATTAGCACAAGGCACTAAAATCTAAGAGGCCATTTACCAGGAAGCTGGTGTCAAACTGAGTAACAAAGTGCTT
The DNA here is from genome assembly GCF_003984885.1 of Neopelma chrysocephalum. NCBI lineage: Eukaryota > Metazoa > Chordata > Aves > Passeriformes > Pipridae > Neopelma > Neopelma chrysocephalum. The sequence continues at coordinate 2,705,211 of NW_020897723.1, forward strand.
TGAGCCCTCAGGAATTCTTGCACAAACGGCTTTCAAGACGCTTCTGCTTGAAAACATTGCTAAAAAAATGCGATGATACCACCAACAACACAGAGCAAGCAGACTTACACAGGTATCACCTGCAACACCACTGCCAGGACTCAGTCCAACCCTAACCAGCATCTCCCCTTGGACTGTAATATATGATAAATATAACAAAATGGGCAGGTTGAGACACCATGTGCTCAAACTGAGTGATGTTTCCACCTCTTGTGCACCAACAAAACACACTGACCCAGGAAGAAACTGTGCTGTTTCCTCAGGGAAAGACTGACCTCCATCAAGTGCCACCCAAGAGCCGTGGGATTTGGATGCCAGGGAGTGGACAGGGGGTTTTGGGCAGAGGTGGAAAGGGGGTTTTGGGCAGAGGTGGAAAGGGAGAAAACTCCTCCTCACTGAGTCTCACAAGACTTAGATGTAAAGAAGGTTTATTTTATTGTATCCACTCTACAAATAAGCAACTTGAATTATCAAGGACAGTTGTTTCGGTTCAGGGGGTGAACATCCCCTGCAGGATGGGGCATTATTTGGATCCTACTTAATCTCTCAGACTTTAAACCTGACAATTTCCTGGATTATTCCAAGAAAACACCACTCACTGAATTTCAGGTTTCAAGAACAGATCAGCAAGAGATTGTGTATTGTCACCTTACTGTGCTCCCATTGAAAACAGGAAGTTTTGGTGTAAGCAGAGTTAGCCCATTCCCAAATAATTCTGCAATTCAGCTCAACCATTTCACAGCCACCATAACACAGAAGTTCAGAATGTTCATTGATTTCAGTGTCTTAACGAGTAAAATTATGGGAATTACCTCAGAAGGGCATTTACATCAGAGCACTGTGATGTTTAATTTAATGGAATACTTGTTGCATTCCCTTAGCTCACCTCGCTTTGCAAAGCCAATGTGAGACTAATCTCCTGATTTAAAGCCCTCTGATGTGTCTTCTCCACACTGAAAACATGGGTTCTGTGAGTCCATTCATGGTGCAAGGGAACATTAAATGCCAGTCTTGCCAAAGAAAGGCATCACAGTCAGCAGTAAAAGCTCCCTTCTCTTTTCATGTGTGCTCTGATAGAAAAAAAAAAAAAGACAAAAGGAATTACAGACAACCTACCCACTTGTAAAATTACTCTAATAGATGGAGGACAGAATTGTAAGTTTACATTAATCAGGTAATTTGGCACATCTTATTGCTACAAGGAGGCCAAGTTATTTTTTTAATAAGTCTGAAAATGAACCAGTAAGTCTGGAAAAATTAATTTTTCATTTATTTTGCAGCTGCTTCCAAATTAAACTCTGCACCTCAACATTGTAATTACTTCTGAAGTTTCATAAATATTTCATTATTCTTTATTGTTGTTTTATGTTCACTGACAAACATTAGGGACACTGACTCACTCCATTGTTTATAGCTTCAGGTTTTCCTATAAAGTTATTCTACTCTTATTCCACAGTTACATCTGCTACAATGGTCAAAAGAAAAACCTAAACAGGGTATATTGCTGATTATTAAATATTGAGAACCTATTAAACACCAAAATATCCCCATGAAACTCTACCAGAAATGTGCCAGGGCTTCAGTATTAAAGATCTGTGGTTACCCACAGACCATGGAAAGGTTGCTCCAGCCTGGGATCAAATGGTGTGGTTTGTTTCTACCATCTGCCCTGAAGGATCAAAACCAGCCTCAAGTTTCTCTCTGAAGCTGCAAGTTGCATTTTGAGCAGGATAACACATTAATTTCCATTCCTGCTGCCACAACACCTCACTGCTGACAGGACAGTCTCACCTTCAGGGTCATTATTATGTGTGTTATTGTAGACATGCACGATTGTGGCAGATATGTACATGTGTGTTTTAATCCACTTCCCAGATCTCCTTCCCTAAATCAAAGCAATTGTACACCAAGACACTTTTAAATCTGCAATTCAACAAATTTAAGTAGAAACAAAAAAATTGTATCTTTTATTAAATACATTAGAGACGACAATTCTTCCCTTTGTTGATCCACTACTTTTCTTGCCAGAAAACCATTGTATGGGTGGGAACTCTCTCTCTTTTATCCTTCCTATGCCATGAACTCCCCATGTAGGCAGCAGACAAGAAAACCCCCCCAAGAAAGTAGAGTATTCCACATAATTTCTGGTAACACTTTGAAATCTTTCTTAATTAGAAATCTTGCCTACCATCAGTTCACACTATGGACTTCTGATTAAACAACATTTAACATCCAAGTCCTGAGTTTCCCCTTATTGATAATTTTAAACTCTTAATAATGTTAGATCAGAGCAGAGAAATTAAGGGTTTAACCACATGAGCTGGTTTGTTTTAAAGTCACCAGTGTGTCTCTAGGATAGAGTCTGGTGATTAACTGAGCAATGGGATTAATTTGCAATCAAATGGCTGGTTTTTCTGTGGTCTGCATTAAGGATGAGTTCTGTTGTGTGACCCACCTCCATCCTTGTCTCAGCACAACCTATTTCACCCTTTGAACAAGCTCGTCAAACACCCCTTCAAGTTAGTTATTGGTAGGAACTATTTATGTCACCTACTGCCTTGCCCGTGTTTTTCAGACGAAGTTTCAAATCTTCCATTTAATGGATAACAACGGTGTTTTGAGGAATTTGAAGTTCAGTTCTCAAGCAGCTGCAATAAATGATCACTTTTTGTAGAGCAGAGGAATAGAATCAGCTCTGCAGTGGCTCATATTAAAAACACAAGCCAAAAAAAAAAAAAGTGGTGTGATTTTCACACAAAGCCACCTCAAATTATCTTGTTGCATCAGGAGAGCTACTCTGGATTCTTACCTGCTGAGGGCAAAGTAGGTGATGCCATTATCAGCATTACTCCACTCATCATCACTTTCTGGGTAACTCTTACAAACCAGACTAAGTTTATAAAGAGAACCTATTAAAAGAGATCCTACTGCCATAGGCTTTATAAACACAGCCTGTCACATTTAAAATCATATATAAGGCATCAAAATTCAAGGTCTTCCCTATATTTCCTTTACAGAGAAACTTAAATGGCCAGGAGGAACAAACCACTGCTGGAAGACTGCAAGCACTACAGGGGTTGAAAAAGGATAATCTTTAAAAATATCTTCCCTTCTGAAAAAAAATTGTCGCAGAGAAGAATGGTTTAAAAAAGTGATTATACTTATTGTTTCAAAAGGTCAGGGTCGTAAAAGTCAGGTGAGGAAACATTACACACTGGTGAATGAAATGCCATAGGTGGCAGGACAAAAAAACCACAAAATTCCAGTGGCATCCCAGAGCTGCTGAGATCAGAAGGTCAGAATCGATTTTGGCACAACTGCCCCCTGCAAACCCACTGTATGGATTTCCAGCCTCTTGAGTGACAGACTGACAGGATGACACAGCCCTGGGTGTGAGTGTTGGTGCAGCACCCAGGGACAGTGTCCCTTTGTCCCTCACACTCTGCAGGACAGAAAGCCTGGAAACACTGCTCCCACTAATTCGAACACACACACAAATGGAAAACTCCTAAGTAGATAATAAACAGCTTATGTTTCCTCTCCCGCTGTTTGAAGTCCTCTGGAAGAGAGCTTTTCTCAGCCATTTGCACCTGACTGAGTGCCTTGATGTCAGATATCTGAAAGGCCCCCGGCTGTGATGGAATATTGCTCACACAGCCACATTAAATATACCTAAGCAAACAATTTCCAGTTTACATGCCCTTAAACTGTAAAATCTCCCTCACAAAAGAAGTATTTTGAAGTGTTTGTGCTACTCGTTTGAAAACAAAGAGAGAGAACAAATATACAGTAGAAACCTGAGAAGCACCTCAGCGTTAGCATTTGTTGGCTGGCAGACTGTGCTCCTGTAGTGCAATAAAGACTGGACAAGGGCACAGATTATGCCATTCATGGACTGGTAAAGACTTCCTAATTTGACAGTTTGGGGTTGAATACATCGGAGTGTCAGCAGTTTAATACAAGTTTCAAAGTAATCTTCACACTGCACCCATAACAAGTTCGCTGAGCGTTGGTTTCAGCATTTTTGTGCAGATCAGCCAAAGGTACTCAAAACATCTTTTCCCTTTGTTGGTCCTTGAAGGGAGCACAGGCCACACGTTGGGAATTTTGAAGGGTGTTCAGTTTAAAGTCAACTGCCAGCCATGGTCAAGCCTGTAAGTCTTAACCCAGTCGATTTGAAAAGAGTAAATTACCATTTTCACTGTTGCAAAAGACCAGCTCATGGCATTAAAATACATGATACTTGCTTATTTCAAAACCTGTTCTGTATTTTATCTCATATATAAAGGCAATATAAAGTTCAAATTTACAACCCAGAGTGTATTTATTTAGGTATTACATTAATCCCTCTTAGAAGCATTAATTTTTGGTTTAACACTTTTAATTGATTTGAAATAACAGCTTCTGTTGGAGAAAGAATTTTCAGCACATCTCAGGCTGGTTCACAATCCTTGAGACCCATAAAACCTGCATTTTGAATTCCAATGAAAAGCTTGAAGGGGGTTCATGTTTTTTTTTTCAGCAAGTTGTTGCTTCCAGGAAAATCAAGTCACTACAAATAACACCCAAACCCAGCTTAGGGAAACCAGATCTGTTTTACTAAAAGTAGCAGAGTCCAGGCACCAAGTGTCACACTACAAAGCTGCTTGGCACAACACCTCTAAAGCAGTTTTCACAGTGACCTCAACGCCAGCTAACAAACTGAACAGTCTTTGCAGTGTAAATCCTTTTAATAAACAGCCTCACAAAGACACCCAGCCCTGAACAGATCATCCAGAATATCTTGGGGACTATAGAAACCAGGCACAGAATGTTAAGTAACAGGAGGTGTCACTCAGAAAGCTTGTTACCTTCAAATACCTGCTCTTAAAAATGAAATATTTCGCTAAATGTTCTCAAAACATTATAAGAAACTAGCAACCTTTTGTGATGGGAAGATTTCTGGACTCTGTATCATCCTGCCAAATTACCAGGACTGTTCAGCACCCAGCAGGTGGGAGAAGACCTGCTGAGGCCTCTCTGTGCCATCAAGGGTCATTAGTGCTCCCAGAGCCCTGATGATCCCATGCTGCAGTCAAAACACATTGATAGATAAGGATGGGAGAAAGGATAAGGATGTATTTACATCTCTTTTACAGAGTTTTTAATGTAATATAACCAGCACAGGAAGTTATTAGACTCTTCCTTCAGCATGCCTGGTCATAAAATAAATAAATGCCTTCCCCTCAAGCTACTGGTACCTGGTACAGCCAATATTACACATCTGCTTGTCTTATCACATGGCTTAAGCCTCAGGCAAGAGGACAAGTAGGTTTTGCTTTCTTCACCCTGGCTATATTTTAATACAGGTGCCATTTCCAATGAAGTAGCACTTTTTACCACTTGTTTCAAATTGGCTTGCAACTAATTGATCCCCACCCCAACCAGGCAAGTACACACAAGGAATGAGGAAAGAAGGTAGTTTTATTTGCTCTTTCTTTCCACTTAATCACCCTTGCAGAATTTTTAATAAGCAATGTACATGAGAACGTGCAGAAATATGGACCAGCAGAGACCAGCTTCCTGAAACTCTTCTTTCTAAATGTTTCTAAACCAAGTTCAGTCTGATTCCTTTTGGGGGAGGGGGAAGAGGACAAAAAAAGCACACAGGAAAATTATTTGAAGCACCTCTGTAAGGATACACAAATCTCCTGCCTTGTACAGGTTTGAAGGCCAGGTTTTCCTACACAGTACCACCAACAAAACTATTTTCCACAAATACTTCTTTTGCCTAAGAAATTAGGATTGTGGCATTTTCTATCACACCATCTGTGTCTGAGGCCTAATGGTGTACTGGCAGCTCCAAAACCTTAATTTCATTCATCATTAGATTTCATGCTAGGAACAGACTTCAGAGTTTTGGCAGCAACAGCTGTGATGCCTTGAGACAAAGTTATTTGTATTACCAAGGCACGTTTGTGAAGGAGCTCAGACTTAGAGAGCTGCCCTTTGCTCTCTTCTCCTCAGTCTCCGAGCAAAAATTCACTTTGCAGCTCTTACATATCTCCCAAATTCACTGGCACATCTGTGAACAGTGATAAAGCACAGGACTGCAGCGGAGTCACTGGCAAATCAACACGAGCAGCTTGAAAAATGCAGCAATTGGCTCTCACTAAACTCACGGGTTTTTGTGGGTTTTTTTTGTTCCTTTATCCAGTACTATTCCAGTTAACAATAAGATCTTGATCAGTGAAGCCAAGACAAATATTATCAGGGATTTCAGAGAGATATTCAGCTAAAAAGTGAACATTATCATCATAATACTGGAAATGCTACTTGCTGAAGGAGAGGGAGAAGACAAAGGCACAAACGAGAGGGCTGGAAGAGCTAAAGGAGCTGCTCCAACCTTCAGCCACTGTTCAGGCACGGGGACTGTCACCTGAATATTCTTCCAGTCCACCCAGCACCTTCATCTCACACCCTCTGCTGGCTTCAGTGCCTCCTTACCTCCCTCCCTTCAGCACAGCCTCATTCAAATCCCCTTTTAAGTAGCTTTGTTTCCTTCTCACATTTTGTAGCTCTTACTTCCTCAGACACCTCATCCCTTTTCCTGCCTGGCATCTTTCTGAAGGAGGGGGCTTGAAAAAGCTTAACAGAACAGAACCTTGATCAGAACTAGGGCCAATAAATACTACCAGAATCCACACATACAACAAACAGCTCTATCAGTCAGAAGCTTTGTCTGTGCTATGGGAGTAAAGAGGGAGTCAGGTCAAACCCAAACACCTTAATAAACTGCTTAACCAAGGGAATAGTTGATAGAGTCCAAAAAAAGTCATCAGTTTAGGTCAACCTGGAAGCAGCAGAAGTAGAAATAACTGAGCTACAGTGTTCCCCCATAGCAAAAGATAATCTTCACATCATAGCCAAAGGAAGAAAATTAAGTGCAACTGTGGGTGTCTGTTACCACCTGAGCCACAAAAAAAAAAGGCCAAGATCCAGGGCAGGAGGCAAGTTATTGTCACAGATACTCCAGAGGAAATAAAACGTGCAATCCCAGCCAGTTTTCAGCAAGTTCATTTTCCTCCAGCCATCAGTCCTGAAAGGAAGAGATCCCATTTCCTTCAGCCATGAAGCAGAAAGAAGCTGTCTCTGCCTTTTGTGAGAGCATCTCATGATTGATGGAGGTTCAGCTTCACGTGGGATTGAAAGATATGTCACAATCCATCAGAGCCTTTTAAGACACAATTATAGAAACCCTTTCAGTGTCTAACAAACATAGGTAGGTTAATTGTCTCCTCCTGTTCCTGTTATCAAACAGCAATGGCAGGGCTACTATCTAGTTTCATTTATACCTGCACCATCTCAGGTGCCTAAGTGCTGTATAAGCAATTTATAACAGAGAGAGCAGAAATTTCAAGAAAGTACAACAGGCAGTATCTAATCCAAGGGATAAAATACAGGTTTTAGTGCCACAACTAGCACCTGACTATCTGCTATTATGTAAAGCAGGTTAATACTTTTATACCTCCCTGAGGGCAGCAGAACAGAGTAATGCAGAGCTGCTCAGATCAGCCTCAAAAATGAGTCCAGTATTTCAGGTAAAAGACTCTTAACCCCCTAAAGTGCCCATTGTTCATTCTTAGTATCACTTATTTCATTGATGTGTTATGCTCAGAATGCAACTGTGGTGAAATAAATATTTTTAAAGATACACTGAAGTGGAAGGTGGGAAGGCCAGGGGGAAAAAAACAAATTTAGAAGGCAAAGATTTCACATCTTTCTCTCTTTTCCTCTCTCATTTGAATATTGATGCTTTGTAATCACTAGCCTTTATTTAATTAATGTCCTAAAAGTCCAGAATGTATTTTTTAAAGCCAGAGAATTATAACTTCTTATGCTCTTCTTTACAGAAATAAATCAGTCTAGCATCCTCTACAAAACAGGACCAAGGGAAGGAGTACCTCAGTCATTCTTAGAAAGTGAAAAGGGGGGAAAAAAGTCTGCTATACCTCTGCAGAGCTACCAGCTACAGTAAAGGAGGAATAGTTAATTTATATTTAATTTGCAGTGAGGCCTCAAGCAAAACAAGCACTGTGTATACCTTACATCAATGACCAGGAGTTAGATGAACTGTCAGATGGGTCTTACAAGAAGAATTCTGCCATGCGAGATAAGAAACCACGACATCACAAACACTAAAGGGTGCAGTCATGCCAGTCTTTATGAAGTTCAGATGAAGTCCCTGGAACTACCCGGATTTGAGAGAGCTGAGCCCTGGGGCAGAGGGGCAAGAACGCCACACGATTCCAAGTAAATATAATTTAAAAAGGGAACAGTTAACTACCCTCACGACCGACAGGAACTCCTCGGACGGGCGGTTTTTGTCACTTACGCTGGTCCTTGGAGCCGCAGGACGCCGATGCTCCATCAGCAGGAGGAGCCCGCGGGGTGCGAGGAGACTCCCGGTTCCCTGGGCAGAGGATGGGATCGGCTCAACCCCATGGAAACCGCATATAAAGCGGCTCTCGGGGAGGGGCAGCGATTTGAGGGGTGGGAAGGGCACTTGTGGGTGTAAAGCATTAATTGGGCGAGGTCAAGCATGGCTTCAAAACCCTGGGAGCACAGCTGGAGGGGAAAATGTCCCGAGGGATATTGCCAGTCACAGCGAGGGATGCAGGTGGAGCATCACGCACACCAAAGCCCGGCTTTATGGCTGGTGTCAGGCTTTCGATTCCATGATAGGACGCGTGGAGATGATTGGGGAGAGCCGGGCTCCACCTATCCAGAAGAAAAAGGGGAATTGCAGGTGGGGTCACTTGCAAATCAGGCTTTAAACTGACGGACCCGGGTGGGGAGGTCCGAAGCCAGGACACCCACAGTCAAAGGGCAGGCGAGCTCAATGTAACCCACCTCAGCCCTCCAAAAACCTCTCCCCCAAACCCTGCCAGGGACCCACAGCTGTCTGCCACCACGCTCTGCATCACCTGCACTTTTATCTATTGCATTTTAATCAGCCCTGAATGTTTAAAGCTGAGATCCAGCCTCTGCATCTCCCTGCTTTAAAGGGCTGCCCTTTATTTATCATGAGTGTTTAAACAGATGCACCTGTGTGATGCAAATCGCACAGGGAAGTAATTAAATGCCATAGAATCTGGAGCAAAGCCATTAAATTTAATAATAATGCTGGCTTCTACAGCAGCTGGAATAACACATTCACAGCATTAGCTATTATGTTTTGATTGATCATTTCTGTGTCACGTAGGCAAACCATTAAGTTTAGGTATCAAGTTGAAAGCTATTACTCAAAATCTTTTAATGCAGAATGAATGCACCATGTTTCAGCTTTTACCAATAAATGGAGTTTTTTAATTATTTAATAGAACTGTAATATCTGTGTGCTTAAAGAGACAGATCTCCCTGTACTCCGTACACAGCATCTCCTTGCATGATTTTCCTCAAAGATAATTTGTTCTGAGATTACAGATGTTTGTAGGCATTAGGACATCACTGCCTTCATTGCTGTTGAGGATGTGGCCCAGCAGATCTGCCAAGACCAGATGAAAATGTTTCAACACCTTGTGCTGGTGATTCATCTAACAGAAATCCACCTCTTAATATCACAGTTGTATGAATAAAATCCACCAAATCACACATCTGGATTTTTTTTTTTTAATTTCTGCTTGAATTTTATCTATTTTCTTACATGGTATTCTTTGCATCTAACTTTTACAATGCCCTCTCTTTTTTTGTATGAGTAGAAACAAGTGGACTCTTGAAACCCACCTGCGATTATTCTGGGTATTTATACACAAGAAAATTGAGGCATAAGTTAAGGGTATGTTAAGGGTACCTGTTAATCACCCCAGGCTAAAAAACATGTACAAAAAATGTGAAAACCCATCAGGTGGGTGTGGAACTGAACCAATCTTAGGGCTAAGAGAAAGCTTAGCATAAGCACTTGAAAGCTGGTCTGTTGATTTAAAGCTCCTTAGCAGTAACAGCTTCCATTTGTACTGAAGATGCACTTTGGTCAATAAGCACAAATACTTAAACCACAAATTGGGCTAAAGGGATTTCTTCAGAAGAAACAATTAAAGACTTAATGTGTAATACCTTGACAAAATAATCACAGAGGGGAACAATAACCTTCTTGAAATACATGGAGGATGAACACACCAAGGAGGGAGATGACTCTTCAGGGACTAAGCTAATAGGATTAAAATTCAGAATATCAGAAACTTTAATAGTGTAACCTCATAGACCATGGAATAATTGGTATCACCAGAGCAAAGAGGCATTTTATTAATACTACATAGCCTAAGTACTCACAGTGAGATTGAAGAGAAAAGCAATGAGACCTTTAACTTTTCTGTGGTATCATTTCTAAATAGACTTATGAGTCTATTATCGGATTATTTAAATATTTTAGAATAATTAACTTGAAATAATTGGTGAGATTTTCAAATGAAAGTACTGGAAGACTTTTCTCCCAATCTTCCTACAGGAAACTCTATCTTGGGCAGAGTATTTTCCTCACTGAGAACAGAGAAGCTCCCACCTTCAAAGGCAGCTCTACTTTTCCCCCACTCAGCAGCTAAACCTCAGTCTTCAGCTGACAGTGGCAGTATCACCTTTTATTTCTCAGTGAAAAGAAGTCTCTGCATCATTTCCAGGACATACCCAGTTATCTACAGTGATGATAAAGCTAAACTTATTTTTTTTGTAAGATCAAAATCTTTGTTTCCACATAAAACTTTGTAATTGAGAGACTCCAGTAAAATGGAGTTGTAGTTTGAATTCCAAGCTCCAGGGAAGATATTGGTTGCTCCTGTGGGGGAGTTCCACTCCTAATATGCCTTTCATCAGTTTTATATACCTTAAATTCAAACAAACTGACTGAAGTTATCTACTCTCATCAAACTTGATTAAACTCAGCACACAAATTCCCCCAATCAATAATTAATTAAAAAGAGGTGGCAATTTCTACTGCTAAATTAGATCATACCTACAATTCCATATTCCCTGTCCCAGGTATGTGAATACTACTGGAAGAAAGAAGACGAGTTCAATGGGGAGCGAGTTATTTATTACGTTTTAGGAAGCTGCCTTTTGTTTTGGGGGGAAAAGTAAACAACAAAAAGCAAACAATAACAACAAAACAAACAAAACCCACAGAAAACATCATTAATGCTGAATTTAAAAGAACAGATCATTGCTTGGTGTATCAAGACTGACCCTGGCAGGGCATTGCAAAGCTGTACAAGGCTTGACAAGCCAACACAAAGCAGGTGCATAAAACCAAAACAAAAAAGAAAATCTTCAGTGCCAACCTATTCCCAGATCTCCTACAGAACACTACATGGGAATGGCAGGGACTTCATGAACCAAAGAAATGTTTTGGTGTTGTACAGCCAGGACACACAACTTTATTAATTTACTTACTTATTCCTTCCTTAATCTCTCGTGGATAGCTTAAAATCAATGGGTTGTATTCTATTAATTTGTGTGTTGGTGTTGCTGGCTGCTTTTGTGGGATCCTCTCCTTGGTTGTTTGTTACTCCTGTGAACCTTTTGCCAAAATGCCTATTTTCTGACTAAATTAAAAGAAATATCTCGGGAAAAATTCAGTGGTTTTTCCTCTTTACACAAATTCAAGGCATCAAAGGCTCTGCAAAAGTATTACGTGGAAACTCTTGGGAGTCTTAAATGTAAATAAACCACCTGGGCAGCTTGTGGCTTGAACCCAGGGCTTTACAACTAGTCAGTCCAAAATTGTTCTACTGTGCTCTGTGGGATTCCTTCACACTGCAAAAATAAGGAGCTGTAAGAGCAACTCATAAGCTGCTCTTTAGATCTCAAAGGCATGAAAGTCTAAGAATGCAATTAAAAACTTTACATTGCATTTGACACCCAGGTACAGTTCAGCCAGGGATGGGAGCTCACCATCAGCAGAATGCCTCGTCCTATTAGGATGTTTTTGCAACTTTCTTGGTTGCCATATCTTAAATGTTTTAAAGCCAAAGGCTTTAAATGATTATGCACACCAATCTGGAGCTGGCAGATGCTGGCACTTGTGTGTTATTTGTATTATGTTAATGTAAGCCAGATCAAAATATATCATTTAATTGCAAGTTCAGTAGGCATGTTAGGCTTGCATATGCCACCTACCCCAGCAGGTCTCTCATGCCCAGCTAAGCCTCAGGACTGTTTGTAGATCAAATCCCACTGTTCTCTGCTCCCTTGCAGTGTATAATCCAATTTGAAGAAAGGCAATGCCTGAGTAAGACAATAAAGGAATAAAATCAAAGGCTAGGACTGTTCATATGTTACCTCCAACAGCAGATTTCCTCGTGAGAAAGTACCAAATCAGTGGAATTTATGTATTCTGCCAAAACTCCTCCAAGTTTCCTGTGGAATCCAGAAGAGCTGATGGCACGGTCAGATGGTGTTTCTGGCCTTGACTCCTCGCCTGTTCAGCCTTCTCTGTGGACATGAGGGAGCTGCTGGATTTGCACAGGGCCCAGATCATCTCTTCATGAAAACCAATGTTTAGATTGTGACAAGTGTAAAAGCAGATCTGGAATGTGTCCTATATAAAGCCCAGCAATGACCCACCACTGTTCTTCACAGAAGGCTTTCTGGACCTCAGTAAGATATTCCATGTCAGCTCTGCTTGGCACTTGAATTATTTTGGGGGGGTCGGGGGGAGTTGAGGAGGTTTGGCTGTTTGGGGGGAAGGTTTCTCTGTTTGCTTTTCCTCTTTAAGTGTGTAAAGGATAATGAATCATATGTAGCATAAAGCTCTTTCAATCTGTTCTTGACTACCGACGATATCTCAAGCCAAGTCTGGCTCTGCTCCTCTCTAAACCAGCAGTACTGTGAATAATTCCCAACAGATGTTCTTCCCCCAGCTTTGACACTCCTTCAAAGAAACACTGTCCTTTTTCAGAGAGCCTTTTCTGGTTCTCTTGGATGTATTGCACACAAGACATTACTCTCCTGTGGAATATCTTGCCCACGGAATGCAGATATTTGGCCACGGTGGAAGCAGACTTGGCTGCTTCTCTGCCATGACCCCTTGCAGTCTTGAGATAAAAAATAGGAAACAAAATCAAGGGGGGGAACAAAACGATTTTGATTCCTTTTGCTTTCACCAGCAGTGCTGAGGAAATCAAGACATTCTAAATATCATGGTGCATTTACCCCACTGTCACTTCACCAGTAGTTGTTCATCTGTGAATTATGTACTTCTCTAATGCGTTTAGGAAACATTTTTAAGGTAACAGAGAACATACTTCACATCAAAGAACAGGAAAGAAACACCAGAAATCCCTTTCTTTGTTTGTTTGTTTCTTTAAATTGATCTTCAGTGGTAAAGACAAGGAGAAAGTGGCAGACTGATTTGTCCACCAAAATGGTTTAATAGTTTGAGTTCCTGTACTTTCCCTGGAAGTATGAAACCCTTTTTTCATGAACACACTTCACAATGTATCCTATTTGTGGATTTTTTTTAAGGAAAAAAAAGTCGTGGCACCTTTATTTGTAGATACATAAGCAAAAGCATTTCAACTCTGAATTTAAAAGAAGGATATTTAATTGTTCTGAAGTAAATGTATTTCTAGAAATTAAAGCTGGATTACAGAATATAAAACGACATAGAAAACCAGCAGCTATTATCCTGTGGCATCCTTAAGATATATATTTGCTCATATCATTGAACTGGCCTGAAGAATTAATACCAAAAATAGTTCTTGCAATAGTTATTTCTCATATATTTTACTTTCCCCTGAAGGAAGACTTTAATTATTAAAGTGAACCCAAATAAATTCACATACAATTTGGACAAGAGGGAAGAATTCAAGAGTATCACTGTAGATTTTCCAGTGCTGTCAAATGATGCCTTTGCAGACAGAGGTGGCCAGTTCTCACTAACCCAGTGAAAAAAATCAAAATATATTCAATTAATGGATGAATAAACCCAGAAACAGAGTTTCATGTTGGGCAAACAGCTATCACATCACTGAAGAATTCATGGGGCTGAGAAGGCAGAATAAGAGAATTACAAAGGCTTGAAGAGGAGACATACACTAGAAAAATCAGCTTAGAGAGATTTGTTGGATTTTCTTCATAGCATGAACAGTAAGAAAAGCATTTTCCACAGGACTGCTCCAGAGGAACTGTGGTAAACAGGAAATGGCAAATTCAGTTCCAGTCAGAGCAATACATGTGATGTGGGTCAACTCTACAGACCAATTACATTAATTTACCCAGTTGTCACTCAGTAACTGCATTAAAAAATGGAATACATTGACTTCACCAAAGAAAGAACTCGGAATTAGGGTGAGATACTGAAAAACACTGATCCTAAAACAAATAAACCCATGAGTAACCAGATTAACAAATAACCCATGAATAAAAAGAACACCATAGACTTTTGAATTTTCTCTCAGGAGCAGCCCTGGTGTCACACAGATTTCACCCACCCTGGCAATCCTGGCACAGGGGAGTTATTGGTCTCAGTGGTGGCTGATTAGAGACAGTGACAGGAGAGTCACCCTTTAAGTTTTGTCTGTTTAAAAGAAATTATAATTAAAAATAGTGTCATTTCCAACTTCCCATGGATAGTGTAAGTTAAAAAACCCACAACAGTATTAACATTAACCATTGCTAATACTGTCAGATGCATCTTCTTCATGCATTGCAAGGATTGCACCAAACTCCATGTGTTGCTAAAGGTTTATTCAAAGATATATAGGTTTATTAAAATAAATTGGGAATCTAGAGGTATCTTGCTCTGTACTCCAAATGATCTCTTTTTAAAACCTCTTTACTCAGCACTAAGGTTTGAAACAGGTTTTGAAAATCCTTTTCTTTGGTGGCTCTTTTTCTCTTGCCTCTATTTCCCAGGTGATGCCCTTGGTGTTGGGAGTGTTACACTGAGGTATCTCCAGGATGTGCCAGGGAACAGCAAGGAAAGCCAGGGCTAGGGAAGGAGCACAAGGGTTTGAGCACAATGACACAGCAGAGACAGTGGCTGCCGTGATACAATTAAAGAAAATCAGATTTCTCAGTGTTTAAGGCACAAGGTGCCAGTTTGAGCCTGGATCCAAGGTCACATAAGAGCCAGAAACAGAATAATCCTAAGGAAAAGACTGATCACACCGTGTCACGGGCCAGCTGAAACAAGGAGCTTGAGATCTGGCCCAAAGGCCAGTCCCAGGGTTTGTTAGCCATGAGATACTCTGACTGGAACATGGTGTGCCCAGGAGGAGTAAGAACTGATTATTTAATTGCATAAATTAAACAGTTTGAGTGAAGGAGACATTCATAGAGCTCCTTTGCTCGGCCTCATACACTGATTTGTATAAAGTGCATTAGTTCAGGTGCTGAAATGGGGTTTAAGAAAAAGATTATTGTGATTTAGTGGGCCATCCCTGCTACTAAAAAGTACAATAGGAGCAGTGAGTAAAGATACTGTGAGCAATGAAAGAAACAAAAGATGTGTTTTGACACCAGGTCACGTGAGCTGAAGCATGAGTAGCTATGGATCAGTAGCAATACACAAATAATTCTTGCAAACCTTATGTGTTGATTTTAGAGACTTATCCCAGTGTTGAGACTCAAGACTAAAGGTAGTCTGAGAAATAGGACTTTACCATCTGCTACAAGTGAACTGGAACCTTGTTAAAACGAACCTTTTTCATGGTGCATTGTTAATTCTCACTGACATGTCACCTTTCACTGCCCTTTGCTTTAGTTTAGACTGGGAATAGAGCTTTCACATCAAAAAAGGGGAATGTAATTCCTCTGCTCTGATACAAGTCATTAGATAAGAAAAGGCATTTGCTTCTTTCCATGTTTTGGGGTGATTTTACCTCAGGGAAGTAGAACTGTCATGTCCAGAGTGGATGCCACGTGTGACTGTGTGTACACATCAAAGGGATTTCCCCTTTTCCAGAAGACCTCACATAACAGACTAATTGAAATATTTCTAGGTGAATAAAAGGCAATTACACACCATGATTTATGGAGAAGAAGCAGGTTTGTTTAATCACCGGAGTTTTTTTTAAGACGTTACATTTCTTGCCATCCACTGAGCAAGTCTATTTGCATAACTAGGTTTTAAATGCAAATCAGATAAAGAATTTTACTAAGTGGATGATTTGTACAATGCAGTCTGTAGGTCTCTTGCAGAATTACTTTGATGAGGGAATGTTTCTTTAATTACGCTGAAGGCCAATTACCCCATTACAGCCATATTGTTTTGTGGATTGCAGATAATTTTGCTGTTTCCAAAGATTCCCTGCCATAATTCTGAAGAAAATTCAAACAGCAAGCAGACACTTGAGACACATTAGGCAAGAGATGCTTTAGTGAATTCAATTTAAGCTGCAACATTAAAGTGATTTTGTTGAATAAAACATAATGCAATAATGAGCCTGTGTATGTCAACTCTGCAGAGAAGATAATAGCTGGAGAGTTGGCTTTCCTTTCCTCTTTTCTAGGCTCTTCTTTTCTTACACTCATTAGTAAGAGACAATGCTGCAAACAGAAGCCTCTCCCAGTATATGTTTTATTTCAGTTTAAGTATATTCCCTACAGTTGTATTTCACAGTTGAATATAGTGTTAAAGGAATTAATTTGTGCCTGCTTCACATGAGCACTAATGAGATTACACACTACATGTGTTTTTTCCCCATTTAGGCCTGATGTCAGGGACAACATAATGTATAAATCACTCTCATCAGTTGGTGATGTCTGCTGCTTTTTTAGAGTAGAAATATTTACAATTGAATGCAATTAAAGGAAAATAATCTCAGTTATGCTCTGTACAGTTTTCCCCCATTCTACTTGCTGACATCCCTCTTGTCCTTACAGACACTGAATGCAACAGGGCCTCGAGCCTCTGATGTCCAGAGGAAGGTTAACACAGGACACTACTGAGGCTTCAAGTTTGGAGCTCTCAGAGAAGCTCAAATCTGAATTACAAGCAAGTAGGTTATTTGTGATTCCAAGAACACCCATCTTTACCAGAAAAAAAAAGAAAGAGAAAAAGCTAATCTAAAGAAAAAGAAAATTAATAGGGTTGTTTATTCATTGTAACTCCCACCAGACCTCTTCTGATTTCCATGCAGACTTAGCCTATAACTTCAGTGAGGTACAGCACAGCCAGGTTTTTCTTTTAAGACCTACCAAAACATCTGTAATCTGATGTTTGTAAATGGGAAGGTGACTCCTAACGCTTGTGTGTACACTGGTTTTCAGTTATTGCTATCTTGGGCTTTTAGAGCTTTTTATGGTTTTAGTAAGAACAACCATCTGCTCTGGTGACACAAAACCCTTTGCTACAGAAAACTCCTGGGATTCTATGATTGTAGCATACTGGCAGCATTTCAGCTTTCATTTGCCCATGGAGTCATCATTTTATATGGAAAAGAAAGGTAATAGATCAGAATCTCAGCCATTCATCATTTAGAGGGGTGCCTCACCCTGTAAATTCAAATTGCTTTAATGGTTTGGCACCATTTTATTTCGTTTTCATTGAATGAAGAATAGCTAAGAAGAACAGCCAAGCTTATACATCATTACATATATGAATCAAAGGGAAAACCAAGAATGAAATGTTTTGTAAAGGCGAAATAGTAACAGGAAAAAAAGAAAACATTATTTATGGGGGAAATCTTTTTTGCTTGAATTTAGATGTTATGGGATACTGTGCCTTTGGGTGATAATGAAGGGTCTGCAGGATGCTGTCAGTTCAGTTTGGAAGTTTGGGGAGTACCCAGGAGTTTCTGTCACACTTGTCCATGGCAGAGCTGAACATCCATTCACCTTTGGAGGAAACTTGGTGAATCTGGTTGATATAAACAGTGTTTTTGCCATTGCTGCAATTTGGTCACCCAACACATTCAAACCTTTGTTCCATTCCCACGCTCTTGTAAAAGTTGTGCAGGAACTCTAAGGGAGCAGCAATGACCAAAGAGCTCTAGAGCTGACCAAAGCTGCCTTGTTTGCTCTTGTCTCCAGTTCTGTTCTTCTCACAGGCCTCATTTCTTTGCTGTTTGGGCAGAGTTAATTCCACTTAAAAATTAAAAAAAAATCAATCATTTACATTCTGGTTTACTGAGATCCACTTTTTAGCTTAGGTGGAGCAATAGGAACAAGATCATGAACTCCGAGGGGAATCCTTAGGCTCTGCTAATTAAAAGAGTGGAGATAAAGCACAAGAAATGATTTGCACTGCTAAGTGAAGGTTGTAGGAACTCCAAGTAATAGCATATATGTTACTTCAGCAGAGAAATAAATGAATGGCTCTCCATTCTCTTATCTCTGTACATTACTGCTCAGCCCCTCATGAGGAACAGACCCTGCTGGATTGTGGCATTGGATGGGAAGCATTCACTCCCATCTCTTGTGCCAGAAAAATACTGCATTTTCAAAAGGCAAAGAAGGAAGGAAGAATTTTCAAAATTGTGTTTAGCACGGGAAGGTTCACCCTGTGTCATCAGATCTCCCGTGCTCATTACCTCAGGTGGAAGCAGAAAAGAAACTTCAGCAAAGGCACAATAAAAGGAGGAGATCTGGGCATTAACCCCTTCTAAACGACACATTGGTGACTCTGCTCTGTCTCCTGCCTTGTATCATTTTTCATTCCCTGACTCTTCCTCCCTCATTGACCTGTTTGGAAAATCCTCAAATTGTTGGCATCCAGGTCAGTGCATTTGTGCTTGTAACACACACAGAGGCTTCAGCTGTGAGCAGAAATTGTAGTGGGACATGAAGGTGGCTCAGCAGCTGCAAGGCAGGACACCTCTGTGATCCCTGATGGTTTGTGTGTGACCCCTGTTAGTTGTGTCATTCCTGAACTTGCTTTTATGAGGCAGCCCCAGGTCAAGGATTCTTGCTTGTGCTTTGGTGGTTGATGGTGCAGACCAAGTGAGGACTTGCACAGTAATCAGCTTTTTCCATCTTTTAGCCATGCAGATGACTAATTTAATAGTGCTCCTTATTTTTTATTCACCCCTGCTTCATTTTATAATTATCAGATTATTTTTTCAATATGTAAGGCAGTTCTAAACTGCTTTCAAAAGTCTTTGCAGCTTCTTCTGATATCTAGGTGACAATATGTAGTCCAAGGATGACAATAGAGTATAGAACCAAAGCTGTTTGAGTGTCCATCCTTCTGGTGAAAAAAATACAGATTGGAATCTGTACTAATGAAGTAACATCAGCATCCACAAATCCTTATTTTGCTTTCCCTTAAGTCATTCACCCTCCTGAAAATGCAGTAGTGATGGCATCAGCATATCTTCATTCAAGATTCTGTGTGCTTTGCTGTTCCATCTGTGTCTCAAAATCTTTATTATTTATCACTAACAAAACAAACTGCCCATAACATTTAAAAATCTAATATTAAAATAGAAAAAAAAAAAAAAACAAAACAAAACCAAAACTAAAAAAAGAAACCCTATGTTCAAAAGGAATCAATCACATCTAGGAAAGCAGAAAATGGGCTGCAGTTTGTCAAATAATGTTTAGCAACCTGGGGTTTTTTTATAGAAGGGGACCCTCAAACTAGAGGGATCCAGTGGCTGTTAATATTCTACAGTGATGTGCAGGACTTGGCAGAATATACAGAATTTTTAGAGACTGATTATACATTCTCTTTTTATTGGGGCCATGTTTGTAATATTTGTTTGTCCCTAGCTGATGCCACAGTAGGTGATATAAAAAGATGTATGAATAATTTATAAAAGTACTCAGTAGTCATCAAAGAGCATTGCTCTGATGATGTAGAATGCACAAAGGCCTTGGATGATAATAATAATAGATTATATATAATAATAGACTACAGTGGGAGACATTGGAAGGATACATTTTGTGCTGCACTTCTAGAACTCCAGTCAATGTAGACATCTTGAGCTGTAAAAAGAAATTCTCCAAGTAAAAGCATTTTGAAGGTCCATAGTTTCTCCAGTCCTTAGAACAATGAACTTTATGTTAAAGATCACTGAATTTATATATTTTCTTAGCAGGTTCCCTTAGATATCACCTGAGACCTTTCGTAAGAAAGGTGTAATTCTGTTTGTAAATCAGTATAAACTGTAGATAGATGATTATTCATAATGAGCAGGATCACAATTTTTTAACAAATCCATATTACTGGCCTTATTTTAAAATGGGAATAAAAGGCTGTGAAGGTTTCAGTTCTGCATCTTCCCATTGGAGTTACTGTCACTCAGAACAGTAAGAGTGGAAGGGATTTCACTTTTGGACCACTGAATGCAATGGAATTCTTATTTGAGATGAGAATCTGGCAGGATATAAAAAATACTCTGTTGGGACAAAAGCTGAAACCTCCTGGAGGGAGGTTCATAAGGGTCCCCTCGCTGGTTCCTTTCACTTTGAGCCACAGGAAGGAGACGTGGCACAGTCCAAGGCAGCAGTTCAGAACTTCTGAGACAGGTTAAGCATCAGACAACCAGAGAAACTGTAAAACTTTAGAGTCTGTGTCAAGTCCTAATTTATTAAGAGGGCGTCAAAACATTTCTCTGTGCCAGCACTGTTCCTTGTACCTTCTGAGGAGGAAATGGGATCCTTTCATTAATGATTCAGAGTGGCCAAGGCTATTTTGGAATAGATCAATGAAAACTGACACTTTGGCCCTTAGAAATTCAGGCTTTGCTCAAAGTGAAGTTAAGGTTGCCTTAACTTTTCTTCTGTGCAAATGTGAAGATAATTAGCAGGCTCCTTGAACAGAAGTCTGAGACAGAACCGTATTTTAAGTTTTATTGAAGTCAGTTCCACTGAGTTGAACGTAATAATTCAAGGTATATTGCCTGTGCTCACTCCCTTCCTCTTGCTCACATGTAGCAACAAGAAATCCTGCAGTTTATGCCAGTGGTATATTGGCTGTTTCCAAAGTGTGTGTTTGTACTGTAGGGTTCCAACAGAGGGTGCTGGGTTTGGCACCTTGTCTCTCTCAACCTTCCACTTCCACTTCTCCATCCCTTTGTTTAATAATTAGAGGCACCAGAAAGGTGGTTGAACTTCAGCTATTCCCACACCGCAGCTTTTTCCCAGCTATGAATGTCAGGCAGAGGTCAGAAAGTCCTTCTGATCTTTCCAAACTCCAGTGGTGTATAGCAAACTGGCATTCCAGGAATTGTGGAGCGCTGGGAGCTGAAGTCAATCAAGAATAGCAACAGCAAAACATTCAAGCCAAAGGTTATTGAGCAACAGGTATTAGAGACTAAGGGAACTGACTGGAAACTAAGAGACTGTTGTGGATTAGAAACTCTTCTAAGGGAAACACCTCATCATCTAAACAGCTTGTGATGATCAGAAGAGAAGTATATGAACTGATGTGACAGATTGAATTAGGAAATGTAATTCTGAGCTGATTTGGTAGAATTAATGGGCTTGTTTTTAAGTAGATCTTTTAAATTGTCTAGAATACAATTTTGAATACCAGGTGGATTATTCTCACTGGTCACAGCTCTGCTACCTGACATAGTTCCTTTTTATTCTTCAGTTTTATTCCCAAAAACATCCTTAGCACAGACACGATTCTCTTCTTCAAAAATTCCATATTCTCATCCTGAGTCCCAGTGGCAGGCTAAGAGGAAGCGTTTATGGAGTTTATTTCCATATTCATCTGCCAATATCTGACCTTCAGGCCAGACACAGAATTTTGACAATAATGGATGGTGTCTCATAAACATACAAACACCAGGAGGAGTCAGACTTCCACAGGCACACTCCTGCCCCTGCCCTGAGTGTTCAGTGGGGATGGTCTTCCATGGCTTTGGAGTCTTTCTTTTTAAATTGCTCTATAAAATAGCAACCTGTCCCCACCCCTGGGGTCCCAGTTTATGTCATGTGTTGTTTATAATCCTGAAATGGATACTGGATTCAGTTCTTGAAAATCAGAGAAGTAACCCCCTGTTTATGAGCACATCCTGCAGTTGCAGAAGGCTTCAAGTGCTATAGACCTGCAAACAGTAAGAGGCTTGTTTACCAAAAATTAGCATTAGCGACCTCACAGTGATTTCCTCAGCCCCAGGCTGTAACCTCAGGTGGGAGAAGTTTTTCCCAGACTGACTCCACTGAATTTGACTTCATTTGTAAAGAAACAGAGGATGTAATTAAAAAATGGCAGTAAGTGGGAGAGATGAACTTCAGAAAAAAAAAAATAAGCAGTTCCCACCTTAGCATATTGAGAAGTGAGCAGATTAAAAAGAAGAGACGGGTAAGAAAAGAAACATGATGTTCCTACCTCATCAGGGTTTGGTGACCAAGCAGCTGCTCCAGAGAGCAGGAGGGTGCCCAGTAATGCCCAGCAATGCCCAGCCCAACCCATTTGGCCACCCAGCAGGGCAGGGCTGAGGCCCCTTGGACACCCTCCAGCCACACCAGCAGCCAGGAGGAGCAACAGGACCAGTTTGGAGGTCACCCATGTTACTGGGAGACCAGTTTTCATCAGGAGGAGGCTCAGAGCTGCCAAATGCTCCTGGAAAACCAGCCCAGCCTCGAAAGGCTGCTCAGGAAGAACCTCATTATCACATCAGGGGGGCCCCTCAACCATCAGCTCTGGCTGCACCACGGGTTTGATCCCACAGGATTAAAAATCCAGGAACGGGGCTACTGATGTGACCTGCTGTGCCATGTCCTCACGCTGGAAATTATATACGTTTCCCAATTAATTGTTTTAATTAGGCAGTGTGATTTCCCACTGGAGCAAGGTTTTTCACAAACCCAGTTCAGCAAAATCACTGAAACTTGAAGTTTTGCTAAACCAGCTTCAACAAGCAAAGCCTGGGGGAGAGAAATACTGCTGAGAACTGGGCACCAGGAATGCAGGACTTATAGCCCACAAGGACATGTGGCAGAAACCAGAGATAAAAAAAGAAACTAACCCAGACAACTCAGCATTTGCACTGAAATTCTGTCTATCTGAGAAAAAAAAAATAACAAAAACACTGAAAATGGGGGCTAATTAGCATGATAAGGGAGAAATAATAACCAATAGAAAATAGACTAGTAATTAATTAAGAGAATTTTGTAATTTATAGCCAGTGAACATTAATTAATCAGTGAAAAGTTTGGAAAGTGGGTATTGCTTGTTTGGAGGAGAGACCCCATGAGCACCTGGCACTGTGAGTAAAGTAATCCCTGCTTTCTAATGCTAAAAAAACCAGTGATGGAGAGTTTGATTTATCCTGATGTTTCCAGCAACACTTGGCTCCTCCCAAAGCACACACTCACCTTCCAGAGAGCCGGGCAGGAAAGGGGAGGTGTTGTGGGCACCCAGAAATGCTCCAGCTCCTCCTGGCTCTGTTGGGACGACCAGCAGCACCTGGGCAACTCTGCCACACACACTGAAGCGCCCAAAACACGGCGAGAGGTGACGGGATTCCTCATTCCCAAGAAGTTCTGACTGGTGGAGCTTCAGGAAAATGATCCCCTGCGAGTCAGACCCTGCTGAGGGACTCCGTGTGTGTTCCCGGGTGCTTCTCGTGGCAAGGCTGACACCTAGTGATGGGACAGAGCCGTTTAACCCATACAGAAATATAGAAAAATATAGATATATAAATATAGAGACACTCGTGTGTGTGCAGAGTCACCGGTAACGGGTGACAGGACATGCACAGCCCTAGGAAAGAAGGAGGGGAGAAGACAGAGCTCAGTTATGGAAGTCAGAGATGAACTGGAAAGCCAGACTTAACTTCCAGCCTGTCTCTCTAAACCCTCTCTCTCACTCTCCCCAAACTCCCAGGGCTGCCAGCCCTAAATCCTCTCCCTGAGTGCCCATTTAGCACCTTGTTATGCCGAGCACCTGCAGGAGTTGCTCCAGCTCAGCCTCCTGACCTGTTTGTAGGGTCAGGTTTGACCCTTTAACCCCTCCCTGTGACCTGTTTGTAGGGTGGGAACAGGAGGTTTGACCCTTTAACGCCTCCCTGTGACCTGTTTGTAGGGTCAGGTTTATCCAGGAGATTTGGCCCTTTAACCCCTCTCTTTGACCTGTTTGTAGGGTCGGAACAGGAGGTTTGACCCTCTAAGCCCTCACTGCCCCAAGGCTGTGTCTGAAGGAGACCAAACGTGGTCCAGGCACAGGGTGGGGCTGTTGGGGTGTCCTGTGTGGGGCCAGGAGCTGGACTGGATGATCCTGATGATGCCCAGGTTGGGGTTTGATCCCTGTCCGGGCCGATCCCTTTAGAGTTGGACAGATGGTCCCTGGAGGTCCCTCCCAGCTCAGCAGATCCCACCGTTCTGGGATTATCAAGAGCACCCTGCAACCAGCACCTCCCACCTGGGTACCTCAGGGTGCTCCCACGAACTGTACAATGAGATATTTTATTAGGTAAAGCCCCTGTTAATACATATTGTGTCGCAATTCTGCAAGATCCCAAATTCCCAAGGCACTCCTGGAAACACGGGGAACCCTCTGTGAACCAGAAAACACCAAATTCTCATCCAGACTGCACCATGAGAAACCTTGAATGACCATTACACCACTATCCACTGGAAATGGCATAAATTAAATTATTTCTATAAAAAAAACCACAAAAAAAAAAAAAAAAAACAAAAAGAAAACAAAAAAAACAAACATAAAAAAACCAAACAAACAAAAAAAACCAAACAACCACAAAAAAACCCAAAATAAAACAAAAAAACACCCAAAACAAACAAAAAATCAAAACCACAAAAAAACAAACAAAAATTAAAAAACTCCCCGCTGTGCTTTACGGCAGTGTGGCATAGTTTTGCAGCAGTGCTGCCTTGCGGTTTACGACAGCGAGACGCTTCGTTTTGCGGCAGCACCTCTCCTTCGCTTCACGACAGCGTGGCGTCGCGCTTTGCGGCGGTGTGGCGGGGTTTCACGACGGTTGGCCCCGCCGCTTTGCGGCGGCGCGGCGGCCATGGCGGCGCGGTTCAGCGGCGTCCTGCAGCTCACCGACCTCGACGATTTCATCGGCCCCTCGCAGGTGGGGCCGGGCTGAGCGGCCGGGGGCTGCCGGGGGGCTGCCGGGGCCGGGGGATGTCAGGCACTGCCCCGGCACCCGCGGGGAGGGGGCAAACACGGCCCTCAGGGGGTTGGGGCGGTGGTGGGGATGCGACAGTTACCTCCTGTCCTGTCACTGCACAGGGACCTGCCCTCCCCTCTCAGACACCGCCTGCTGCTGTGGGAGATGGGAAAAGGGGGGGAAATGGACATTCTTCGCTGTCCCTCCCAGCCCCAGCGCAGGGAACAACGAGGGCAGTGCGAGCCGCTGGGGACAGGCAGGAATCTGGGATCAGCCAAGTGATCCCCACCCCGCTCCGTGGGGTGGTCGTTTGGGCCCTTCCCAGTAAAATCTGAAGCCTGAAGAAGGTTCCTGTCACACGAGTCACCCGCACAGATGCTGTGCCAGCGGGACGAGCAGCGAGGAGGTGCAGCTCGGCTGCTTCGAGGAGCTCCAGGCGCTGGAAAAGTGCAAAATATTGACCCTGGAGTGCAAAATGTTGACCCTGGAGTGCAAAATATTCATCCTGGAGTGCAAAATACTCATCCCGGAGTATGCAAAATATTAACCCTGGATGTATTTGCTGACAAGCACCGCGGGAAGACCACCCTGAAATGAGATCAGTGGGACGGGGAATAACAAACCCTGCTCGCTCTCCCTGAAGTTCTTGGGTTTCCAAGGGAATCCTTCACGATTTGCCTTTCAGGGAGGGATCGCTGTAGAACCCAGGAGTTCTCTGAACCCTGCAGGAAGTGTAGGGAATGCGGGAGAGGTGGCTGAGTTTGGGGGCCCCGGAGGCAGAGCAGGGTGTGCAAGGCAGAGGAGCCGGGGCTGGAGCAGCAGGACGAGGAGTCGGGCGGTGCCTGAACAATAAAAACGGCACAAAATGCAAAATAAAAAAAAAAAAAAAAAAAAGGGACTACTCCACCCTGGAACAGCACAGGGAACGGGAATTGGCCCAGGGAGCTCCTCAGGGGCCCTTTGCCATGGAATTAAACTTCCCTGGCAGCAGGACGCGTGTGCACGGACCACTCCTCCCCAGCGCAGGAGGAGAGGATGGGCTGAGGCTGGGGAGGAGGATCTGGCCACGGTCTGCTCTGTCAAAGCCCTAAAGCAGAGCTGAGATCCTTCAGAGAGAGCAGCAAAGGCATCCCCTGCTTTTGGAATGATGCTGGAAAGGTGTTCTTTCTGTGCAAAAGGGGTAAGGAGCCTTTCCTTGGATGTTTTCTTACAGCACCATTATAAGGGAGAGGAGTCGGATCCGTCCAGAACTGATCATTCCACTTCTGTGAACCCAACCTCTCGGGTGCTCATCTCCTCACTTGGGGGCTTTGTTGCTCTTTCAGGAATGTATCAAACCTGTCAAGGTGGAAAAACAGGCTGGAAAAGCAGCAGCAAAGATCAGGATTGAGGCAGATGGGAGCTACTTCCAGATCGATCAGGTAGGTGGGAATTTGATCATTATTGTGTAAAACACCCAGAAAAATGAGTGTATTTTAACTATTCGAACAGTTAATGCCTCAAAGAGAACCAAGATGATAGAAAAGTGTTGCTGCTGCTGGAAGCATTCTTGTACTTTTTTTTCCCAAAGTCTGACTTTTTAATTTCTAAGCAGTAATTTCAATTTTGTGTCAGTTTTATGCTCTGAAACATTGACATTAATCAGTGATGATTTTCATTTTATCAATTATCAATTTATTAGATTTTAATTTGTGAGCATTTTAATTTAGAAATTAACTTATAAGCAGTGATTTTATAAGCAGTAATTGCAATTTTGTGTCAGTTTTATGCTCTAAAACACTGACATTAATCAGTGATTTTCAGTGTTAGAGCAGTAAAGCTGAGAAGTTTATTTTGCCATCAGTCCTTAAGGATCAGCAATTCCAGATTATTTGGGACAATGCCTTTTTGTGCTCACTCCTAATGAGATTCAATTGGATATTTTTAGTAAATCTTGCTCTGTTTTTTTTTGATAATATTTCAAATAATTTCTCAAATGTCCTACTGAATTCATAAGTCTCCTTCCAAAATTCCCATTGAGTTTTGCAGAACAGTTTCCCTGTTTTCACAGAAAATTTTGGCATTACTTAGTTAACCAAGCTGGGAATTCATCTGGGAACGATACTTTTAATTTTAGGCAGATAGTGACCCTTTGACCTAAAGAAAGGAGGATACAGCACATCCAGAGGGGTCTGGTTTCTTATTTTATAGTTTTAATAGCACCTAACTGCTCTGCCTGTTCCTGACTTTATCCAGGAGTGATAATTAGAGGAGACTCTCAGGGGAAAACCAACTTATTCAGGTCAGATATCATGAAAACTGTTTCCTTCCAGTGACAAGCCACACACTGCCTGGGATTAATCTTTCCATCTCTGTGCCAGACAATCCTATTAAAACCAGCAAATTCAGGTGTCTTCCACCCCATCTGACTGAAAACAAACCTCCTTCCTCTAATGATGAACCAAGAGCATGAAAAGAGCAACATCTTTGGTCCTGTTTGTGGTGAAGGTGGCAAAGCAGCTCCTGAGCCCTGGGTGAGCCCAGAGCTGAGTGTGCCCTCTTTCCTTGCAGGATGGGGGAGCACAGAAGCTGGAAAAGGCCAAAATCACCCTGAATGACTGCCTGGCCTGCAGTGGCTGCATCACTTCGGCAGAGAGTGTCCTCATCACCCAGCAGAGCCACGAGGAGCTCTGCAAAGTGCTGGCTGGCAACAAGGTGGGCCACAGGTTGTTGCATCTGCACAAACCACACAGCAAAACAGAGTTTCAGAGCCCTGAAGGTGTTTTTAGTGCACCCTCGTGGGTTGTTCTCATTTTTTGAAAAGTTTTCAAGGGCTCTGTGTGAGTTACTGACTGAAGAGTTAATGTGTGAGGTACCTTCTGATGCTCCAGTGCTGGAATTGTGCCTGTGCCATGTTGTCTGACAGTGGTTCTGTTTGGTTTTATCCAAGGCTGCTGCTCCCAATGAACAGAAATTGGTGGTGGTCTCTGTTTCCCCTCAATCCAGAGCTTCCCTGGCTGCAAAGTGTAAAATGGGTGTTCTGGAAACAGCCAAGAAGCTGACAACGTTCCTGAAGAGTTTAGGCAAGTGTGGGATTGTTGTGTTATCCCAGAGGGGCTGTGGGGTTGGTGTGAAACAGGACTGTTTGAGAGCACAGAGTTGAGGGGATTTAAACCCCAAACTGTCCCCAACTTCAGTCACAGAATAAAATTGGGGGGACTTTTTATAGAGGCAGATAGTGCCAGGACAAGGGGGAATGGATTTAAACTGCCAGAGGGCAGGGTTAGATGGGATATGGGGAAGAAATTGTTCCCTGTGAGGGTGGGGAGGCCCTGGCACAGGTTGCCCAGAGAAGCTGTGGCTGCCCCATCCCTGGAAGTGTCCAAGGCCAGGTTGGAGCAACCTGGGCTAGTGGAAGGTGTCCCTGCCCATGGCAGGGGGTGGATTAACTGACCTCTGAGGTCCCTTCTGACCCAAACCATTCCATGATTCTATGAAACATGTTAAGGAGCATTTACAGGAACTTTCCATTTTAGATTTACAGCTCTCCTGTCACTTTTGCTCCTCTTCTTTGCTGGTGTGTTGGGGAAAAAGGCTCCCTCTCAACTGCAGGGGTTGGTGCCTGTAAATAAGTTAGAATCTGGCTTAACTAGAGGCTTTCTGCTGCAGTTTGCTGCATCTCTGCTGTGGATTTTAACACAGATGCTGTCCTGCCTAGGTGTGCACTATGTTTTTGACACAACTTTCTCCAGAAACTTCAGCCTGTTGGAGAGTCAGCGGGAGTTCGTGAGGCGCTTCCGCCGGCAAAGTGAGGACAGGAAGGCTCTGCCAATGCTGGCCTCTGCCTGCCCAGGTATGCAGGGAGTTAGAACTGGAACTGAGAATCCCAAAGCTGGGCAGAAAGGTTTAAATGGCTGCATTTACCTGGGGGGTTGCTCTCTTCAGCACAAAGAGAGCTCGGTGTTAACAGCAGGGCTGATCCAGCTGCCCAAGGATCTCAGAGAATCCTTTGCTTTCTGTGCTGGAGTGAGGCTCAGAGTGGTTATTAATGAGTGCTAAGCCTGAGGCTGGGGGGAGGACGGGCAAGGTAAAGGCCTGCTTGTTGTTTTTAAGTTTAATTTGCTAATTCCATTCTCTCCAGGTTGGATCTGCTACGCAGAGAAAACCCACGGCAGCTTCATCATCCCCTACATCAGCACCACCAAGTCTCCCCAGCAGGTCATGGGCTCCTTGGTCAAGGGCTATTTTGCAGAACAGCAGGTAAAGGTCTAAAAATGCTATTCCTGATGGAAAACCGACTAAATTGAACACTTTAGGCTGATTTTTTTTTCCTCTTTTGCTACATGTTATCCATGTTTAAAGGTAAAAATCACCCTGCAGAAGGTTACAAAGCCAGAGTCTTCCTCACTTCTGTTTTATCTAATGAGAAGTTCCTGACTAGGGCACAACACTAAGCACGTGCTGCAGGGGCTAATTAAAACCTCTGGGTGTTATTTGGGAAGGCTGGAGAAACTTCTTTATCGGTGTCTTTCTGCTCCCATCTTGTCTGGGTCTGGTTTTTCGTGCTGGGGAGTAACTTCACATCAGCTCCCCTCAGCCAAGGCCTCAGTCAGTGCTTACGTGCAGATCATGCCTTGTCTAAAAACAACTCCCTCATTCCCAACTTGATGTTCTGTTGCAGCTGGGCTTAGTTCTGTCCTCAGTCTCTAACCTCTGGAATCCTTCCAAGAGTGAGTTTGATGTTCACAGCCTGGAGTTATGCAAATAGCCCAGATTTGTCCTGTAAGGAACTTAAGCACCACTTCTGGCTCTGTGATTAATTGTCCTCTAACGAGCAGTGGTTTAACACTTGCATTAAGGAGGTGCTGACATTGCATATTTGTTACAAAAATTGGCAGCTACTGAGAATATTTGGCACAAGGGACTCAAACAATGGCCCGGAGTCAATGACTTGTTTCCTTGGCCTGTGTTTAGTTCTTGGATGATCCTGAGGTTTTTGTCTGACTCCAGATCATGTTCCAGCTGCTGATCAGGGGCTGAGTTTTAGGAGCATGGAGGAAACATATTCCCTAAGTACTTCATCAGGGATTCACCTCTCTGCCTGACTTGGGATCATCTGCACTGGGATGGGGGGAAGCTTCCAGTGCCTGAAGGGAGCTGACAGGAAAGATGGACCCAGACTATTTACAAGGGCCTGGAGGGACACGACACAGGGTGTGGCTTCCCACTGCCAGAGGGCAGGGTTAGATGGGGTATTGGAGAGAAATCCTTCCCTGGGAGGGTGGGGAGGCCCTGGCACAGGTTGCCCAGAGAAGCTGTGGCTGCCCCTGGATCTCTGGAAGTGTCCAAGGCCAGGTTGGACGGGGCTTGGAGCAACCTGGGCTAGTGGAAGGTGTCCCTGCCCAGGGCAGGGGGTGGGACTGGATGGGCTTTAAGGTCCCTTCCAACCCAAACCTTTCCAGGATTCCATGAAACCTGTAAAGGACCAAACTGCTGACACTTGCTACAAACTGAAATTGGCTTCTAGGAGAGAAATAATGTATATATAAATAAATTTATATAAGTATTCAGTAAGAATGGGGGTTATTTCCAGGGGCATGGTGGCATTAATTTCACCATTCCCATTTGTACCTGGAAAACACCTCCCTCAGGACAGGTGGGATTTTGGCTGATCCACTGCCCAGCTTTGTCTTTCTTGCAGCACCTCACCCCTGACCAGATTTACCACGTCACAGTGATGCCCTGTTATGACAAAAAGCTCGAGGCCTCCAGGCCAGACTTTTTCAACCAGCAGTACCAGACCAGGGATGTGGACTGTGTGATCACCACAGGTAAGAGCCACAGGGAGTCAACTCATTCTGGAAGCCCCAGAGCCAAGGGTTTCCTAGTTTTACTGGCCCTTTGTCTCTGATAGAGGCTGTAGGGGATGAATATTGATGTATATTTACACTTTAATAGTGCAAATCATGCCCTGCTAAAAATGTAGGTGCAGCCTTTGGTACTGGTCTGTTTGTTTTCCTTTATCCCCAAAATAAGAACTATTTCTGGCTGGTTCTGTTTTAGGAGAAGTGCTAAAGCTGTTGGAACAAGAAGGAGTATCTCTCTCAGATGTAGATCCTGCTCCCTTGGATACCATGTAAGAACAAAATCTCATCCCAGTCCTGTTCTCTATCATCCAGTGCTGACAGAGTTCTTCTCTGGATTTCCCTTTCCACCACTGTTCTACACAGTGTGTGTGGGTTTGCTTTGTTTCCTTGTGTCACTTGAACCAGCACAATTGGGAGTTAAAATAATGTACAGAATAGGATGAATTCCCACTGGAATCACTCCAGCTCCTGTTACTCACAGGTTGCTGGTGCAATCACACAAAAACCTCCCTACAAGCCTTGAAAAGGGAAAGAATCTGGCTCAGTGTCAGTGAAACAAAGCTGGTACTGCCCTTTGTTCCTAATTGTCAGAGCTGCTGTGAGGATCCCAGAATTAAAGCATAAAGAAGAAATATTTAGGGCCCCACAGCTCATTTCTAGAAGCCCATTTGTAAAGAAAAATGAGATATAAAACACGTGCAAACCAGATGAGAATGAAGTTGTTTCAACTGAAGAGTCACATCTGGTTGAGTGACAACTGCCCAGACCTGGGTGACTGTCAAACCCTGAGCTGCCATCAGGGTGGATCTGACTGAGCACAGACCCCCAGCTGCCTTTTCTCCAGGGTAAAAGAAATGTCTCCACAGCTCTTTGCACATTAATGAACAGAGAATGACAGGTGCAGCAGCTTTCAGAATTATAGGAAGTGTTAAGTGTAGAATCACAGAATCCTGGAATGGTTTGGGTTGGAAGGGACCTTGAAGCTCATCTCATTCCAACCCCTGCCATGGGCAGAGACACCTTCCGCTAGCCCAGGTTGCTCCAAGCCCTGTCCAACCTGGCCTTGGACACTTGCAGGGATGGGGCAGCCACAGCTTCTCTGGGCAACCTGTGCCAGGGCCTCAAGACCCCCATAGGGAAGGATTTCTCCCCAATATCCCATCTAACCCCTCTGGCAGTGGGAAGCCATTCCCCCTTGTCCTGTCACTCCAATTCCTGATGAGGGTCCCTCCCCACCTTCCTTGTAGCCCCTTCAGACACTGGAGTCCCAAAAGCACAACTTCAGACATTGCCCATGTCAACACACCCTCGTCTTCCACCTGCTTTTTGTTACACCACGAGCAGAAAACCGAGGGGAAAAAACGATCCTCAAGGGTCTGCCTTCCCTTGGGGAATGACCATCTGGAAGTGTCAGTTATAACAGGGAACTGAACATCTAATTACCTGATAAAGATCTCTGGGCAGCTGCTCAGGAGAACATTGTGAGCACCAGGCCTCGTGCTGGGGATGAGCAAGTGCCTCCACAGCCTCCCAGGGCTCCCACGTCCTCGGGGATTGTCTGGCTCCAAACAGCACGTATTCCTTGGGAACTGGAGCCTGCCCACGAGCAGCCCAAGGCCTGTTGTTCTGCTTTATCCCCCAGCACGTGCAAAAGCCCATTAAGGTTATTACATTTGGCAGCAGGGATGGGCTGAAGTGCCAGAAATCCCAGGAGTTTTGCTGGGATAACCGTTTGCTCCGGGCCAGCACCGGAGCTTCCTGGCAGCTCCGACTGGGGAGAGGAGCTGTACGTGAGGGCAGACACACAGGGGGTGGGATGGGGCTCAGTTCCTGTAAACAACAGCAAATTAAAAATAGTTCCTGCAGCCTCAGCTGGGGCTTCAGCAGCTCTTCCACAGCGAAGATTTTATCTGCCAGAGGCAACAGCTTCCATTGGACTTGAAACTTTGGCCCCGGTTCAAGTGTTTTCCCCTCCGCAGCTGTCAGTGGGAGAATCCAAGTGTCAGTGCCTGAGCAGGGGTGCAGAGAGAGCCCTCAGCTCCTTCTCCTCTCCTAACAAAAGCTATTGTTGTGGCTTCCATGTGTGGAGCTGTTCCCCAGGAACACTGCCACGATTCTGCAGAGCCGGTGGAGTTCTGGCCTGGCAGGGAGATGGGATTGGGTGTGCAGAGCTGGAGTTACAGGGCTGGTGGTAACAGAGTTGTCCAACACAAAAAACATGGTGAACTTGAACCAGGATCCTGCTGAAACAGCCGTGGAGGGAGCAAAAGTCCTGGCACTGCTGGAACCCTGGGATGGTTTGGGTTGGAAGGACCTTAAAGCTCATCCAGTGCCACCCCCTGCCATGGGCAGGGACACCTTCCACTGGCCCAGGTTGCTCCAAGCCCTGTCCAACCTGGCCTTGGACACTTCAGGGATGGGGCAGCATGTGACATTATTCCCAGTGAGCAGCACAGGGTCCAACCTGGTGGTCTCTGGGGCTATAATTTGGTTCCCAGAGAAAGGGAAAAGCTGGAGCTCAAAGGGAGCTGTTTTGTGGCTTCTTCTGCTGTTCCTCAGTCCCCTGGCCCTCTGTGTTCATGTTGGCTGTTTGTTTGACCAAAGATCCCCCCCTAAAGGTGCCACTCTCTCCCTCCCCCAGGCTCAGCAGTGCAGCAGAGGAGCTCAGCACCCACCCTGGAGGGGGCTCGGGGGGATACCTGGAGCACATTTACAGGCACGCAGCCAAGGAGCTCTTTGGGATTCAAGTGGATGCCATAGAGTACAAACCTCTAAAGTAAGAAGCTGGAAATCCTGCTTGTTTTTTGGAATTCTCTCCATGCTGTTATCTTGCTGATGGGCTGAGATTTTCTTTGCAATGTTCAACATTTTTACTTCCAGGCTTGAGAGTTGACTCCTCACTCCCCCAGTTGCTGAGCAATAAATCAACCACTCTGGGCTGCCTTTCCCCTGGAGATTTCCAGCCCCTTCTCCACCCACACACTTTAGTTTGGCCTGGTGGATTTTCCCAGTGTCAAGTTGCAGGCAATTTTTAGAATAATTTGGAAGGCAGAGCTCCCATGGACCTGGGCTTCCTCACCTTTGGTCACACCAATAAAGTAGATTTGTCACTAATTATTGATCACAGAAAAAAACCTTGTGTGAGGGTTTTAGGGCTCTGTTTAAACTATAAACAAGTCACATGAGTTTGGGCATTGAGGCTCATTCACCTGAGATTCCTTCTACCTTCCCAGCTATAACTTAATGTATCATTTGTAATTAATTATATCCCCGATGAGCAACATTTATGTTTAGGATTCCCTGGTCCAGGAAGCAGAAGAAATACGTGATAAAAACCAAATTACTTACTTTTTTTATCAGGAACAAGTATTCCCACTAACCTTTGGAGTCTGGAATCCTTCAATCTTGGTTTGCTCCCTGGTTTTGTGGCCCATTGCAAGTTAAAAATTCCCTCAGTGGCTTCAGGTCTGTCACAGTGAAAGGTTCCATTTGCTGAGCTTTTAAGGATTTATTCAGCACAGGTGTCCTTCAGCAAACTCTACTCAGGTGGCAGCTCCTCAGACAAGCCTGGAGAAGGATCTGGAAGTAGTTCCTTCATATTTTGTTTGGATGGCAAAGAACTAGGACAGCTCTCAAGATTCACAGAGAACTTGGGTTTAGCTCAGGGCCCTTTGAAGTTTAAAATAGAAGTTCATTTGGGTAAGACATTTCCTCTGCTCCTGTTCCTCAGAAACAAGGACTTCCAGGAGGTGACTCTGCAGAGGGATGGAGAAGTCCTGCTCCAGTTTGCTCTGGCTTATGGATTTCGGAACATCCAGAACCTGGTGCAGAAGCTGAAACGGGGGAAGTCTCCGTATCACTACGTGGAGGTCATGGCCTGTCCCTCAGGTGGGGCTGCACTGCTGCAAATCCAGAGCTGGGAGATGCTCTGTGAAATTAAGCTTAAATACAAGGCAATAGGTGATTTCACATCCTGAGTGTCGTGGCAAAGCCGTGACCTCTGGAGGTGTGACAGTCCCGTCATCACAGTCTCAGAGCTGGCTGTGGGTTTTCCTGCCTCTAAGCCAGTAATGCCTCAGGATTTAAGTAACTGCTGTTAAATTCCATCACACAAAATCTGCATAATTAGTGCTTTTAAGGAGGGTTTCCTGATTTTCTGAGCTCTTTGTTATCTGAGGGGATTTTTTCCCTAAAATTGCACAAAACTGGCCATTACACTTTTAGAAAACGTTGCGGGTGGGGAAAGTCTCTTCCTACATATTTTATTCCATTTTCCACTTAGTTTCCTTTCCCTCCCTCCTGGCTGTCTTGGAATCAGCCAGCAGGGACCAGGGGCAGCTTCATCCCAGCCTGGGGTGATGCTGAGGGGCCACTTTTGGCACTTGGAAGCCGCTGCTCCCTCCCGAGGGTCTGCACAGCTCCAGCGCCTGACACTGCTCTGGGCAACCTCTCACTGCAGAGCTCAGCTCCCAGCACCCCAGAACACATCCCAGGCACGTTTCCCTTGCCTTCAGCTGTGGCTCCAAGCCTGGATTCACCTGGAGTGTGCTCTGACCCTCTTCTGGAGGCAGGAGATAAGGGCTGGAGCTCCTGGCACGTTCCCAGCTGGCCACGGGCACAGCCAGGATCTCCCTGCCCTGTGGCCCTGCTGCTGGGAGATAACTGGGAGTAAACCTCCATTCTGAGGGTGTTTTCAGTTCTGTGAGTGTTTGCAGGTGCAGAGTAAATTAACTGTAGTTTTTCATTGTGTTTTTCCTGCTGAAGCTCAAGTTCCTTCTCCACTTGGTTTTCCCCGTTGTTGCCGCAGGTTGTTTGAACGGAGGAGGGCAAATCAAGCTGGAGGGGGGATCCAAGGACGAGCTGCAGCACGTGGAGAGGTTGTATGAGTCTCCAAAGGCTGAGATTCCAGAGGAGAACCAGGCTGTGGCTGAGCTGTACGAGCACTGGCTGGGAGGCAGGGACTCGGAGAAGGCTGTGGGAACGCTGCACACGGAATATCACCCCGTGGAGAAAGCAAACACGAGCTTCAACATCAAGTGGTGAACACTGACAAGCCCAGAGACACATCCTCAGTGCCTTTTTAACCCAGCTCTATTTATGATTCTCAAAGGACAGCTGAAGTTCTATGGAATTCCTGCCCCTGGAAAGGAGAAGATGGGAATGGTCGTAGAGCCCGGCACTAATAATTCCTTCAGCTTAATAACTGTTGAAGTGATGTAAATAAAAACCAAACACTAACTTAAAACACGTGTTTAAAGAAGCAGAAATGCATCCCAGCCTCTGCACAGTCTCTATGGGCTGAATCTGCCCTCCCTTTGCCACCCTATTCCTACCAGAAGTGATGAATTTAAGGTGCCAAGGGATCTGGCTCAGGGCAGGATTTGGCCTCTCTGGGATCAGTTTATCCACTTTTATGGCTGCCTCTGCTGGAACATCCTCATTGAATTAGAAATGGTCTAATTAGGCCTTGGGGTTCTCCATTTCACTGCCCCTGGGGGCAGCTGCAGGTTCTGTGCCCTCAGGAGGGTTCCAGCAGCCTGGGAGCAGCTCTGGGGCTGCTTTGGTTCCTGCTGGAATGGGTCTGGAATGAGTGTTGAAGAAAAACCTTGGGATTTCCTTTAATTATAATAATTATCTGTACTGTGGGCAATTGCATCTCTGTATCCAGCCCAGGCTGACCTGTGTCCATACCTGGGCACAGAATTCCAGAATCTTTAAGGTTGGAAAAGCCCTCCCAGCCTCCCTGTGCCCCATCCCCACCTTGTCCCCCAGCCCAGAGCACTGAGTGCCACATCCAGTCCTTCCTTGGACACCTCCAGGGGTGGGGATTCCAAACCTCCCTGGGTCCAAACCCTTTCCATGAGGAAACTCCTCCCAAAATCAGCACTGACCCTCCCTCAGTCACAGACCTTGACCTTGGGGCTGGCAGGAACCAAAGCTGCCACACCTTCACCTGCCTGTGTCTCCTCAGAGCCTCCTCTGCTGCTTGTTCAAAGCAAACCAACAGCATAAATTACATTTTTAGTGGTTTTAATTAAAAGCTTTACATTTTTCAGGTGTTGATCAGTCAGTGAGTTCACAGTGTTGTAAGGCAAGAATCTCCCACTGCCTCCCCCTCCCCACCCTCCTGACGAGCAAGTTGGTGGTTTCAGGGGTTCAAAACACCCAGGGTTTGGCTAATCCATAAAATTCCATGGCCAGGGAGAGGTGCCAGTGCTCCCACAGAGCCAGCCTGGAGTGCTGGGAGTGCAGAGGAAACTGTGTCTGCTGAGCACATGCACGTCAGCCCAGAAATGCACAATAAATTAAGCTCAATTAGCTGTAAATTAAGTAATCAGGGCTCTACACTTCGTCTCCTCTCCAGTTCCCGGGTTGCCAACCCACAGATCACAAAAGTCACCCAGAACACCCCCCAGATTCCTGTTCCTGGGTGTTCCAGGGGGCTGTTCCAGGTGGCTGTTCCTGCCATGGCACCAAGAGCAGCTGGAATTTCTCCCAGCCCTTGAGCTCAGGGACAGCTCAGAGACCCTCCCCGAGCACACACCGGTGCATCCCTGCTCCCAGGACAAACCAAATTCCCGAGGAACACCCGGGTACATCCACAACTCCACCATTCCCCTGGAACTGAGGAACTCTGAGGCAGCAGAACCGAGGCAGCTCGAGCAGATTAATCCTTCCCCTCCCACGAGGGACAGTAAATCTAAACTATTAATAAAAGGCAAAAAAGAAAACCTCAGCCTAGTTTGCAGCCACAACCCAAACTCCAGTTCACAGTCCACACATGAAAGACCCTGAAATCAACTCCATTCCAGCGCTGGGAGCTGCCATCAAACCCCAATTTTCTCCACAGAAATTGCTTTACTAGTCCAATGGGCCTCCCCCCAGCTGCAAATAAAACTGCACATTTCTCAGACCTTAAAAAAAAGCTCAAATACAGCCCTGATGTTGCACAAAGGGGAGGCTGAGGAGGCCTGAGGGCTGTCCCCTGGCCCCTGGTGTGAAGGCAAGGCAATGGCCGTGTGGTTGCAGCCGAGTGTTTTCCAGTTTTTATCTTGGATGAAAAAAGCAATGGATGTGTGGCAGCCTAAAACATGTCACACCTTGGAAAGCATCTCACAAAGCCTGTGGGTTGGGGCATTCCTGGGCTCCTCTGAGCACACCCCACGTGGGCTGAGGGGTTCCAATGGATCCCGAAGGCAGCCCTACACAGTGTTATCCACTAGAAAAATAGGGAAAAACGGGAAAAACCCACCAAAACCCCGCTGTGCTGTGGGTGTCTGTCGGTGCAGGGTGGAGTTGGGTGGGTACCACGGACACCAGTGACACCAGTCACTTCCCAGCTCCCCTTGGGTCTCCAAGTGTCCAGTGCCTCATCCCTGCCCATCCCGGGCCTGGGAGGGGCCCAGGGGCTCTGGAGCCACGTGGCTGCTCCAGACAATCCCCTGGGAATGGGGTGCAGCCCCCAGGCCTGGCAGGAGGGCAGGCAGGACAGCCTGACAGCCTGGTGGGTTGCAGCACCACAGTCCCTGAGCATCCCCCCCTTTTCCATGCTTTTCCTTAGCTCCCTTCCATGGGAATGGGGCTGTGGGACGGGCGGCAGCTCCCACACCAATCCCAGCACTGGGAGAGTGGGATCTCCCGTCTCCAAAAACATCTCCAGGCCCTCTGCCAGCAGCAGCCCCAGCGCAGCAGGGGGGTCACCACAGCCTGGGCTCTCCCAAGGCACCCACGTGCTCCTGCTCCCCTGGGATTATCCCGGGAGCCGGACACGGAGCCGGAGGGAGAGCAGAGCAGAGCAGAGCAGAGCAGAGCAGAGCAGAGCGGCCTCGGACAAGCAGGTTAAGGACAAACACCAGTTCCCAAGTGGGAGTGAGTCTGGGCTGGGCACAGCCAGGAGGGACCCCTGGCATGGCAGGGAGGTCACTGCTTCTCCAGGAAGGGGCTGAAGAGCCCCCAGTCAAAGGCCAGCATGGCCGGGGGGTTGGGCCTCTCCTTGGGCTTCTTGAAGTTGTCCCTCTCGGTGCGGAGCGTCCTCAGCACCTCCACAGGGTCTGTCTGACCCGTGAACCTCTGCACAGGCTCCTCCCTGCGGGGAGAGCAGCTCTGCTGTGCCACGGGGGGCAGGATGGGACCCCTGCCCTCCCCACACACCGCCACGGACACCACGGAGTCCCATCCTGGTGCTGGGGAGTCCCATCCTGGTGCTGGGGAGTCCCACCCTAGTGCTGGGCACTGCTGGGGCACAGGGGCCTTGTGCTGGGCAGTGTGGGACCCCATGGCCGGGCACCCTCCCCTCCCTCAGGGCTTGGGATTCCCACCGGTCAGTGAAGCTACTGGGAGAGGGGACGTTGCTGGAGGGAATAGGGGAGTGGATTTTGGGGGCCCTTCACCCCCCCAGGCGCTGGCACTGCTTACATGACCCTCAGGAAGGGGTTGTAGAGAAACTCCTCCTGCAGCGTCGAGGGCACCGTGGGCAGGTCCTCGTCATCCCGCTGCTGCCGAGGGACCAGAGACATCCAGGATCCCGCTGGCATCCAACACCCCCGGGCCCCACCCCGGGGGGCACAGTCACTTACCTTGGCCCAGGCGAGTTTCTCCTTCACCATTTCATTCTCTGGCTCCACTTTCAGGGCGAATTTGAGGTTCCGGACGGTGCATTCGTGGCCG
This sequence comes from Neopelma chrysocephalum, assembly GCF_003984885.1. Taxonomy (NCBI): domain Eukaryota; kingdom Metazoa; phylum Chordata; class Aves; order Passeriformes; family Pipridae; genus Neopelma; species Neopelma chrysocephalum. The sequence goes on from NW_020897723.1 coordinate 2,744,773, forward strand.
CAGAACACCTTCTGTGGATGCAGCGGGAAGGACCCAGCATCAAACCTGCTCCAAGGGCTGGATCCAACCCATCCCCGCCACGGGACAGGCTGTGCCAGCCTCCAGCCCCCTCCTGACTGCAGGTCCCTCCCAGGGGTGGGTGCTGTGGGACTCACCGTGTCCTTGGGCAGAGCCCCCAGGATCTGGGTGAGGTTCGTGTACATCTGCTCCGCCGTCCCCTCGAAGAACTGCCCACAGCCTCCCACAAACAGGGTGTCACCTGCGGGAAAGGGCTCTGGGCACGGAGGGGCCCCCGGCCCCGTGCCCAGGGGTGGGTGCCAGGGGTGCCCCCACGCTGTGGATTCACCCCAGGAGCGCCGGGTGTGGGGGGACAGGAGCACACGGGGAGCGTGTCCCGTGTCCCCAGGACAGGAATGTGGGCAGGGTGGGATACCTGAGAAGAGGGCGGGAGCATCCGGGGAATCGTCCTCCCACATGAAGTAGCACATGTGGCCCGAGGTGTGGCAGGGGGTGAAGAGGCACCTCACCCGGATGGCCCCGAACTGTGGGGAGAGAGGGTCAGGATCCCACTGAGGGGACAAACAGACCCCCCCACACCCCTTGGCATCACCCACCCGGGCTCAGAGAGCTGACAGTGGTGGTCTGGATAAGTCCTGGGTGGCACATGCCTGGACCATGGCATTGAGCAGCAGGGCCCCAGGAAAGCGTTGGATCCTCCAGCACAACCCCAAATGGGCTGAGAACGGGGAGGAGATTTCCCTCCCATCCCAGCCTCAAATCCGTGGTGCCACATCTGCGACGGCCCCAGGGCACGGGGAGCTGAGCACAGCCCAGCAGCACCAACCCAGCCCAAAGCACGGTGCCACCCCACAGGGGACCACAGTGATATCCCACAGGGGGTCCTGCCATCGCCCCTCTCCACCCCCCATCACACCGTGCCAGCCCCAGCCGCCCCACAGGCAGGACCCACGTGTGGGGTCTGAGCCCCAGATGGTCCCGTGGCCACACACCGTGAGCTCCTGTCCGTGTGTCACCGTGTCCGTGAGGGCCCCGATGCGCTGGTCAGCCCCGAACACCCTCAGCCCCGGGCACAGCCGCGCCAGCTCCTCGTTGCCCCTGGCGTGGTCCCTGTGCCAGCAGAGGAGGGAATGGGCACTCGGGAAAGGGAACGGGAAAGGCCACGGCCACCCCAACCCGGGCGCACTTACCAGTGGTGGTGGGTGGTGAGGATGGCCCTGAGCACCACGTCCTCCTTCCTGATGATCTCCAGCAGCTGAAAGGGACATGAGAGGGCAGGGGAGGTGACCCACCCACGCCTGGGACAGCCACTGTAGGACCTGTCCCGTGTGGCACCACTCCGTGGGCGAGGGACCCACTGACCAGGGCACAGGAATCACCCAAAACCACCAGGGGCTGAGGGTGGGATGAAGGCTCGACCCAGAGCGGGGCAGGGGGATTGGGAACACGCTGCTTCCATGGGAGCGGTGGCATTTTATGGCCAGCGACACCACAGAGGAGCCGTGCGGGGAAATGGTGGCCTCGCAACCCACCCCGGCCGGGCGAGCGGCCACGTGGGGCTGCCAAGGCCGGCCCCGCTGCCAGCAGGCTCCTAATGCCAACTTAACATTCAGGGCCAGGAACGAGCCCTCCGGCAGCTCCCGATTACGCTCCTCGGAGAGGAAGGAAACGTCCGAGTCAGCACCAAACGCTTAAAACCCGCGACAGCCTTTGCACGATGCGCAACAGCCCGGGCGGGGGCACAGGGGGTCACGGGGACCCCGGGCACTGCCCTCCCCGCAGCTCCCGGGACGCGGGACCGGGCACGGGAGAACCGCTCCGAAGGTTTATTTATTCCGGCTGCGGGGTCCGCAAGGCTCCAGCTCCGGCACGGTCAAGGCAACACAGAATCCCCCCCGCAGCCCGGGGGTGGGTGGGAGAGGGGTCCAGCACCCCCCGCATTCCCCCAGGGATGAAGGGGGCCGGTGCCGCCGGTGGGATGCCCGTGGATACACCCCGCTGTCCCACCGGCACATCCCCCGCGTGGGACCCGCAGCCCACCCGGGGGGTAAGGGGGGGGTGTCCGAGCGCCTCTCACCCTTTTGGGAACCGCGGCGTCCACGGCGACGGCGTCGCGGGTGCTCTCCTCGATCACCAGGTACATGTAGTTGTCCTCCAGCACCGAGATCACCTTCACCTTCATGGTCCCGCACCGGCCGCGGCAGCAAAGCGGGGAGGGGGGGGAGTGGACACGCAGCGAAAGGGGGGTGCGGGACCCCCGCCCGGTCCCCGCGGACCCCCCCGAGCCCCCGCGGGACGCGGCGGTACCTGCGGGCGGGGCGGGCGGCGCGTCCCGCCCCCGCCGGTGCGGTGCGGGGCGGATCACGCAGCGTGGGGCGGGGAGAGCCCGCACGGCCCTTCCACGCACACACCGCACACACACACAGACACACGCGGGCGATGCGGGTCCCGCAGCGCCGCGCCGGGAAAGGAGGGGGAAAAGGGAATTTCCCGCGGTGCCCCCCCCCCCCCCCCGCGCATCACCCTGGGGTCCCACGGACCGTCCTGGCACCCAGCGGGTCCCAGCAGGCTGAGGGTCCGGCCGGGAGGGAGGAGGCAGGGTGGGGACACGCGGGGTCCCCCCCAGCCCAGCAGCGTCGCTCCCACTGCAAACAGGGGACAAGGACAGGGGTGGGGGGCTCCCTGAGGTGCCCAGCAGGTGATGGAAGCACGGGGGCTGGGACATGGTGAGAGTGGTCCTGGTCACCGGTTCGGGGGGGCTGGGAGGGGCTGGTGCCCCATCAAGGCAGAGCTCCGGGGTCAGGAGCCCACCGAGCCCAGAAAGCACGGAAGGCACAGGAAGGGCAGGGGCAGAGCCCTGCTCCGGTGCCTTTCCCAGCTGGACACAAATCCTGGTTCAGGGTTGACCATGGTCCCACAAATAAAATCATTTAGATTGGAAAGGCCCACTGAGATCGAGTCCAACCATTCCCCCAGCACTGCCAAGGCCACCACCAACCCGTGTCCCCCAGGTGCCACATCCACAGGGCTTTTAAACCCCTCTGGGGTTGGGGACTCCACCCCTGCCCTGGGCAGCTGTGCCAGGGCTGCACAACACTTTCAGTGAAGGAATTTTCCCAATATCCAACCTCAACCTCCCCTGGCACAGCTTGAGGCCGTTCCCTCTCCTCCTGTCCCTTGTTCCCTGGAAGCAGAGCCCGACCCTCCCTGGCTCCCTCCTCCTGTCAGGGAGTTGCAGAGCCAGAAGGTCCCCCCTGAGCCTCCTTTTCTCCAGGCTGAGCCCCCCCAGCTCCCTCAGCTGCTCCTGCTGCTCCAGCCCCTTCCCCAGCTCCATTGCCCTTCCAGCCCCTCAAATGTCCTTCCTGTCCCAATTGCCACTTGTGCAGGAGGGAACTCGCTCACAGGCAGCAAACCAGTGCTGAACCTGCTCCCTTCTCCTCTCACAAGAAAATACACTTGTCAAAAGACCTTGAATAAAGCCCCAGAGGATCCCAACATGCCACCTGCTCACCCCAGGATTAGGCAGAAAGACGCTTCCAGTTGTTTGGCTTCAGTCATTTGTACAAAATAAATAAATTCATAAACTTGGGAGCTAAAGAACCCCCGAACAGCTCCATTTCCAGCCGTGCTTTATTTCTCCTCTGTCACAGCCACTCCAGTGTAGCAGCACAACATTCCAGTTCAGGAGGCAACAACAAAGCTTTAGGTACCACTTTTCATTCTGAGTTACATAAAATTTAGCATTTTGAAGCAAACAAAGACCTGGTGCTCATACAATGCCATGCAGGTGGTGTTGGAACAGCAAACACAGGGACACAGGTGACACCCAGGTGGTTCCAGGTTCCATCGTGGCATCACCTACCAACGTGTGCCAGGGAGAGGGGGAGAAACAGGAACCAAAATCATCTGAATATTTTCAAAGTTTCATCTGCAAAATATTTCTTAGAAACAATCTCTGGTCCTGGAGCAGGTCTGTGGTACAGAGGAGACCAAGGAACCAGGAAGAATAGACAATGAGGAGGAAGATGGATTAAAGATGCTGATGCCACGTGGGGCTGGTCCCACCCTGTCACTCACATCCCTTGTTTAAAGACCTCGAGCTGGAGGATGGGAATGCAGGAGGGGGTGACCCCAATCACCACAAATCTGCATTTATTTCCCTCCAAAATGGACCCCATTCATCAACTTGGACACACTATTCCCTGTTGGAAAAGCAGCCCAAGGGGAGCTCCCTCCCTGCAGCTTCCAAGCTGGCTGCAGGCTGGGGTCACACAGCTCTAGTCATACAACCCTGGAATGGTTTAGGGTGGAAGAAACCATAAAGATGACCCAGTCCCAACACCCTGCTGTGGGCAGGGATGGGATTTGCAGCCATCAGCCAAAGCCCTGCTCTGTTGGTGTGGCACTGACAAGGGTAACTCACAGGTCACAGGTAAGAGCAGTAAGCAGGTCCATGCAAACAGGCTCAAGACTGAAAGGGTGTAAGCAGTGCAGTACCTGGGAAAAGTCACTGCCATCCATGCCAGGGAAGGTCAGGGAGAAGGGAGAAGCTGGATGTCCCCACGTGCCATTCCCAGAGCCAGGCTGCCCCACCTAGTTCCCAAATTACACCCTGAACTGGCTCTGGCAGAGCAGGTCTGTCACTGGGAACTGGTTTTAGCGGAGCCAGAAGCGACACTCAGAACGTTGCAGCAGCAGCATGGAAGAAACACTCAACTCTTCAACTACTGTGTTTGGTCTCTGCTTTACACAAAAGCACCTCGGCCCCAGTCCCACTGTCTGCATCCACATCAGGCTCCTACAAAACCAACAGGAGCTTCTTCCTAAACCTCCAGGTTTGATCCTTCCCAGCCCAACCCCTGAGCCTCACACCAACACTGGTACAATGACCTGCACGTGACACGTGACAGCTCGAGAGACAGCAACAGAGGGATAAATATTCTTCATCGTAATATAAATATGCTGTAGAACATCTCAACAAAAGGGGCAAAGTGCTTTTCTTCTCCTGAATTAAAACAAAATAAAGACCTAGACAGGACTGTCTCAACCACAACAGAAGGTTTGACTCCTAGGACAGGTGAATGGTCTAAAGGACGCTGCGGCGGCGCGGGCGGAGCTCAGTCCCGGGGCACTCGGAAGTTGTCCTTCTCCTTCCTGATGGCCCCCATGGTGCGCACGGGGTCGGTCTCCCCCGCGTGCTGCTGGACTGTCTTCTCCCTGCCAGGAAGGAGGGAAGAGCAGGATGGGAGAAAATCTCAGGTGGGAAGTCGCGACCGTCACGTTTCGCTGCATCGGGGGAAAAGCTGCACTCAGAGATCAAAGACCCGGGGCTTTGATCAACTCCCCTGCTCTGAAGGCTCATGGGCAGTAGGGGATTGCAAACACTCTCCTGCCTCCAACAGCATCTTCTGCTGTGTCCCTCTGCCGAACTCGGCTTGCTGAAGGAACACGAGGACACAGCAGAGCCTGTTCTGTCTCCTGAGTCAGGGACAGATGCTGACCACAGCCCTCAAACCCAGCCAGCTTCTGCCAGGACAGCCAGTGTGTTCTAAGGAGGGTCTTGGAGGCATCCAAACAGGAATATGAGAGGCAGGAGAGCAATTCCCACTTATGGCTCTTTCTTTGGAGACCTCCTCCTTCCTGCATCCCCGCTCCCAGCACAAGGACATTCCCACCCCCACGGCTCCTCCATACCTCACTCTCATGAAGGGGTTGTAGGTGAACTCCTCTGCGATGGTGGAGGGGATGGTGGGCTCTCCACTGTCGTACTGTGCCTGGAACAAGGAATGTTTGGTGAACAAGGAACGTCCTGTACATAGCAGGATGTTTTTGAGGAGGGTCACGTCTCCACCAGGCAGCAAACCACCTTCTCTGGGCACACCCAGACCCTACTCCTGGAACACAACATCCTGCAGCTCCTGGATCTCAACTCCCATCCCTCGGCCTCTCTTTCTCCCCAGTGTTGTCTCATCTCCCCCACCTCCTCAGCAAGGCTCTGCCTCCACAAACCCATCAGGTCTGGGGAAAGGATGGCCCAGCTTACCTTGGCCCACGCCAGCTTTTCCTGGATATTGGCATTATTGGGTTCAACGTGCCGAGCAAACTTGAGGTTGTTGATCGTGTATTCGTGACCACAGTAAACCCTCTGGGAAGGGAAGGAAGGAAGGGTGACACTGGGTAACTCTGAGGGTACAAAGGGGCAGTGCCAGGTGCCACCACCAGAGTTATGGGGCAGCAGGAACAACAAAGTCAACCTGAGGGCACGTGACACTTCCCATGGAGACGTGCATGGGACAAGTGCAAGGAGGTGCCAGCCAGGACTACCTGCCAATTCAACAGATGAAAGAGCCCTGTGTCCCAGCTCAAGAGCCTTTAATAAGCAGCCCCTGCTCTTTCCCCACATTTGGGGCAAGCATTTCCTTCCCAGAGGACTCCAGCTATCCATCAAAGACAAATCCCCACATCATTTCTTCTACACATGAGAAAACCTCCCTCTGAACAACAGTACTATTGGGAAGGCAGTTTCTTTGATGCCTGTGGTGGTTTCTGGCTGGTTAATTCCCACAAAAGGAGAGGTTCCTACCGTTCTGGGGTCCAAGCTGCCCAGAATCTCGATCAGCGCCTTGTACATCTCCTCCGGGGTTCCCTCGAAGAACTTCCCACAGCCAGCCACGAACAGGGTGTCACCTGCCAGGGAGGTGTGACGTGGCATCAGACCCACACGAGGCTCCTCACAGCACAGGGTCCCCCAGGGCTCAGCCCTGCCCTTGCTGTCCCCACCACAGCAGCAGAAGGCACAGGCACAGCCAGGCTGCCCCGCACGGGCTCGATGCCACAACATAAACCCACGTGGCAAACGTGGTTTCTATGGCACAAAACCCCACAGCCTGGCCAGGCACACCCTGCCAGCACCTCCCTGCCTGTGGGCAGCCTGCTGTCCCCTCCTGTCCCTCCTGGAGTGGACAAGGAACTTGCTCTTTGCTATGAAGTTCAACAGAGATGAGTCACCTCTGCATTTCTCCCCAGTGCTCCCTAAAATCTCGCTTAAGCCGTTACCTCTTCCATGCAGCAGCTGGTGCAAGCTCTGGAGAACACCCAGCAGGACAGGGATGACCTGGAGTCTGGGGAGACTGGGCACAGCCTCAAGGAAGGGGGGACCCTGCTCCCCACACCAGGATCCAGACCCTGGCTACCAGCAGTGCAGCAGCAGCCCTCCTTACTCCTCTATTTGCTCCTCTCTCAGTTTGGTTACAGACAGGATCACAGATATATGGAAAAGCAACAGGTTCTGGGATCAGCCCGTTTGGCCTGGGACAGGAAACCAACAGCTCTTGTTTCAAGGAAGAAAATGCTGGATGTAGGACTCATCCAGGGCTCACTCCTGACGTCGTTTGCAGGGTGTCCAGCACTGGTTTACAAACCCAGAGGGGTTTCACCAGTTCCACCTACAATTCCTACTTGGCAAGGGGCAAGACGTGGATGTTGGAGCAGCTGCACCGGCAGGAAGGGCCGGATGCACAGCCAGAGTCAGAGGCAGAGGGGGGGCTTCTGTCTTTGCAAGGGAACCTCCCAACTCCTCACCTGTAAAAACTGCAGGTGGCTCGGAGCTATTTGGCTTAGTCACATAATAACAGATGTGTCCCGAAGTGTGACACGGCGTACTGAGGCATTTCACATTAAGAGATCCCACCTGAGAAGAAGGCAGAAGACTGGAGCTTAAGCTTCTGTTTGCTACCAATCGTATGGTTAGAAAAGAATTGCAACTGTTACAGTGGTCTAGTGCTCCTACAGGGCCCAAACTGGCACAAAGCTGGCCAGGAAGCATCAACTCTGCTCCTGGGGAGGCCAGTGAGGGAGGGCTATGGCAGGGACTCGGGAGGGAGCTGTTTCCTGCGAGCAGGTGCTGGGACAAAGAACTGCCAGGTCCTTTCATTTCCATGCAGAGAGACTCAATGCCCGGTTGGCAGCAAGAGCCAACAGACCCAGAGCAACACAAAATCCTAAACAAAGCTGATCAGGCGTGAAAAAGCTGCAAACAACAACAAAGCTGAAGGGAAGAAGTGGATGACACTCAGGAAAAGGGAAGGATTAAACACAGCCTCATCCCCACGCCTTCCCGTGTATTCCTGTGCTCCCTCCTGTGCTGCTGCCCCCCCAAAGGTGCACCCGAGGCCAGCAGTGACATTTGTGCCAGTTTGTGTCATCTGCCAGCTCTCCTGTGAACAAACAGCCTGGTTCCAGCCAGGCCTGCTGCTTCACCTGGCACTGCTGGCCCCCTGTCCCCCCAGCCCGTGTTCCAGCCGTCGTTCCCACAGGAACACCCGCATTTGCTCAGTGCAGAGCACGAGCCCTGTCCTGCCACACGGCTGTTCTGACCCCCCCAGGAGCACAGGACACCCAGCACATGTCCCAGGTGCCTGGGCCATGCCAGTGCTCTCAGCAGCAAAGGATCACTGGCCAAAACAAGACAGAGGGGTCGCAGTGCACGGGGCTGGAAAAGGGTGAAAGCTGCGCTCCAACTGCTCCATCCAGGAGGTGTTGAAAGGTAAGAGAGCTGTGAGCACAACAGTAACTCGGGGCAGACCACACCTGCCCAGCTGTGACACAACAGGAGCTGCCCCACCACGTCCTGCAGCTCCCTCCCTTTACCTGGAGTGCTGTCAGGTGGGACACTTTCTGGGTCAGAGCTCCCACTCTGTTGTCTCCCCCGTACACGTGCAGCCCCGACTCCATCTTTACAAGCTTCTCATTTCCTCCAGCATGGTCCCTGCAACATCAGAGACATGGATTTGGGAAGGAATGAAGAGAAATTTAAGGTGATTTATATTGCAACGGTAATCTGCAGGTGATCACCTCTGATCAGTCACTCTCCCAGTATGTAACACTCCTCATATTAAAGAATAAGCCATGTCAACATGAGAGGAGATAATTTCTCCAGTAATTAGGGCAGTGAGAGAGAGGAACAATCCCTGAACAAGTTCCTACCTAGTTGGGAAACACCACCCTTAGGGGTTCACAGTCAACTCTCCAGTTACTAGGGCAGGGAGGGAATGGGATAAGTGGGATATGCAATCCAGCATCCCACAAGACACCATGGAGCAGGCACAAGGTATCCAACAGCTCAGGATTGACCTGTGCTGCTGGTTTGTCCAGACTAGGGCTGGTCCTTTGGCTCTCCAGCCACAGAGGTGGCTCCACTCTGACCCACAGGAGAGGTTCAGCACTGCTACAGCAAAACATTCCTCCTTACACCCCTGGCAGAGTTAATCTGCACCTCGGGGGATCCTCCCACAGCTGCTGGCTGTGAGCAGGACACTTCAGGGGCATGCCCTGGCACCTCAGTGCAGGGTGCTCCCTCCACACCCAGGTACTGCACTGGCCACCTGGGAGGAATCAGCACTTTAAAGGTTAAAGGCACTGACACACAGAGCCCACGGCCTGGACAGTGCATCTGCTCAGGCAAGGCCAAGGGAATGAGCTCTGACCCTTCTCCTCACACCTCAGCTGCTGCTCCAGAACAGCAGCAGCTCCTGGCTGCCTGTGTTTGTGCCCAGGGACCCCAGGCTGGGGGTGGTTACCAGTGGTGGTGGGTGGTCAGGACAGTGGTCAGCCTCACGCCGTGCTTCTTCACTGCATCCAGAACCTGCGGGCACAGGGCACACAAGGGCAGTTACACCTCCCCTGGAATGAGCTGCCAGCACACCTGGTGTCACCTGGACACAGCAGCAGCTTTGCAGGGAGCCCATCCCTCCCCAGGGGGTTCCAGAGCAGGGCACGAGGGCTCTGACCCAGCCAGCGACTGAGCCCTCAGTCCCATCTCCTCCTTTCTGCTCTACATCGAACCAAGGGCAAAACCCCAAACGAGGTCAGGGAGCCCTGGAGCCAGGGCCAGGCTGGCTGGGCAGGCAGCGTGGCTCTGAGCCCTGCCTGCACCTCTGCACAGCCAGTATTTCCTGCCTTTCCCCCACGCCCGAGTCGGCGCGTCAGCAATTCCCCCATGGATGCAGTAACCTGGAAGGATGTCCCAGAGCCACGGCGAGCGCTCTGCTCCCAGGGCAGTGTTACCTTCTGGGGGTTCACAGGGTCCACGATGGCAGCCTCCTTGGTTTCCTCATCGATGAGGAGGTACATGTAGTTGTCTGTGAGGGCTGGCAGGATTTCCACCTTCATGTCGGCCTGTGGGACCGTCTTCGGCTCCCTCCGCTCGTGCTCCGTGTGCAGGAAGAAAGCTCGCAGCTGGGCTGGACCTGGGCACCCCAAAAACAGCCACACCTCAGCCCAGGCAGGGGGAAAAGTGGGACAGAGCACAGCCAGACCCCCAGTCCATGATCACAGAGAAGGGAGGGTACGGACAGCCCAACCTGCCTTCTCCAGAGGAGGAGGAGCGAGGCCACCATAGGACAAAGCCTTGGAGCCTGGCAGTGTCACCTTGTGCCCCTCAGCTGCCCCAAGGGGGACGGGACACTTTGCTCATGCAAGGAAAACACTGTGCTTGGATCAGAGAGGAGGTTTCAAGGGGCAGGAAAGCAGAACGGAGAGGGAACAGCTGGACAAAGGTCAACCTGGACAGTGACTTCGAAAAAAATAAAAATCACAAAAGACAGCCAATTACAGCCAAAAGACAAAAAGGAAGGGGGGAAGGAGAAATATAGAAATACAGGCCCTGCTACAACAGAAATATCTGGTTTGTTACTTGGGGAAGTGACATCTTGCACGATCCATGGAAGCTCTCCATGGAAGGAGGGCTCCCTGCCTGGCCAGGTAACAGGCACACACAGGGCTCCTGCTCACGGGCTCCCCTGATGCAACAGCAGTGGAACATGGAAATATTTGCTTTTGGTTAAATGTTTAATCAGATCCAAGAAGCAAGTTCCAGAGGCAAATAACCTGGGCTCCACTGTTCAAGGCACAGATTAGCAGCACTTAAAGAAACAACCAAGCCCTAAGAGGCTCTGCCACAAAAAATAAAGGAAGGGAAAGGAAGAGAACAAGGTCTTCCATTGCTGGGGCCCTGCAGTTCAGACCTGAGTCCACACCCGTGCAGGGAAAGAGGTGTCAGACCCTGCAGGTCAGGAATCATTGTCTGAACACCACCAAGGTGTTTGCTCACTCCCAGAGGTGCCTGTGCTGGGCTGAGCTGGGCTGGCACAGCCCCGTTTCACTGCACCACCGACTCTCCCTGAGGCTCCCAACACTCCGTGCTTTGGTGCCAAAGGGAGGGGTCCCCGTGCTGCCATCACCCTGCCCCACTCTCCCAGAGCAGCTCAGGCCTGCCCAGCCCTGATAAGAGCTGCTCCAGGGAGAAGAGTCCCACAGACCTGCAGCTCCATGGGCTGATGGGGCTGGAAAAGCGAGACTCAGCCCTGAGAGGAGCCAGAGAGCTGCTCCTGCTGCAAACCCAGCCCGGAGCTGTCAGGCCTCTCTGCTGCAACTGCCCAGAGCTTCTCCCCCTTCTACCTCCACCACCCCACCTGCTTATGAGGGAAGGGAAATCAGGAGGGGAGATGGCAGTAAAATGAAACACTGTGCTCGAGAAAACCCCAAGGCAGGATGGAACAGGCATGCACTGGGTATTGATGGTGAAGTATTCAGGAAAGCATCCATACCTGCCAAGTGTTCCTCTGGAGCAGAAGACTCCTTTCAAAAAAAAAGAACAACACGAAAAAGCCCTTACTATTCCTTGGTAGGAAAAAAAATTCCCCAAAAAACAACTGCTCCCTAACACAGAGCACTTCTGGCTGCTGTCAGTCACCAGAGCTGTATATACTGGGTGTTTGTTTGCATGCCAGACACTAACTGGGGAAAAAAACACAACCAAACAAAAGAAAACACAACCTTAACTTCAACTCAAAGGAATTATTCACATACTTAAAATGCTTCTTTCCTGTGAACCATCTCTAACCTTGGCCAGGATCCCAAAGCCTCTTTGCATGTTTAATTCACAACTCTCACAAAACAAACAAACAAGCTACACCACATAAGGAAATGTTTTCTAACATGTAATTTCAACAAAGGAATGAGAAAACATCCACCAAGAAAGAAACTTACTCCTTGTGAATTCCCATCTGCAGCTCAGCTGCCCCTTTCCAGCCTGCCCAGTTGGAGCAGACCAGGAGTGCCCTGCTCTGAGAAGGGCATGTTCTGAGAGCTGGTTCAGCTTAAAGCCGCTCCCCAAGTGATGCCCAGCCTCTGGCCCAGCACTAGCTCCCTGTCACACACGCAGCTCTGCTCCAAAATTAATGCCCAGTGACTTCATTTTCGCTCACTTTTGCACCACGTCCCTCCTGACTTCAGGCCTGGAGCAGAGCAGTGGGGAGGGCAGAGCCAGCAGCCTCTGAATCACACACTTGGCCTTCCTGGAACGGCTTCTCAGCACAGCTGGAGAGGCCAAGACGAAAGGGTTTGCAGCTGGAAGTGTTAATGTCATCACAGAAACG